>NC_053163.1:52609319-53209319 GCF_016835505.1 Polypterus senegalus
CTGCCTGGAGCATGACAGATCCATGACAGGACCATGCACGATCCGTGCACGGAATGTGATCCCCCGCGATGACGCAGTTAACGATGCCCCGCCCCATAAACGCCCCATGCGCTTTCTAAAAGATGGTTGCAATGCTGTATAATCCCGCCAGATGGAGCATTGAATGCTTCAGTTAACTGCAGTGTCCAGGAAGCCCTATACCGTATCTTTAATATACTGTATAGGCAGTTCTTGTATTGTCAACATAGTTTCATAAATAGATGACGTGGTAAAAAAAACAACAAACCGATTAATAAAACAGATTTGTTAAATCACTCAATACACAACCCATGATGATTATGCTATTTATTATTAAATAATGAATTAATAAAACTAGTTAGTAAAATATTTTTATTCTAGACTATAAGTGAAGAAAAAATAAAGCAAGTTACAGTAGGCGGTTGATACGACAGCTTGCGTGGTGCAATGCTAAGAACTGCTGATTTCCGATCCGTGCTATATAAAATCATCACATTCAAATATTAACAATTCCCACACACCCTTCCTACATTCACGACATGTGTACTTGTTGCAGTGTACACATCTCTCTGTGCTATGGTTCCTATTACACTGAATGAGCACCTGACATTGTACTTTCTTCCCTATATAAATAACATTCGAGTATAGCGCGTCTCCAAATAAATCACATTCGAGCTATAGCGTCTCCAAATAAATCACATTTGAGTTATAGCGCTTTTTATGTGAAAACAGCATTGTCAGATTTGGGGGGGTGGGTCGTGAACGCGACTGAGAGAATGGAACTGAATTTAAAAAAAAAAGCTAACCTTTACAATTATCATGCATTTACATATTCGTTTTCAAACAATATTGCATTATTATATAGGAGCTTCCCTGTCTGCCTATCATATAGTGCCTTTCCTTCCTACCTACCTATCTATATATCTATCCCCTTAGCTGTTTTTTATATATCTATTATACAGTGCCTTCCCTGTTTATTTATATATCTAGTGCCTTCTCTGCCTGTCTGTCTTTCTGTCTGATTGCATATAGCGCTGAACTCACTGCTCTGTACTATTCTGTCCCCTGCATGTCCTGGAGTATAAAAGAAACAGCACCATACAGCAACATGCGCGAACTGGCAAGATCGGGGAAAAAACACACGGTCACTGATTACAAACCGCAAGATGAATGAAAGAGATAATATATGTAAAAACATCATCGCACTAATGCAATATTATTTGAAAACGAATAGCGTCAGATCGGGTTTGAATATGCCCCGATCTGACGCTGTTCGTTTTCAAATAATATTGCATGTACTGTGCGTTGAAACTGCTTCACTGAATAAGATGACTCCTTCTGTAACAGCATCAGCGTGTATTCAAACCCGATCTGACGCTGTTCGTTTTCAAATAATATTGCATCTACTTAACTATTTTAGAATAAAAACATACATTTGATTTCAGTCAGTCTGTAAGAGCCAGTGTACATTACGGAAGCGTATTAGGGCCACGGTGAAAAAAAAAATACGGACACAGTGAAGAAAAAAAAAATCTAAATGTCGAGATTAAAGTCGACATGTTGACTTTATTCTCGACATTTCCACTTTATTGTCGCCAATTATGTCGAGATTAAAGTCGACATTTCCACTTTATTCTAATAGTTTATTTTGTCAGTAGAATGTCGCAAACTAAACTAAATCTTAAAATGAATGTTTAATTTACTAGATTTTCTCAAACCCGTCATTAATTAATGTAGCACATTAAATGCTTTATATTAAGTGTTCCCGACCCAGTTAAGTTGTGTTTACACGGATTACTGTAGAAACGGAACACACGTGAAATGCGTGTATTCCAAATAATGATCTATTATTTCCACTCTAAAACTCCACTTCACTCCCAGATAATCAATCAAGGCATGAGCTGGGAGAAGTTTGTGCACGTTCTAAGTCGGTGGGGGATGGAATAACCGACTCGGAACCAGTGGTGCGCTGTCAGATCCGGAAATCTCTGCATGACAGTCTCGTGCACCTTCTCTTTTAAATTCTTGGGCAATTTGGCTTTGCTGTTTGTCCCACTCCAGTTCAATGTAACCCATGGGTCTCAATCACAAAATCAGCCAACACAGTAAACAGATGACACAACAAATTATATACTCTGAAACGTTCATTTGAACATTTAAAAATACAGTATATACAAAAACATAAATATAAAAACAATCAACTATTATTAAAGTCAGTCTGCTGTTCAGGATCAAGTTTACGGGGCTTCGTTTAACGTTGAAGCACTAACGGCCAAAGTGCCACCGTGTGTGTGTGTGTATGTGCGCGCCCGCATTCGTCAGGTTTGTCTGAGCTGGCTTTAACACAAACACATTTGCGCCAGCAGGACGAAAAAACCATTTTAGCACCATCTAACAGTCAGTAATAAGGAGAAGTCAGTACATTCTCCGTTGAGATTTCTCACATTCCACTCCTCCTAAGTTTGACTTTTAATGAAGTTCTAAGAAAACTAAGAAAAATATTTTGGGTCACTTAAGCACGAAATAGCACGGACGCAAATGATCAAGATTTTAATTGTTGTTGTCATTTCCTCAAACATGATTTTCCAACTTGGCGTTTATAAAGATTTAGACAGACTGAATTTAAGAATGCACCCCTAGTAACCTAAAAAAACACACACACACCGAAGGGCAAAGCGAGCTGCGCATTCACACCTCAGACCGTCTTTTGTCTTGTAAATGAGGTATCCTAATTCACCTTCCAATCCCCACCAGCACACACACTCTTTGTCTGTACTGTACACTGTTGCTGTTTGTTAGGGCACTTGGTTATACAGAGTACTTTAATGTATAAAACACTTACTTCCTGGTTTGTTTTATTTTAAATATAGCTTATTACCTTATTCAGCAAAATAAACAATGTTATCTTTGTGTTAATTATTAACGTATTGATGTCTTTTAATTAAGGACAAAAATAGACCATGCGCTTGTGTTTAGGACTGCTGAACAGCTGTGTTCATAGGTTTAATCAACGATAACAGTTAAAGCATTTGTGGATGAGAGGTGTGTGTGTGTGCGCTCCTGCATTTCTCCGTTGGCTTTAACACAAACACATTTGCAGACAGGTCTAAAGAACCCCTCCCCCCGCCAAAAAAACACACACAGAGCAATTAGCACCATGTCATAGTCAGGATTCTCCACTGAGGTTTCTCACCTTCTAAGTTTGTGTTTGCTCTTTTGATGGAGTTCTTAAAACCCAAAAAATTATTTATACTGAGAAAAAATTATTATGGGTCACATAATCACAAACACAAACTAGCACAGATACATATGATCAAGTGTTTAACTATTGTTTTCATTTGTTTCTATGACCAGTAATAATATTAATAATTATTGTTGTTAGCCCAACTCTTTGACTATTTAAAACAAAGGCGTCTCCCATTTTTTGCCCATTTACTGTAAGTAGTTGGTTCAAGTAAATGTTTTTTTTAAATACCCAAACAATCCCCCAACAATTAAAACACGCACACACGACTTTAGAAATAAAATGTATTCTTCCAAAACTAGTCAATCGCTTCTTAAAACCGTTCTCACCTCTCCGCCAGTGTCTTTTGTTAATCTAAATGTGCTGATAAAAGAAAAGCTGCAAGTAGCCGGCTATTCCATCCCCCGAACGACTTAAAACGTGCACAAACTTCTCCCAGCTCATGCCTTGATTGATTATCTGGGAGTGAAGTGGAGTTTTAGAGAGGAAATAATAGATCATTACTTGGAATACACGCTTTTCACGTGTGTTCCGTTTCTACAGTAATCCGTTTAAACACATTTTTAAAACAGAAACGTTTTTCATATTGTAGTAGTAAATGACAAAATGTAAGCATAAACTATATAATGTATGAAGCCTGAAGTCCAAATATCAAACACTTTCACAAAAGGAACAAATATAACAGAACAAGTATGCTTTTATTCAAAAAATATAACTGCAGAAAAAACCGCCTTAACATGTGACATTGACACTTGTTTATCGCGACTGCCTCCGTAGCGCAATTGAATCAGCTCCCGACTGTGAGTTCGATCCTGCACCACTTTGTTTTGAGAAGTAAACTGCTCTTAGTCTTACTATTTTAGAATAAAAACATGCATTTGATTTCAGTGTGTAACAGTGTAATTTATGATACTTGTAAAGGTTAGTTTTTTTATTCACTTTTCATTCTCTCAGTCGTGTTCAGGATCCTTCCCTACCCCCCATCTGAGAATGCTGTTTTCACATAAAGATGCGCTGTAGCTCTGCAGTGTACTTGTGACTGCATTCTCGTACCAATGCTTGCGAACTGAAGTGCCTGCATGTAGTTTTCGTGGCATTACACGCCTATTTTTTTGAGCATGCCCATGTTGCTCAAACACAGGAACATATGTTGGTGTACAAGAATAAAAAACAAGTGCACTTTTATTCTAGACTATAAGTGAAGAAAAAATAAAGCAAGTTACAGTAGGCGGTTGATACGACAGCTTGCGTGGTGCAATGCTAAGAATTGCTGATTTCCGATCCGTGCTGTATAAAATCATCACATTCAAATATTAACAATTCCCACACACCCTTCCTACATTCACGACATGTGTACTTGTTGCAGTGTACACATCTCTCTGTGCTATGGTTCCTATTACACTGAATGAGCACCTGACATTGTACTTTCTTCCCTGTTTAAATAACATTCGAGTATAGCGCGTCTCCAAATAAATCACATTTGAGTTATAGCGTCTCCAAATAAATCACACTCGAGCTATAGCGCGCCAAATAAATCACATTTGAGTTATAGCGCTCTTTATGTGAAAACAGCATTGTCAGATTGGGGGGTCGATCGTGAACGCGACTGAGAGAATGGAACTGAATTTAAAAAAAGCTAACCTTTACATTTATCATGCATTTACACTGGCTCTTACAGACTGACTGAAATCAAATGTATGTTTTTATTCTAAAATAGTTAAGTACATGCAATATTAGCGTCAGATCGGGTTTGAATACACGCTGTTACAGAAGGAGTCAGCTTATTCAGTGCAGCACTTTCATGCAATATTATTTGAAAACGAACAGCGTCAGATCGGGCGCATATTCAAACCCGATCTGACGCTATTCGTTTTCAAATAATATTGCATTAGTGCGATGATGTTTTTACATATATTGTCTCTTTCATTCATCTTGCGGTTTGTAATCAGTGACCGCGTGTTTTTTCCCCGATCTTGCCAGTTCGCACATGTTGCTGTATGGTGCTGTTTCTTTTGTACTCCAGGACATGCAGAGGACAGAATAGTACAGAGCAGTAAGTTCAGTGCTATATGCAATCAGACAGACAGACAGGCAGAGAAGGCACTAGATATATAAATAAACAGGGAAGGCACTGTATAATAGATATATAAAAAACAGCTAAGGGGATAGATATATAGATAGGTAGGTAGGAAGGAAAGGCACTATATGATAGGCAGACAGGGAAGCTCCTATATAATAATATAATATAATATAATGTTATAATTATAATAATAAAATATAATGTTAAAATCACGTGATTGCAACTCAGCGCAGCTAAATTGCTGGCGTGTGTTAACGTGTTCTTGAGAACAAAGCGCCATCTAGTGGTGGAACCAGGTAAATGAATAAATTCGGAATGAATGGGCGTGTTTACTGTGAAATCTTGACACGCCTTCTATCAGTAGAGGGAGGGGGGGATCACGGCGTGCATAGGGCAGCCGTACGCCATTCGCACGCCATTCACACGGCCGCGGCTATTTGACGTGGCTCCATCTGTATATCGAGTTGAATCAAATTTTTCTTACTGGGCAGGGGTCCTAACCAACCCTCAGGAATGATATCTAAGACTTCTTTTCTCTGTGTTTCAGTCAGATGTACCAAAGAGGGCATTTTTCCTGCATCCTTGTCGGATGGTAAGTACTGTTCTTCTATCTCTTCCTTTTCCATGACACTACAAATTAAAAACTAATAGGAAGGATTAGCATTTTCATACTAAGGGTTCAGCATTTTTATATAAAACGTCTGTTTTCCTGGGATGATCAGGTATTTCAATTTCATATGTGACAGATCCTTTTTGAACAGACACAGTGTAAGGCCCCTGCTACTTGGCTAACAAATTGCTTTGTGATGCAGGCAATAACAACACTGCCTTCTATCTGATAGTGAGGTCTTAATCTCTGGCTGCCATGTTGTACCATGATTTCTGTTTGGCTTGTGCATTCTCCATATTTTCCTTTACCAAATAAGACAGGTTAACACATTGTTTTCCTGTAAGTTTAAGAACAAAAGTTAAGATGTTTTGTGACACAGTTCTGTCTTGTTCCTCTTCTAGAGCTTCTTTTAGGATTGCTAGAGGTCTTTGCACATGACTACCATATAAAAGCTCAAACAGACACAATTTGGTGGATGCCTGTGGAACCTCCCGGTAAGCAAATAGTAGATATGACAGCCATTGGTCCCAACCTGACCTAGTTTCTTTGGCAAACTTCTGCAGTACTTGTTTCAGAGTGGCATTGTATCGTTTCACCAGCCCATCTGTCTGTGGGTGAGAGGGTGGGGTACTTAATCCCCTGATGCCTAGTAAGCCATTCACCTGCTTTGTTAGTTTCAATGTCATATTGGATCCCTGGTCTGTAATTTCTCTCTAGGGATTCCTACCCTGGCAAATAGTTGCACATTCAAAAGGACAAACTATGTTAATTGCAATATGGGTGAAATGCTGTTCAGCTACTGATAATGGTATTAATGGAACTTTATCCCCCCACATCAAAGGTCCAATCTTCTGACATTCTGCATCTGCAGATATTCTAATATAGCTTTGCACATGCTTAGGCATTCCTGGCCAACAGAAATGATGTGATATCTGGTCTGAAGTTTTCACTTGCCCTAAGTGACCTCACCACGAAATGCTATGGCATAGGTACAGCACTTTCTCTCACAGACTGGAAGGAAACAAACTGCTCTCCAGTTTTAGATCGTAAACACTTTATGGCTTTGTCAAAGCATATGTGCAAACTGGAGTCATTCCGTTGATCAGAAGCCATGTTACTCTGTAAGTCACAAGTTTCACCTAAGAGATCCAAAGGCAGTATGGTTTAACCCTGCTTCTGAGGAAGGCCTCAGAGCTTCTCGTGCTTCCGCTTTCTTTGGGCTTTATGGACTGTAACTTTACTTTCAGTTTCCCCAAATGGCAGCAGATTGTAACCATCATGGGCACTTCACTTAGCTGCTTGGCCCTCATGACCACCAGAAAGCAGAATACGCTGTAGGAGGTCTTCAATCTAAGGCACATCTAACCCTAGTAGTACTGGATAAGGCATTTTGTCCATTATACCTACTGGCAACTCATATTTCAAACCTTGTATCTTTAGGTTCACTTTGACCAAAGGATAGGTGACCATGTTACCATGGACACACATCAATGCAATGCTATCCTCTGACTTTACCGTTCATTTGGCCAAACAATCCACACAACGTGGTCTGCTGAAGCCAAGGTTAAAATCTTAACGGAAACACACCCTATAACTGACTGTTTGCTCAGTTTAAGTCATCTTTATGTCTTTACACTTTTCTTTTACAATACAATACAATACAATACAGTTTACTTTTGTATAGCCCAAAATCACACAGGAAGTGCTGCAATGGGCTTTAACAGGCCCTGCCTCTTGACAGCCCCCCAGCCTTGACTCTCTGAGAAGACAAGGAAAAACTCCCAAAAAACCTTGTAGGAAAATGGAAGAAACCTTGGGAAAAGCAGTTCAAAGAGAGACCCCTTTCCAGGTAGGTTGGGTGGCAGTGGGTGTCAAAAGAAGGAGTTCAATACAATACAATACACAGAACAGAACAATTCCTTAATACAGCATAAAAATAAAAATTTTAGAAGTACGGTTTAACAGTAGATGATATGACATAATAGGTTTGGATATTTTTAGAGTCCTGGAGACCTCATCCATCTAGCTGCCTCCCCATTTGGCCATTCCACGGCTGAAACAGTGCTGCCAGCCAATCCGATGAAAGGACCCCTCTTTCCCATGATTCCTGTGATCCTCCATCAGGGATGACTTTACCATAGGCAGGCAAACAACTTGGCAGGTGGGCGTGGCACCAATGCCACATTTGGTACCGAGAACAGAAACAGAATAGATGAGGGTTAGTATTCAAATATAATTATCATGTTACTTATGTTTATAGTGCTAATGACTAACAACAGAGATGCAGTATGTACAGTTAATCAGCAGCTCTAGTCAGGATATGCTAAACTGAAGTAGTGAGTCTTCAGCCGGGATTTAAAGGCTGAGACCGAAGGGGCATCTCTTATGGAAGCAGGAAGACCATTCCACAGTTTAGGGGCCCTGTAACTAAAAGCTCGACCTCCCACTGTTATTTTATTAATCCTTGGAATCCTAAGCAGACCGGCATCTTGAGATCTTAAGGTTTGTAAGTCATGATAAGTTCAGACAAGTAAGCCGACCTTGGCCATTTAATGCTTTATATGTTAAAAGGAGGATTTTGAAATCTGCCCTAAACTTAACTGGGAGCCAGTGTAAAGATTTAAGAACTGGGGTTATGTGTTCATATTTTCTTGTTCTTGTAATAATTCTTGCAGCGCATTTTGGGATTAACGGGAGGCTGTATAGAGAACAGTTTGAACAGCCAGTGAACACCGCATTGCAGTAGTCAATCCTACTAGAGATAAATGCATGAATTAATTTCTCACAATCCTGTTTATTTAGAAAGCGCCTTAATTTCCTAACATTTTTAAGATGGAAAAACATGTTTTGGACAACTTTGTAATATGTGCTTTAAATGACATGCTAGAGTCAAAGATAACTCCTAGATTGCGGGCTGATTCAGTAAAATTAATTGGGATTCCAACTGAGTTAAATGATGACAAAATATTGCTGTGATCAGCGTCATTCCCTCCAACAATTAACATCTCTGTTTTATCTGTATTTAAAGACAAGTAGTTCTCATTCATCCATTCCTTTAATTCACTAACACAACTAATTAAAGACAACATCGGAGAAACTTCATTTGATTTAAATGAAAGGTATAACTGGGTGTCATCTGCATACAGTGAAAATTAACATTATGTTTCCTAATGAGAGATCCCAGTGGAAGCATGTAAAGTGAAAACAGTAAAGGTCCCAGTACTGAGCCCTGCGGGACACCATATTGAACTTCTGTGTATAATGATGGAGTACTGTCAGCACATTTCTGTACATATTGGAATCGATTTGATAAATAAGAACTGAACCAAGCGAGCACGGGCCTGTAAGCCCAACATCGCTTTCTAGCCTGTGCAGTAAAATAGAATGGTCAATGGTGTCAAATGCTGCACTTAAGTCCAACAACATAATTACAGTGGAATTTCCTTCATCAGAGGATATCAGAATGTCATTTACAACCCGTGTTAGTGCGTTTCTGTACTATGACCAGTGCGAAAGCCAGACTGGAATTTCTCAAATAAATTGTAATGCATAAGGTGTGACTGAAGCTGACTGGCTACTACTTTTCTAGTATTTTAGAGAGAAATGGTAAATTTGAAATAGGCCTATAGTTATTTAGTATGTGTGGGTCTAGGTCTGACTTTTTAAGTAAAGGTTTAATGACTGACACTTTTAGTGCATCAGGTACGTGCCATGCAGTAATGAACTATTGATAATGTTAGAATAGGCTGCAAGAACATCCATTGCACTTTTACTAGTTTTGTTGGCACTGGATCTAGGGAACAAGTAGTGGGCTTCATTTTAGTAATTAAAGTTAAGACTTCCTGCTCAGTTACAGGATTAAAATTATTAAAGTGCTGAATGCAATGTGAGCAGGGTCTGCTAAGCCAGTATTTGGTTTGTACTGTGATGCTGAGATCTGGGATCTTATATTTTTAATTTTCTCATTGAAGAAGTTCATAAAGTCTGTACTGCTAATATCTGTTGGTATTTTGCACTGTTGATCTGAATTCCCATTTGTTAATTTAGCCACTGCTCTAAAAGTACCCTAGGATTTTTATTATTGCTATCTATTAATGTAGAATAGTATTCTGAGCGAGCTTTAAAGAGGGCTTTTTATATTTATTAACACTCTCTGTCCATGCAATTTGAAAGACATGTAGCTTTGTTGTTCTCCATCTGCGCTCCAGTTTTCGACACTCTAATTTAAGAGCTCGAGTGTTTTCATTAAACCAGGGAGAGTTTCTATGTGCTTTGATCACTTTTGTTTTAGGGGAGCCACTGTGTCCAGAGCATCTCTCAAGGTCACATTATAATGTGATGTTAGCTGATCTAAATTGTTTTCCACGTTTACATTTGATGTTAACTGATCTAAATGGTTTTCCACAATTACACTCGACTTACTCAAGGTATCTATAAATTTTGAAGCAGAATTACAATCTAGATGTCACTGTCTTTGTTTTAATCTGTGAGTGCTTGGCATGGGCAGAACTAAATCAAATGTAATTAAGAAGTGATCGGAAATAACTACATTTAATGGAGTAATATTTAAATTTTGAATTTCAACTTTGTAAGTTATAATTAAATCTAATGTATGGTTATGATTATGAGTTGGACCTTTGACAATCTGACAAAATCCTACTGAATTTAACAAATAAGTAAAACATTTGCTAAAAGTGTCAGTTTCCACATCAATGTGTACATTAAAATCCCCATCAGAACTACGTGATCATAATTTATAGCCAAATCAGACAGAAGGTTGCTAAATTCAGTCATGAACAATGAATATGGCCCTGGTGGTCTGTAGACTAGCACTATAATTGTGTTGGAATCTGTTTTAATATTTAAAATGAATGCCTCAAAGGATGTAAAGTTGCCTAAATTTTTAGGAGTGATTTGCATTTTGTTACAATGAATTATTCCAAGGCCTCCTCCTCGACCAGAATCTCTAGACTTATGAAGGAACGAGTATCCATCTGGTGACGCCTCAGCTAGGGAACAGTGTCACATTTACTAAGCCAGGTTTCAGTAAGAAGACACAGATCAGATTTTGTACTTAATATATATCATTTACCAAAACAGCTTTAGTGCCAAGAGAGCGAATGTTCAATAAACAGCATTTAAAACTGCATGGTTCTTTCTGAACTGCTGATATATTTTTTGTTTTAATTTGAATTAAATTTCTATTACAGATGCCCCTGGTGGAGTGTCTGGTTTTATCCCTTGGTCTAATTATACACCTTATTTTTGGTTATCAATTAATTTATGGTTTGTATCAAGACTAAATTTACTGGATGCCCCACAACAGGGATTATGGGTAACAGCTTCAGAAAAATAACAGGTGGGATAAACAACAGCCTGTGATTTAAGATCACATGACTGCGGCCTGGATGGTGCTCTAATCAGTCAACCAGGCAGTTTTGCTGCCATATTTTGGGATAATACATAAGATCCCTCCAGTTAGGATGAAGACCATCTCTTCTGAAAAATCCAGGCCTTTCCCAAAAATCAACCCAATTGTTCACAAATGCTATGCTTTTATTTGCACACCAGGTTTCTAGCCAGCAGTGAAAGGAATGCAATCTGCTATAAATCACATCCCTCTATATAATCTTGGTAAGGGACCAGATACAATTAAATTCCGACATTTTGTTTTAGCTTTGGTGCATAGAGATGAAGTTCCGCTTTAATACCTCAGATTGCTGTAAATAAATATCATTAGTGCCGACATGCAGCAATAAGGTAGATACTTCATCGGCAACACGGTCCAATGCGGCCTTTATGCCAGAAATCTTGGCCCCTGCAAGGCACTTAACATTAACTGCTGGTTTAACATAGTTTGGAATTCTAACATTCTGCACTATGGAATCGCCAATTATGAGCACTTTATTATTCTCAGTTTCCACAGGAAACTGAGCTGCGGAGAGCTGAGAACCTGTTCAGGGTCCGAATTGGTGACCTGGGTGCTGGGGACTAAATTTTGGATTCTTAGACCCCGTCTTACTGTTACCCACTGCCCTGTGGCTGAATTGGTGCTGCTGATTTGGCGCGCACTGACTACAGTGGGACCTGGAGAGACTGAAGCGAATCAGATGTAGCCGAATTGTCTAAACAAACCGAGCCAATCCAATTTTGGTTTGCCTAATCGCTATCAGATTCCTAACGCGGTCCTCCAATTCGCGTATTTTCCCACCAACTCTAAATTAACTAAACATTTTTGGCAGGTGAAGCTATCTGCACTGTCGGCCGGAAAACCTGAGCTGTACATACTGCAGGACACACAACATATAAACGTGCCCTCGATGGGCAGAGAGCAGATAGAACTTACATTAAGTGTTGAAGTCATCTTTGCCTTTTTTATAGGTGTCGCCGCTTTCTGTGTTCAGCTGAATCACCATCGCTTTAAGTTTCCTCCACCCGCTAAGCGATCGACTTTAATTTCTCACTGCCGGTTATTTCTACTGGTCAGCTGCCTTTACCTAAGGTGAGCTTGCTCGGGTGCTTGCGAAGGGCTACGTGCCTGTGGGAGACGCCACTGCTCTCTGCTTCCGTTCGCTGATCCGCTCTCTGCTTCCGCTTGCTGATCTGCTCTCTGCTTCCGCTTGCTGATCCGCTCTCTGCTTCCGCTCGCTAATCTGCTTTCTGCTTCCGCTCGCTGATCCGCTCTCTTTAAATTGTATTGCCTTTAAATTGTATTGTCTGGCAGGCATAATACCACACTATCATTTCAGTTGCTTGTGTTACCTCTGTCTCAAACACCCCTCTGCATTGAGTTTATTTATTTTGTTTTTAGATGTAAGACAGAGACCACACAATCATTTATACTTCTCTCCTATTAGTTTATTACTCTCGCTATAATGCAAAACATGTACAGGGTCTTAACACCTGTATGCCATCACAGTAGCCATCACAGAACTTTAAAAAAAAAGTAAAACATTAAACAGAATGAATACCTGTGATACAAAACATGTACAGGGCCTTCATGCTCTGTAATGCAGAATATATTTCTATTGAGAAATTAAAATGTAAGAAAATGAAACAGCTGACAAAACAGCTCAGGATATTGGTCGGCATCCCCCAGACAGACACGCTGTCTAGTCATACCAACCTTCAGGAAATGACCAGCCAATTGTTACGTGGGTGTCCCACTGGCCTGGTCCAGCTGCTCAGGTACTCAGCAATGAGGGTCTTACGAGCTGGATCACCCTCGGGAAATCAGCTGCTCAGGTACTCAGCAATGAGGGTCTTACGAGCTGGATCACCCTCGGGAAATCACGCAACATGGCCATTGTGCAGTAACTAATGCTCCCTCACAATGCAGGCAATGTGCTTCATTTGAGACTCCATGAGCAGCCACTTGTTCAACACAAAGACAAACCAGCGGTACCCAAGGATTCTCCAAAGAGACACAGTACCGAAGGAGTCCACTCTTTGTCTCAGGTCATTGGACAGTGCCCATGTCTTAAAACAATATTGCAAAACAGGAAACGCCAGGAATCTAAGAACTTGGAGCTTCATCTTTTTGCAGAGATATAGGGATTGTCAAACACCCCCTTCCAGCAACCTAATGTTCCCTTCCATGCTCTCCCAGTCCTACTATTGACTTCATAGGAAGAGTCACTAGAGACATGAATGTTGCTGCTAAGGTAAGTAAACCTCTCAATGATGTTGACATTCTCTCCACAGACAGACACACTGCTGATGGCTATGCCCAAGAGGTCATTAAAGGCCTGAATCTTGAGTTTTTTTCAGGACACTCACAAACCCAGACACAGACTGCTCGCTCAGTCGCTCAGAGCCCTGAGCAGAGCCTTCATTAACTCAGCAAAGATCATAGCATCATCGGCAAAGTCAAGATCAGTGAATCTTTCTTCACCAACAGATGCTCCACAGCTGCTGGACCTCATGACCCTGCCCAACACCCTGTCCATGCAAGCATTGAATAGAGTAGGAGCAAGAACACACAAGAGATGAACACAAGAATGAACTGGGAAAATGAAACACTACATAAAAAGAAAAACTAACAGAAAAGAAAACCCCCACCCACAGCAGCCATCACAGAACTGAGGGTGCACCCAATCTCAACTGCTTTTCTTTTCATTTGGAAAGTTCAGTTTACATGGCAAGGATGTTAGTGTACATCAGGGGACAATTTAGCATCACCAATTCACCTAAACCGTCTTTGGACTGTTAGAAGAAACCAGAAGAAAACCCATGAAGAAGCATGTGCAAACTCTACTCAAGTTAGTATCCAGACTCCCAGACTAATTAATACAAGGCAGCAGCTGTTGATTAATATATTTGTATTATCTGTTACCTTACTTAAAAAATAAGAAAAAATACATTTTATTTGAGACTTATTTTAGTAACATAGTGTATCTCTTTGATTCAGGCGCCCCGGCCACTCTTTTATCTGAAGTTCGTGCTTACTAAAGTTTAGTTTCCACTGTTCTCTCATGGGTTGAAAGTAAAGATGCCCCTCAGGAACATGGCCATATTTATATGGTGATTAGGTCATGAATACTCAAAAGGTGTTTTTAATGGTTACTAGTGTTGTGGCAAAAAATTCGTCACCAGAAGGCTTTTTACCTTATCCTCATGAGGCTCCAAAGCCTGAATCTTACCAATTCTATAATGCAGGCAGGGTGGATGGCATTCAGAACCACCAAGAATGTGACCCGCGTTATTTTACTGTACAACCTGATTACACTCTCTGGGCTACAGACCTTGAGACCGACGGTGGATTTCAATCTCCAGGGCCGGTGAGTTCTTACCCCGTCTTCGCTAATGGTGATCAGACAGAAACCTCTTACCTAGCTCCAGGACAACCTTTGGTGAACAAACCAGTTCCAGAGGAACTGATGTCGATCGGACTTTCTGAGACAGATATGGACTGCCCTGATGGTGTGTTGTCTGAAACCTGGAAAAAGGCCCTGCAACTTGTTAAAGGACTGATGATGTCTCTGCTGGACATTATTGTCTACTACGACCAGAAAAAAGAATGTCACGGCTGTGATATAAATCATCCCGGACAGCCTAGGCATACTTGCCTCTTTGAACCTGAAATCGGCTACTGACAAGGACATTTTCAGAAGATTCTGAAGATTTTCCGTAATCTTGGCTGAAATGATTGGGTGAAAGTTCTGGGGTATTATAATATTCTATTGCAGATTCCCAAAATAGACACAGTGGTTGAAAAGACTGTGGATGAATTCGAAAATACCAGCTCTATTTATGACACTGTAATGCAGTCATTTTATGAAATGGATGAATACTCCTACTGTGTCACCCGCCGTGTGGCAAATGAGTTTTTTAAGCGTAATATTAATCATGAGGGTCATATGAATCTATGGACTAAATATGACCTGGAATTTGATGATATAATAGAACTGGTGGGTCTTTCGGAACCTGAAACCGCAGCAGTCTGAAAAATTCAGAATCGTAAATAAATGTTTTCTAAGTTGTTAAGTGGTGTCAGTGTCTGTTTTATCACCGGCGATGGAGCAGGTCTTGGAAAAAAAATATTATAACTCTGAGAACCCAGTAGCCTTGGGGGGTAAAGAATCCTTGAAAAGAGCTCTCTTGCATGCTGGGCACCATATCGGGGACCAAGAGGTATCCGACTGGTTATCGGGGCAATACACCTACACGATCCATAAACCAGCCAGAATCCATTTTAAAAGGAATAAAGTGTATGTTTCCAATATAGACAGGCAATGGCAGATCGATCTGGCGGATATGACAAACCTGGCCGAGTATAACCGGAGCTACAAGTATCTACTGACTTGTATAGATATTCTTTCTAAATATGCCTGGGTCAGGGTTCTGAAAACAAAACGGGTAAAGAAGTAACCAGGGCTTTTCGAGAAATTTTGAAGGAAGGTAGAGTTCCCGTCAAACTTCAGACCAATAGCGGTAAAGAGTTTCTCAATTGGGAATTTCAAAGCCTGCTCAATAAACACGGGATAAAACATTTCACCACCGCTAGTGAATTAAAGGCTTCTGTGGTGGAGAAGTTCAATCGAACTCTGAAGACCAAAATGTGGTGTTATTTCAGCTCCCGGAATACCCGGTCCTATCTGCCGGGGTTACAGGACTTGGTGAAATCTTATAATCTCAGTTATCACTGGGGCATAAAAATGGCCCCTGCCGACGTGAATAGTTCCAATTCTTGGAAAGTCTTTAAAAACTTATACGGCCTAACTAAACCCAAAAGAAATCTAAAATATACCATTGAACCATTTGTTGTTGAGGGACCAGGAACATCTTACACGTGTATTCTATATTTATAATCTCAAACCTATTAAACTAGTAATGAAATGAATGGTAGCGCTTAATAGGGCCCCGAGAAACCCTCCTTTCTGATTTAAAAGGACTTTTTTCTTTTTAACGGTGAGTTTTTTATCACTGAGTTTTTTAACGGAGCAACGATGCTTCTTCAGCAACTTGAACTGTCTGGAAGTCAGGGGTACGTTGCCTTTTAAAGTATTGAGAGCTATTTCGGCCAGAGCGTAAATGAAATCGTCCGGAGCCTCGCTCAACAGCGCTTTTCTTCGGCGACAGGAGACCCTATGTAGGGTCTTGAGGGAGATTTCTTTTTATTTTGATCGACATGCCGGCTCTTTCTCAAATACTCGGGAAATCGCCTGTCTTTATCTTTTCATGATGTAGGCCGAAGGCCAGTCGGGAGGAAACATTCCGGTACGTAAATGAAATTCATCAGGCGTCTGGGCTTTCAGATCCACCAACAGATAACTGTAAGGGGACCACGTAGCGTCCTCAAAAGATTCCAAGAAAAATTTCACCCTGCCGGGGTACATTTGACATGCTAAATTAGTAATTTGCAGCTTATCTCTCGGGTTTTTAAACAGGGTGATCTAATTCGCATTCAGATTTATCGTTCTACTTTTCTTGCCTTGAAAAAATAAATTTTGGACCAAGTAAATGATGGACAAATTCCGGTAATGAGTATATTTTGTGAAGGCCCTCTCTATCTCTTGGCTATGGCTCGCCTGTTCCATCAAATCTTTGACAATCACCAAGTTCACTCGGTCAGGTGGCAGTAGTTCATCGTCGCTTAAGCAGGCAGGTAACCCCTCCAAAAAACTGATATTGGGAAATTGGGCTAACAGTTTGTCGTACAGAGTCTGCCAGCAGCTATTGAACCAGACTATATTGTCAGGGCAGCGAGAAAGTACATGGTCCGTGTGCTCCAAAAGCTTTTTCACATAATGCGATTTGCCTGAACAGGAGGGCCCCGAGACTATTTTTGAGAACGGATGCTGAAGTCTAACATCAAAACCCTCTTTAGTATCCATAGGGGAGAGATGTGAAATCGGGCAAGAGAACCCTTTTGTTGTACACCACTCTGAATCTTTTTCTGAGTGGACAATTTTGCAACGTCAGGTTCTTTTTGTTCCTATGAATCTGCGTGCCGTGAACCGTTATTTCTTTCGTGACATCATGTTCTACAAAACTATGCACTAGATCCATTAATGAGTATAGGTTTACCGTTTGAACCGTTTCGTGATTGAGAGTAATTCACTTTACCTTCATGCAGACCTTGCCTTTGAATGTTTTGTAGGCGTACGTTTTCGGACCCCCTGAAACAAATTCTTCTATGAAGCCGTCAGGATCTAGTTTGCTGGTGAGTTCACCTAAATAGTCCCCGAGCGGCGGAGTGTACTGTCCGGGCGAGGCTGTGAAGATAACGGAATCTGTATCACGATACAGAATCCTAGGCCCTAAACGATCCAACAATTCGTACAATTCTAGGCGAGCATAGGCCGTGATGAAAGCGGTGATCATCACATTGACGGGTCTGGGTAGAGCGTATCTATCATTCACATACCTCCACTGCACTTGAGCGATTTCGTCACTGATAAAGCCAAAATAGGAGACCCGATACACGTCTGAGAACAGGTAATCGAAGAATTCTTGGGTGTGCTTAACAAACGTCGTGGTCAGTTGGTTAGTCTTCTGACCGAATTTTCCCCAAAGAGAATTCAGAAATAGCTTGGAAATTTGTCTCTTAGCTGAGTTGGAGGCTATGTTTTCAATCTCCAATAATACGCCTTCTTTTAAGAAATAGTCGTCCACATAGCGCCGGCGGGATGCTTCGTCCCGGGTCCACAATGGCAAGCCGGAGGCCTCCTGTTTGCCTTTCAGATGAATTTTGATATACTCGGAAAATAAATCTGCGGTACTCTGTTCGTAATGCCATATCTCATGAATTTTTAAAACTCTGTACCCTTTATCTAAGGCCTTGAGTATCTCGACGCTGCACCAGGTTCCTGTTAAAGACCTTTCCCGATCATTGTGACGGCAAAGGCCGGTGGACGTCTGGGTTTCTGCACACGTACGACACAGAACGAACATCAATTTATCACAAATTCTTAACACTAGAATTACCAGAGCCTACAAAAAAACTCGTAATTCCGTCCCACCTTAAACTGCTTCTTAAATCCCTTCACACCTCTCCGCCAGCGTCCTTTGTCTTCTAAATGTGCTGATAAAGAGAAGCTTGGAGCAGCCGGCTATTCCATCCCCCCACCAATTTAGAACGTGCACGAACTTCAGCTTGATTGAGTATCTGGGAGTGAATTGGAGTTTTAAAGTGTAAATAATAGATCGTTATTTGGAACACACGCATTTCATGTCTGTTCCGTTTCTACAATAATCTGTGTCAACACATTGTTAAAACAGAAACGTTTTTATATTCTAGTAGTAGATGACAAAATGTAGGCATAAACTATATAGTGTATGAAGCCTGAAGTCCAAATAGCAAAGAAACATTTTCACAAGAATAACACAATTGCGCTTTTATTCAAAAATATAAACAAAAAGCCACCTTAACATGCGACATTGAAAGCAGTTTATTGTAACTGCCTCTGTGGTTCAATAGAATCAGCCCCCGCTTGGGAATCAAGAGGTCACGAGTTTGATCCTGTGCCTCTCCGTTTTGAAAAGTAAACTGCTCTTAGTCTTACTGTTTTAGAATAAAAGCATACATTTGATTTCAGTCTGTAACAGCCGGTGCAATTTATGATCCTTGTAAAGGTTAGCTTTTTTTTTTAATTCACTTTTCATTCTCTCAGTCGCGCTCAGAATCAATCCATACAACCCCATCTGACACGGCTGTTTTCACTAAAGACGCGCTATAGCTCTGCAGTGTACCACGATGCATACTAACACCCCGGGTTCTGACACACAAACGCTGGCGAAGCTGCCTTCTTCGTATCTCACCTTCACTTGCTTTTCTTTTTATTCAGTTTTATTGAGTGTTCCTGTCAGTCCCCGCATGTTGCTGTATGCTGTTTCTTTTGTACTTCAGGACATGCAGAGGAAAGAATGGTAAAGAGCAGTAATTTCGGCGCTATATGCAATCATCAGACACTCCCCATCTGCCCATGTTGTTCAAACACAGGAACATATATTGGTGTAAAAGTATAACAAAAGTGCACTTTTATTCAAGTGCACTTTTTCCATCGCCTTTTCCTGTAAGAAGCAATGTACACACTTCTCTCTATGCTGTGGTTTCTGTTACACACCTGAAAGAAAGAGACAATACATGTGAAAATATCCAGCATACAGCAACATGCGGGGACTGGCAGGAACACTCAATAAAACTGAATAAAAAGAAAATCAAGTGACGGTGAGATATGAAGAAGGCAGCTTCGCCAGCGTCTGTGTGTAAGAACCCTTTTTTGGTGTGTTAGTATGCATCGTGGTACAACGCAGAGCTATAGCGCGTCTGTATTCTGTTTCTTTTGTACTCCAGGGCATGCAGAGGAGAGAATGGTAAAGAGCAGTAAGTTCGGCACTATATGCAATCATCAGACACTCCCCATCTGCCCGTTGTTTTGTTATACTTTTACACCAACTTCTGTTCCTGTGTTTGAGCATGCTCAAAAAATACACGTGTAATGCCACGAAAAGTGCACGCAGACACTTCATTTCGCAAACAAAACAAGTGCACTTTTATTCAAGACTACCTATATAACCGAAGAAAAAAGAAAGCAAGTTACAGTAGGCGATTGATACGACAGCTTGCATGGTGCAATGCTAAGAAGTGCTGATTTTCATTCTGTGCTATATAAAATCATCACATTCAAATATTAACAGTTCCCACGCATTTACGACACGTGTACTTGTTGCAGTGCACACAACTCTCTATGCTATGGTTCCTATTACACTGAATGAGCACCTGACACTTTCTTTCTTCCCTGGGGGAAGGTCCCGCATCAGAGAATTTCTAGTTCCTGCATAAATTCACACCCGATCTGACGCTGTTCGTTTTCAAATAATATTGCATTAGTGCGATTATATTTTCACATGTATTGTCTCTTTTTTTCAGGTGTGTAATAGAAACCACAGCATAGAGAGAAGTGTGTACATTGCTTCTTACAGGAAAAGGCGATGGAAAAAGTGCATTTGAATAAAAGTGCTTTTTTGTTATACTTTTACACCAATATATGTTCCTGTGTTTGAACGACACGAGCAGATGGGGAGTGTCTGATGATTGAATATAGCGCCGAAGTTACTGCTCTTTACCATTCTTTCCTCTGCATGTCCTGGAGTACAAAAGAAACAGCATACAGCAACATGCGGGGACTGGCAGGAACACTCAATAAAACTGAATAAAAAGAAAAGCAAGTGACGGTTAGATACGAAGAAGGCAGCTTCGCCAGCGTTTGTGTGTCAGAACCCGGTTGTTGGGGGGGGTGGGGGGCGTTAGTATGCATCGTGGTACACTGCAGAGCTATAGCGCGTCTTTAGTGAAAACAGCCATGTCAGATGGGGTTGTATGGATTGATTCTGAACGCGACTGAGAGAATGAAAAGTGAATTAAAAAAAAGCTAACCTTTACAAGGATCATAAATTGCACCGGTTGTTACAGACTGACATCAAATGTATGCTTTTATTCTAAAACAGTAAGACTAAGAGCAGTTTACTTCTCAAAACGGAGTGGTGCAGTATCGAACTCGTGACCTTTTGATTGTCACGCGGGAAGTGATTCTATTGAACCACGGAGACAGTTACAATAAACTGGTGTCAATGTCGCATGTTAAGGCAGCTTTTTGTTTCTGCAGTTATATTTTTGAATAAAAGCGCAATTGTGTTATTCTTGTGAAAATGTTTCTTTGCTATTTGGACTTCAAGCTTCATACATTATATAGTTTATGCCTACATTTTGTCATCTACTACTAGAATATAAAAAACATTTCTGTTTTAACAATGTGTTGACACAGATTACTGTAGAAACGGAACAGACATGAAATGCGTGTGTTCCAAATAACGGTCTATTATTTCCACTCTAAAACTCCACTTCACTCCCAGATACCCAATCAAGGCATGAGCTGGGAGAAGTTCGTGCACATTCTAAATTGGTGGGGGGATGGAATAGCCGGTTGCTCCTAGCTTCTCTTTATCAGCACATTTAGAAGACAAAGGACGCTGGCGGAGAGGTGTGAAGGGATTTAAGAAGCAGTTTAAGGTGGGACGGAATTACGAGTTTTTTCGTAGACTCTGGTAATTCTAGTGTTAATGAAGCCTCACCTCCTAACCTGATTCCAAAAGAAAGGTGGGGGATGTTAATTCAATTCCTTTTGGAGCCCAATACAGACCCCAAATAGTTCTTCCAATCTTCAACACTTATACCCCTCTTCTGGTGGCACAGGAGCCAAATATCTCCCCCATCAATCAACAAGAGGAGCAAAAGACTTCCCGGCCCTACCCTAACAGTCAAAAAGTATGTACAATTAATCATAAGTGCAGATAAAATTGAACAAGGGAATATAACATAATCCATGATGGTTACAAGAAAAATAATACAGAAGGCTTAAAATAATAAAACAATTGTCCAAAATAAGGGCTTTTCCTTCGCTTGGAGAGATATATTTCCAGTGAAATAATCATTTTTTCTTCAACCCAGGTACTTTGCACACTGTAGAGGGTCACCTCCCTGGGGAGCGGTTACTAGCACTTCACCCAAGGAGTTTCTTCTGGTTTAGTATTTTATTATCCACATTGTCATCAAGAAGAGAATCAAAATCTGTAGCTGAAGATGTCCATGGTTCAAGAACTTGGATGTGCACTTGTTTGACAGCAACTCTAGTAATAATTAATTAGAAAACTAGCAATAAGCAGCAAAATACCATTTAAGGATATAACTATACCATTAAGAGAGTAATTTCTGCTTCACAAACATAGCTCCCCGTGATTCCCAGGTTCAAATAAAGCTAATACTAAGTATATTGGTTTTACCTTTTCTTTCTAAGATGGATTTTCTTTTCTAAGATGGATTTACAGATAATGTCAGAACTATCTCAATTCCTAAATATGGTAAAATAACTATTTAATATATCTAGTTTTGTGTGTTCATCTACAATCAGACCTATTAATAATATTGTTGGTGGCGATACAGATGGCATAAATATTTTTCTTAAAAAACTCAAAGTTCTCAGTTTTATGTTGCCACTGGTGTGCACAATAATAAGAGATAAAGTCCTTATACACCTCACCATGCTCACATAACATATTCATTCATAAAATTACCCAAATATACGCCCAGCTGTGGTCTCAATCTTGAGCCACCTTTATCACATTAATGCAGCTATTTTGTGGACAGTAGGTGTCAATCCTCCCTTCGGAAGATGTCAGCACTACTTTCCAAAGTGCAAGTCACCTTGGTCTCCAAGGTCACATTCAAATTTCAAGGGTTATACCCAAGCTTCTTATTAAGGGTTCATATCTTCAGAGATCTTCAGACTTCATCTGGGCTTTTTCATTCACAGACCACATATTCACCACTGTATGTATAAGATACTCCATCTCCTATGGGCCAAATTAATACTTCATTTCACTAATTTTATAATACATATACTCAACAAGCCATAATTTAATCATTTGACCTGTATCGCCATCAACATGCTAGCCTAAACTGTATCATCCTATTCTAAAGGTTATGGATGTTCTGACCTATAGTAAGTGTCCCTTATTCCCAAAATACTAGCTATGTGTGCCATCCCATAGGCTTACTATTATTCTTTTCAATTAAATAAATGTACCTAAATGTTTAGCTCTACATTATGTGTTACAATATTACAATCAATAACCTAGGATATCAAAAACTGGACTGACCCTAAGTAGCAATGATAGAATGCCCCTGCAATGACAATCACTTAACAATCTCTAATAGATCTCTTATGTTATATTAGATAAGATTCTGATTGACTCCAGATTACATAAATCATTGGTCCTTAAAGGTAACTTATTATCTCATACTAAATATCAGAAGGCATATAACAACACTTATCTAAAAATATCTCTATCACTTTGAATTCATAATAATCATGTAGCCTAGTATTCCCATTAATGCAAAAATTCATTAAAAACATTATATATGGAGTCCATATATTCTGCTTTGCTTGCAAATAATTAGCTTTCCCTTCTATACCTTTCATAACTTGATGGTTCAAATACTTTTTAAAAGATGCTGCTAGTTGTCAAACAAGTGGACAGTCAAAGTAGGCTCTGGCAAAGAACATTGAGCCCTGCAGAGTAAAAGTATGACAAATTTTCTTCTCTGATAAGGATTAAGGCAGGTGTTGGGGTCCAATATCCCAGGTAAAAAGGACCACGTTTAGAAGTCTTGGATAAAAGCAGGCAGATGTCATCTATGATTCGGAATCCACAATGATCTTTTGGGCTTGAACATCACCAGCACAGTTGAGCTCTTGGCAGCAGGGATTCATGATGCCTGGACTGGAATTGAAGTGCGTTGTCCAGTAGTCAGCTGATCGATGGCCTGAACTTGATTCCATCTCCGGTATGGCAGGGTTCTCCTTGAAGTCGGATGATTAGCTTATCTGCAGACCTTTATCACAGCCCAATCTTTGTTTCAACTTCAAGTGCTGTCATCTACGATGTACTAGGAAAAAACAGCTTTCACCTGCAGATGTAAAGACTTAAAAATGCTCATTTAAATAGTCAGCATGTTAATTCTTCATTGGTAGCTACTTATGGATCCAAAAAAATAATGTCATAAGATGTCAGATCTGTTTTGTTGGGGGTACCCCTATTAAAAATATTGCTAGCAGTAAAACAAACGGTCATTTCAATCCAGTCTGTGCTTGTCTGAGTGAATTTGCCTTTAAACAGTCAAAGTGAAATTTAAAATTGATAAGCACAAAGTGAAATTCTTCCTTTATAGCTGTTTCCAGTTTGGCTGCGGTTGCAATTTCCACTCAGTTGAAAACATGTCCCAATTCATTATAAAAATAAAGTCAATCTTAATATATATCAGGGAAAATGTACTCAATCATAAATCATTACAAAAAATTGGTCCCAATAATATTGGTATAATATTCAAATTATCTGCATTTGTTCCATAATATTTGAAAAATAGCTTCAAAAATTAAAAAATGGTTTAAAAAATGAAACAAAATTAAACATTTACTTATACCAATACTTATACCAATTAATATACCAACCCATCCCCCCTTATTGGCACTTGTGTCAATATTGCTGTTATTATTTTTACAATTAGAGGAGATGTGGAGCAAGAAGGTATCTGAAACTGATCCCATTAATCTATACTAATAAAAGGCAAAGCCCTCACTCACTCACTCACTCACTGACTCACTCACTCACTCACTGACTCATCACTAATTCTCCAACTTCCCGTGTAGGTAGAAGGCTGAAATTTGGCAGGCTTATTCCTTACAGCTTACTTACAAAAGTTGGGCAGGTTTCATTTCGAAATTCTACGCGTAAGGGTCATAACTGGAACCTATTTTTCTACATATAATGTAATGGAGTTGAGTTGAAATGGCGTGGGGGAGTTTCGTGTGACATCATCACGCCTCCTACGTAAGTACGTAGAGAACAAGGAAGAACTCCAAACAGCGATGAGCACAAAACGCCATTTCACAATTGAGAAGGCAGAAAAACATTATGAAGCAAATGATGCATACAAGCATATTCATAAGTACAGCTACTGCGGAAACAAAGCACAGCGTGAACCGTAAGTTTATATTAAATTAAGTTCATAGACAGGCTGCCACTAGCGTTTGTAATTTAGTGCCTGCCCATATAAGGCCGTCCATCAGCGGCAATCCAATACAAACACTGCCAGTAAATATTCACGTGTGAAGGACTGTGCTTATGCAGAGGAAGATGAGATGGTCAGGGTGGTGTTTGGCACAAACTCAGCGAAACTGAGAGAAACTTTTAAGTGCCGGGTCTTAGCTGACATTACACGAGATGGCACCAGCACAGCTGGGAACCTTCGATGCAAGAACACCAAGCGGCTCACGCGGAACTGGACGCAGTGCACAGACAAAAAGCAACAGTTCCAAAGAGTGCTGAACAAAAACCGAATTACACAATTGAGAAGGCAGCAAAAAAATATGAAGCGTCTGATACATAGAATCATATTCATAACTGCAGCTACTGCGGAAACAAAGCACATGGTGGAAAAAGTCAATGTCCCGCTAAAGGAAGACAGTGTAAAAAACCTGTGCATGCAGTGTGTCACATCTCAGATAAAGAGGAAGACGAGCTGTTTATTGATGCAGTAAGAAACTAATCGATGAATGAAACCTCTTATCTTTACAACGATTGACAAACACGGAATGTAACTTGAACACAACACATCGTACAAATACGACCCTGATTGAAACAAATAATGATAATCAAATCCTTGATGACAGCAACATTCAATAACACTCACAAAACAATTACTGTATATTGACAATCATGTTACGTTATTTTTAAAATGTTCCCTTTTTCATAACTTCTACTTCTCCACTGCGATACGCGAGTATATATACAAATGTATATATATACCCCGATCTACAGTACATACTCTCGCATAGACAAGCCACACGCTGTGGCGCAATTGTAGAGTCTTCACCTCTAATGCCGACATTCGAGGTTCGATTCCCGAGAGGGGATGCACTGAGTATGTACGCGTGCTACCCGATTCATTTTACCTTCACATCTCCTTGGTTTGGGACGTATGAAAAAATATTCGGTTAACGCAGAATCATGTTACGTTATTTTTAAAATGTTTCCCTTTATTAGCACAAGCACAGCTGAGAAGCTTCGATGCATGTACTCCATAACGCTTAAAAATAACGATTTAATCACACTTTCAATTCCAAGCAAACGGGAACTTTTGTCAATGCATGATTTCCTGGTACATCCATTACACTGATGCACACATCACAGCTACAAAAATGTTAGAGTCGGAATAAAGCGTACGACTGATCATTTCGACTTCCCAAGCGAAGCCTTGATAAAAGCATGGTTTTGTGCACACTGAAAAGCAAGCAAAAATAGATGCATTACATAAAGGGGACTTTGTGGCTCTTACTGGGGATCATTGGACTTCCGTGACCGTTAGTAATTCTGATTACATCTAATTACAAAATGTTCAATGAACACACTGTTTTAGCCTAATGTACAAAATAATTTTGGCTAAGGTTACTCAGAGTTTAAAGATTAAGTTGGTCAAATTACCCTTTTATGTTTCTGACTTATTTTTTTAAGAAGAAAAACTGCACTTTATGTTGAAATTTTGGTTATTATTATTTAAAGACAATACTATTCTGAAAATCTACTTAAAGTACTTAAACTACCACTTTATTTTTAAGTCTGCCCAATTTTAACCAGGGATGATATTTTTGTTTCTGTTTTGAATTCAAATGCAGTTTAAAGGCTTTTTTCAGAAATTAAAACAGCTTCAGTTTACAATATTCATGTACATATCTATTATTTGATTCTGTCGCCCACTAAAACACTTTTAAATTAAAAAAAAAACATTTGCGATTTGGGGCAAATTTACGTGTGCGATTACTTACGATTAATCAAGATTAATTCTTACACAGCCTGTAATTAATTGGATTAATTTTTTTAATCGAGTCTCACTCCTAATATATATATATGTGGATATATATATGTAGATTTGTATATATATGTGTATATACAGTATATATGTAGATATGTATATGTGTATATACAGTATGTATATATATGTGTGTGTGTATACAGTATGTGTATATATGTATATGTATATATATGTGTCTGTGTGTGTATATATATATATATATATGCCAGCAACACTCATGACAATGACAAAACAATTACATTGTCAATCATGTTACGTTATTATTAAAATGTTTCCTTTTCTTTTACTTCCCTGCCAATCGCAGGTATTTTGTTATATATGTATATATATATATATATATATATAAATACACAGATATATATAAATATATATATCTGTGTATTTATATATATATATATATATATATAAATACACAGATATATATAAATATATATATATAAATAGATAGATATGACAACAACACTCAATATCAATGACAAAACAATTACATTAACAATCATCTTACGTTATTTTTAAAATGTTTGCTTTTCTTTTTCATAACTTCTTTAACACACTACTACTCCGCTGCGAAGCGCGGGTATTTTGCTAGTATAATAATAAAAGCCAAATTTTATAGCTCCCTTACAGTAAAGACAAGTACATCCAGGGATAGAGAACCAACAAAATCAAAGAGAAGGTTGAGTATTTATTAGTTAAAGAGCCATGCTCCGTGGAGGTTGGTGTAAAAGTGCAAGAAGACTTCAGCCAATTATAATAAATTTGTCTTAGTGTTCATTGTACCCCTTCCCCTAAATCAATGCCAATATGTACCAGCAACCTCCAAAGAACATCTCATAGTTAGCATAGTAAGCAGAGTCAAGAAAGAAATCCATAATCTGGATGGGTAAATTCTTAATTATTTTTCCTTTTTGACATTAAATATAACAAATAGAATCAGGCTCCACATTTCCTCTCCCATGCATCTAATTATAAAGTATTGTTCAAATGTGCAAAGTCCTAAGAACATTTTTCTTTTTACACAAGATGTTCATATTTGAGTATATTTGGACCATATCTAAGATTAGCAAGGTCAGTGAAGTAAAATATTTTATCCCTTTCCACTCAAAGTCCCTTAAATTATTTCAAAGGTTATTTAGCAGCAAAAATAATCTTGGACTCCATCTCTAGCCCCTTATAATCTGCAATTTAAAAGCTTAAAAGTTTCTTTAAATGTATCCCAAGTATTATTCTTTTCTTTTTGGTATTACTAATTATTTTACTAATTAAAGTACCATATACATTTGGATCTTAGGTTTTAGAATCTTAATGAAATGTCTCATTTACAATTTAATTAAAGCGTCAAATTATAAAAAGTGAACCTTTTCTGATAGATGGCTGGCCGTTCATCCAGGCCAATTGCCCCACGCCGCCAGGTGGAGCCCTCCCTGCAGCATGGAGGGGCCCTGAATGCCAGCAGGGAATTATGGATGTTGGAGTTTTCCTTTACAGCCCTGCTGGATAGCATGGGGGCTGATAGAAGGCGCTGCAGGGAGGAGCAGTGACTATTTTCCTTACACCCTGGAAGTACACCCGAGTCACATGGACAAGGGGAATGACGTGTTTCCGGGGTGAAGAAAAGGACTTTTTTATCTGACCCGAAAGTGATAGGACATCACATGTACTGGGGATTGAAACACTTCCGGGTCAGGGAATATAAAAGGATTGTGGGAACTCCCAGATGGCGAGCTCAGCTGGGTGGAAGGGTGGCAACGCGTCTGGGAGTGGTGGAGAGTTTATTGATTAGTAATTGTGTATTTGAATGAGTATTGTGGAGGAGAGGGTGCTTTGTGCACTGTTGCATATGAATAAAGTCATCTTTTGGACTTTTATCTGGTGTCTGGCGTCTTGGACAAGGGTTCAAGGGAGCGATAGCGCACCCTATCTGTCACAGTGGCATAGTCGGCAGGATTCTCTAGCATCATTTGCAGAGGACCTGTATCTAAATTTTCTGTGGGCAGAGAGCCCTGAGAAGAGAATGTTTGGACACGCAGCAACAGCGCCAGAACCTACCTTCACCAAGTCCAAGGAATGGGAAGGAAGAAGGGCAAGCAGAGCAGTATAGCCAGCAGGAGAGCAATGCTTGGCCGACGCTCGGGAGGAGTTACGGAGCGGCCTCACAAGTTCAGAGAACCATCCAGGGACCAACAATCGCTCTGAGGTACATGCCGGGACGGTCATTGATAATCTATTTAAATTAACACACTTTATCCCGTGCATGTACCTCGGAGATGATCACCTGGAGACTTCACGGGAGAAATGAGACTTACCTGAAGACAATGGCACGCTCCTGTTCGAGCCAGAGAGCATGGAAGAAGACTTCCGCATGTCGGCGGCCGGCGAGGGACATGTAATCAACCCCAGTGTTTTCTGAGAAGGAGGAGGTCCGTGTCCCGCTGTTTGCACCTTCATAGCTGAAGATACGGACTTGGACATTCTGAAGGGGAAGGGGGAGATGAGCGAAGCACCGCTCAACCCGAAAGAAGGTAAGGAGGGCCGGGAAATGACTGATCGGGTTGTAAATAAATGAATAAAAACAGACCGCAGTCCGCCGAAGAAGGCAACCTGCTCCTCAATACCAAAGAACTACATTTCCCAGAAGCCTCCACGAGACCTGTCAGAGCACGTGCCAACTGCAGACGGGCTCATTGGCTCCTGGCCGGTAGGTACGAAGAACAAGGAAGTGAGTATACCTCCGGCCGAATTAATTAACACTTTAGACGTGCGGGAACTCGAGAAATTAATCGAGCCTGTACGAGGTATTTTCCAGATGCTGGCGGCAATTGAGAAGATCGTCAGGGATCTGGGAGAAATGGCTGAGGTGCCCATCCGAAAGGTAACGGAGTACCTTCAGAGAATCGGACGGGAGCCTCCCATATTACATGATGTGGCGGTACAGATGAGTAATGCTGGTACTGTAAATAATGAAAAAGGGACGCAGTGTGATCCGGGCCCACTTTTAATAAATAGCGGGTGCCAAATCACTGCGTACCCTACAAGAGAGGCCGGATCGTTGACCGAGTGGTCGGGGGAAGGGACGATCAATCCGGAGCAGTTGGATGGTGCTGGCTTTCGGAGGGAGTCAGTCCTAATGACCCCAAGCCATTTAAAAAATAAATCTAGAGGGGTGCAGACAGGAAAGGGTCTCTTTAATTAAATAAAGAGACTTAGACTGTGGAAAACACCCAAAACAAACAGGAGATCCCAAAAATAAGGCAGGGGTCTCCTAACAAATTTGAGAAAGGCAAGAGAGAATCGCTAGAGGTGGCGGGGGTTTCCTTCTCAGCAAGACAAGGGGCGGACCTAACGTTTCCCAATTGTTTTCAGTCCCGCAGGGGGAGAATAACAGGAGGACGGAGGCAGTACTACGGATGTCAAAGGTTGGGCCACATTTGGCGAAAATGTCCTTGGAGAGCAGGGGACAAGCTGTCAAATTGGACTAATATTCCCCCTAGATTCTCCAGGGAACAAGATATAAGGATCAGTCAAGGCTCAATCGGAACGTCCTCTTGGAGAAAGACTTCCCTCGCAGGGCAGGCCACTCCGAATTATAATTCGTTGCTGGGAGAGGAGTACAGTAATCCTCTCGATCGCAAGGGGTTATGCTCCAGACCCCCGCGATAGGTAAAAAATCCGCAAAGTAGAAACCATATGTTTCTATGGTTATTTTTATATATTTTAAGCCCTTATAAACTCTCCCACACTGTTTATAAATATTCCCCGCAGAGTTATACAGCATAATCCCTTTGTATTCTCTTAGATATTAGGTAAGATTCATTGAAATTATGTATATAAACACACTGTTTATATACAGTAAAACCTAAATATTATTTTAAAGATATTGAGTGTCTCCGATATCACGTTACAGCCATTACGATAGACATGCCACCAGCAATAAATACGTACAATGCAACAAAATAGTATACAGTAAATGTGTGTACAGTGACACTAAACGCACGTACATGTACTAAGTACTGTAAGTAGAAAATTAATTATGGTTACTCACCAACAATGACACGATGACTTGTCCGATAACCGAGTTTTATTTTACTGCACAACAAAGGAGAGCGTTACAGCCCTTAAAGAAGCCACTTCAGGCGATTGTGTAGCACTGCCGTTGTTCTTCTTCTGGCAGTCTTCAATGCAAATCCCTAAAGCAGATTCCATCCGGACTACTGCCTTATTACATCCACTTACAACTTGTTTTGCACCCTGGTTAAAAGGACACTGCGGCCATAGATCTTATATTCCTTTCCCACTTTTTAAATAAAAAGAATCGTAGCCTTCAACAAATCCAAAACGTTTACCTTTTCGGCAATCATTAACATCTTCCGTTTGCGCTTGGGCACGGCCCCTGAAGCAGTAGCAGATCGTTTTGGAGCCATAATGAAGGGCTTGACTATGCACAAAGATAAACATAAAAGAGCACAACTCTTTACACAGCGAAACACGTTGATGCTGAATGAGCGAGACGAGACTTCCTGGTTAACACTGCATTCAGCAGGCAAGAACTTAACTGCATGCTCTGATTGGTTAGCGTCTCAGTCATCCGCCAATAGCGTCCCTTGTATGAAATCAACTGGGCAAACCAACTGAGGAAGCATGTATAGGAAGTAAAAAGACACATTGTCCACAGAACCTGCGAAGCAGCGAAAAATCCGTGTTATATATTTAGTTATGCTTACATATAAAATCCGCGATAGAGCGAAACTGCAAAAGTCAAAGCGCGATATAGCGAGGGATTACTGTACTGTGATAGATGGCCAGCCGTTCATCCAGGCCAACACCCCCATGCCACCAGATGGAGCCCTCCCTGCAGCATAGAGGGGCCTGGAATGCCAGCAGGGAATTATGGACGTTGGAGTTTTCCTTTACAGCCCTGCTGGATACCATGGGGGCTGATAGACGCCGCTGCAGGGAGGAGCAGTGACTATTTTCCTTACGCCGTGGAAGTACACCCGAGTCACATGGACAAGGGGAATTACGTGTTTCCGGGGTGAAGAAAAGGACTTTTTTATCTGACCCGGAAGTGATAGGAGATCACATGGACTGGGGATTGAAACACTTCCGGGTCAGGGAATATAAAAGGATTGTGGGAACTCCCAGACGGCGAGCTCAGCTGGGTGAAAGGGTGGCAACGCGTCTGGGAGTGGTGGAGAGTTTATTGATTAGTAATTGTGTATTTGAATGAGTATTGTGGAGGAGAGGGTGCTTTGTGCACTGTTGCATATGAATAAAGTCATCTTTTGTACTTCTATCTGGTGTCTGGCATCTTTGACAAGGGTTCAAGGGAGCGATAGCGCCCTCTATCTGTCACACTTTCAATAGCTCTGTTGTGACATCAGTATTGCCATTCTATTTCATATTTAAAATATGCAAGTTACTTATTACCGAAAAAAGGGGATGAGGAAATCAATGTATCAAAATTCCCTATAATGCAAAATGTATGTGAATGTAGTAGATTTAGAGTATTTTCTCAATACTCTAAATCTATTACATTCACATACACTGATTTCTTTTCCCCATAACCTTCTGCCAAAGTCAGTTGATCTTGCACAGTCTTTCACTGTTATCTTTCAGATGTTAATTACATGTTTTTCAGAATATTGACTCCAAAAACCACAGTCTGTTTTTCTGTTAGTTAACCCCCCTTATTCCTTCTCTTTTATAGCATATCTTAATATGGAGCACTACCTGGACTGGAAGCCATTGTTTTTCTTGTTTCATTACTATTTTAAAGAATGTCTCCTTCAATTGAAATTTAGTCTTTTTAATTAAAATCTTCCCTTATATCAGAGTCTGGCCAGTACTCAAATGAAAGGGGTTCTCATATAATATCATGCCTAATCTGGAGACTTTTTTACACCACCTGTTCATATGTTTTTTATTTTGAATTAAGAGCTCCTTTAATTTCAACAAACATTTATATTCTCATACACATTAATATCAATAATTTAATTCTTTCAAACAACACCACATGTTTCGCACAACCACTCTCAAACACATTTGAACTTATTTATCATTCACTCATAGGGATCCCTTTAATACACTGTATAATATACATAAAATCACCCAAACCATTGTAACACACTCAACTTTACCCTCGTATTTATTATTTATTATTTATTTATACACACTATATTTGGAAACAATGAAGCAAAGGAATCAGAAAGAAAAATGAACTCTGAAGAAAAGGAAGTTCCATTCTCACTTCCATCCATCCATCCATCCATCCATCCATCCTCTTCCGCTTACCCGAGGTTGGGTTGCGAGGGTAGCAGCTTAAGTAGAGAAGCCCAGACTTCCCTCTCCCCGGCCACTTCTTCCAGCTCTTCCGGGAGAATCCCAAGGCATTCCAGGCCAGCCGGGAGACATAGTCCCTCCAGCGTGTCCTGGGTCTTGCCCGGGCCTCCTCCCGTTGGACGTCCGAACACCTCACCAGGGAGGCGCCCAGGAGGCATCCTGATCAGATGCCCGAGCCACCTCATCTGACTCCTCTCGATGCGGAGGAGCAGCGGCTCTACTCTGAGCCCCTCCCGGATGAGTGAGCTCCTCACCCTATCTTTAAGGGAAAGCCCAGACACCCCCGCGGAGGAAACTCATTTCAGCCGCTTGTATTCAGCGATCTTGTTCTTTCGTCACTACCATAGCTCATGACCATAGGTGAGGGTAGGAATGTAGATCGACTGGTAAATTGAGAGCTTTGCCTTACGGCTCAGCTCTCTTTTTCACCACGACAGACCGATGCAGAGCCTGCATCACTGTGGACGCCGCACCGATCCGCCTGTCAATCTCACGATCCATTCTTCCCTCACTCGTGAACAAGACCCCGAGATACTTGAACTCCTCCACTTGGGGCAGGATCTCGCCCCCAACCCTGAGAGAGCACTCCACCCATTTCCGGCTGAGGACCATGATCTCGGATTTGGAGGTGCTGATTCTCATCCCAGCCGCTTCACACTCAGCTGCGAACCGCTCCAGAGAGCTGAAGATCACGGCCTGATGAAGCAAACAGGACAACATCATCTACAAAAAGCAGTGACCCAATCCTGAGTCCACCAAACCGGACCCCTTCAACACCCTGGCTGCGCCTAGAAATTCTGTCCATAAAAGTTATGAACAGAATCGGTGACAAAGGGCAGCCCTGGCAGAGTCCAACTCTCACTGGAAACGGGCTCGACTTACTGCCGCAATGCGGACCAAGCTCTGACACCGGTTGTACAGGGACCGTACAGCTCTTATCGGGGGTCCGGTACCCCATACTCCCAGAGCACCCCCCACAGGATTCCCCGAGGGACACGGTCGAACGCCTTTTCCAAGTCCACAAAGCACATGTAGACTGGTTGGGCAAACTCCCATGCACCCTCCAGGATCCTGCTAAGGGTGTAGAGCTGGTCCACTGTTCCGCGACCAGGACGAAAACCACACTGTTCCTCCTGAATCCGAGGTTCGACTATCCGGCGGACCCTCCTCTCCAGAACCCCCAAATAGACTTTTCCAGGGAGGCTTAGGAGTGTGATCCCTCTATAGTTGGAACACACCCTCCGGTCCCCTTTTAAAGAGGGGATCACCACCCCGGTCTGCCAATCCAGAGGCACTGTCCCCGATGTCCATGCGATGTTGCAGAGAAGTGTCAACCAAGACAGTCCTACAACATCCAGAGCCTTAAGGCTCTGCCACCAAGGAGTTTTTTGACCACCTCGGTGACTTCAGTCCCAGAGATGGGAGAGCCCACCTCAGAGTCCCCAGGCTCTGCTTCCTCATTGGAAGGCATGTTAGAGGGATTGAGGAGGTCTTCAAAGTACTCCCCCCACCGACCCACAACGTCCCTGAAGTCAGGTCAGCAGCGCACCATCCCCACCATATACGGTGTTGACACTGCACTGCTTCCCCCTCCTGAGATGCCGGACGGTGGACCAGAATCTCCTGAAAGCCGTCCGAAAGTCGCTCTCCATGGCCTCTCCAAACTCCTCCCATGCCCGAAGTTTTGCCTCAGCAACAACGAAGCCGCGATTCCGCTTGGCCTGCCGGGTACCTATCAGCTGCCTCCAGAGACCCACAGGACAAAAAGTCCTATAGGACTCTTCTTCAGCTTGACGGCATCCCTCACCGTGTCCACCAACGGGTTTGGGATTGCCGCCGCGACAGGCACCGACCACCTTACGCCACAGCTCTGGTCAGCCGCCTCAACAATAGAGCACGGAACATGGCCCATTCGACTCATGTCCCCACCTCCCTCGGACGGGTCGGTTCTGCCAAGGTGGGAGTTGAAGCTACTTCTGACAGGGGACTCTGGCAGCCGTTCCCAGCAGACCCTCACAACATGTTTGGGCCTACCAGGTCTGACCGCCATCTTCCCCACCATCGGCCAACTCACCACCAGGTGGTGATCAGTTGACAGCTCCGCCTCTCTTCACCCGAAAGTGTCCAAGACATATGGCCGCAAGTCTGACGACACAACCACAAAGTCGATCATCGAACTGAGGCCTAGGGTGTCCTGGTGCCAAGTGCATATATGAACACCCTTATGCTTGAACATGGTGTTCGTTATGGACAATCCGTGGCGAGCACAGAAGTCCAATAACAAAACACCGCTGGGGTTCAGATCAGGGGGGCCATTCCTCCCAATCACGCCCTTCCAGGTTTCACTGTCATTGCCCACGTGGGCATTGAAGTCCCCCAGCAAAACGAGGGAATCCCCAGAAGGTATGCCCTCTAGCACCCCTTCCAGAGACTCCAAAAAGGGTGGATACTCCAAACTGCTGTTCGGCGCATACGCACAAACAACAGTCAGGACCCTTACACCACCCGAAGGCGGAGAGAGGCCACCCTCTCGTCCACCGGGGTAAACCCCAACGCACAGGCTCCAAGTCGGGGGGCAAGTATGCCCACACCTGCTCGGCGCCTCTCACCGGGGGCAACTCCAGAGTGGTAGAGAGTCCAGCCCCTCTCAAGGAGATTGGTTCCAGAGTCCAAGATGTGCATCGAGGTGAGTCCGACTATATCTAGCCGGAACCTCTCAACCTCGCGCACTAGCTGGTTTCTAGATCAAGGAGACACCATTGGCGAAATGACTCAGCGACATCGAGGAATTGCTTCAGTGGCGATCCATTCCTGTGACAATAAGGGCAAATCCAACTATCGAGAAACCACCCGGTTCGATACCACAGCAAGACAGCACTCCCCAGAAAACAACTAAACTGTCATTGAGAATATTAACTCAAAACAAATAACATGTAAACTTCAACACAAATCACATATAAGCTTGAATCTTAGCATAAGTGCTAACCACTGCGCCACCACACACTCCACTGTAATAATCCCCATAATGCATAATTTCACATACACACATCACAAGAAAAAGAAAAGGACAGAAGGAAATTGACAGACATTGTTTCCCTTATATGTTATAGTTATCAAACAAACATTTTTCCTTGACTTGATCAGGGTCCGAAGGAAAGATGCCTCACATATATCATAAACGTTTGTCTAATTAAAAGTGGATATGTTTTAATTTTATCAAATGTTACATGTAGCTGCGTTTTCCCAAAATTACTAAAGTTCAGCAGCTTCAACTCAAAAAATGGGATTCAACAAAAGCCTGCATGCGAAATGATTCCACAGACAAAATATCTTCGTTTTTAAAAGTTTAGTTAAGTTTTAAAGTAAAACAGCTCACACAAAAAAGAGGAAAATTAGAATAGGAAAACAGGGGAAATTAATGTTAAGAAAAGTTCAGTTCTAAGCTTAATCTTTTTATATCTCAAATCGTTATTATTTACTTAACATTTCTGAACCATTTCAAAACGGTCAGAAAACTGTATGCTTTTCCCATTTCTAAGTTTAAAATGAGTCTTTTAAGTCCCTATGTACTGGGACCTGTTCTAAACAACAACTGAGCTTAATTATCACACTGTTTCTCAGTTACAGTAAGAAGATTCTATCTCTTGCTAAATTATAGGAGGAAAAGACTATACCATAAGTTATAATTATGAAAGAAATTTATATTCTGTTCAAATTAAGCAAACATTAATATGAGTTTAACTCAAAACTTTAACTTTCTAAGATTGGCTCTTACATTTCCAGCCCCTAATTGGCTATGCAGGAGCGGAGACAATTACTATATTTTACTTCAATATGAGCCAATTACTTTTATATTAACTATTCTTTTCAAATCATTAGCAATAACACCGCAAACAAATATTTTAAAAATTTCATACTTCAGTCATTGGCGGTTTCTTGAAGCAGGCACAGTTTATTTACGGGTCTGTCCAGTGTGCTGGTTTGGTCTGCACACATACTCTTTGACTGTGCCTTTGGCATCTGGTATTGTCTTGACGACTTGATCCATTACCCAGGAATTGCGAGGTGTAGCTTTATCTACAATTAAAACAACGTCTCTGGTTTTAAAATTTCTTCTTGGTGCAAGCCATTTTGACGTTTTGAAGTATTGGCAAATGCTTTTTTGTCCATCATTTCCAAAACAAATAAGCCATGTATTGAATTTGTTTCCAGTGTCTTCTTGGGTATGATTCATTTTCTGAAACGAGTTCGGGTGGTATTTCAGGTTTTGTCTTTAGTAATAACAAGTAATTGGGTGTGAGTGGTTCCAAATCATTTGGGTCATCTGATGTCTTTGTAAGGAGTCTGTTACTGAGTATTGATTCACTCTACACATCATTGTAGGAAGGTTTTCCTTGTCGAAAGTGTTTGTTGGTTTAGTGTTGAATTTAAGATCTTTCTTATGCTTCTGATTTGTCTTTCCCACACTCCACCTTGACGAGAAGCTGATGGTGGACTGAAAATCCATTTGATTTGTTCTTGCATCATAGTGTCGCCGATTTTTTTGTGTTCCAATTTTTTAATAGCTTCTCATAGCTCTCTTTCTGCTCCAACAAATTTGTTCCATTGTCTGAGCGCATGATTTTAACTTGTCCTCTTCTACAGTATCAGTAAATCGGAGTTTGGCTTGGATACAAGAATCAGTGTCTAAGCTATGTGCAATCTCTAGGTGCGCAGCTCTGGTTGTTAAACATGTGAAGATTACCTCACCTCTTGACTAGACTTCTTCCTCTTTGACTAGAAGGGGCCAAAATAATCGAATCCAACATTTGTGAATGGTAGTTGGTTTGATGCTAGGCGATCTTCTGCCAAATCTGCTATTTTTTGCTCACCTACTTTCGCATTGTATCTTCTACATGTTGTGCACTTTGAAATTATTTTTCTGATAGCTGAATTCGCTTGAGGTATCCAGTATTTTTGGCGTAACTGTGCAAGCACATAGTTGTGCCCACAATGTCTGATTCGTTTATGAATGTGTAGATAATGCTTGTGTAGAATTACAGGATGTTTAGCTGCTTCAGGCATTGCAGCTTTGCAGAGTCTTCCTCCAACTCTTAGTATTCCATCTTGTATGATCGGGTAAAGTTTATAGATTTGACTGTTCTTTTAACACAAGTCTTTTTCTTTAGAGCTTTTAATTCTTCTGGAAATTCTTGCTGTTGACTTAGACAGATAAGCTCTGTTTCAGCTTTAACTAAGTCATCTAGAGAAATTGGACTTGGTTTTAAAGTCTGTTTGTACCTTTTCATATTCTTTGTGATGAGTAATTTTGTTCTCCTGGATTACCTTTAGTCTGACTAGCTTCTAGTTGAAATGTTTTTCTTTCATTTCCTTAGTGTATGTCTTTAAACTTGAGGAATCAAGCCACTGTTTTCTTCAAGCGATTCCAATCTGAAAAGTAAGTGATTAGTTTGTTGATGGGTTCAGTTCCCTCCTCTATTCTTGTCATGTTAAGTGCACAAGTTTTAACTTCTGGATCATCTTCAAAAAGTTAATTCTTCAGTTGATCTGGGGCCTCATGTATAACGCTGTGCGTAGAACTCGGACTATAACATGGCGTAAGCACCAAGGTTATTATAGTTAACGAAAACTAAAATCAAAACTGAAACTATTATTAAAAAAACATTTTTGTAAACTGAAATAAAATAATTAACAAAACCGAAATGAAAAACTAAAACTAAGCGAAACTATTGAAGTAGCTGGAAAGACTAACTGAAATAAAATAGTTATTCACTAAAATAATTTTAGTTTTCATTTTTGAATGAATATTCTTGCTGTTAGTTTTTAGCCCTTATAACTTTTAACTCTAAAACTTAAAGTCATCCACCACGAGTATATATTCAGCCAGTGAACGGCTAGCTGGTAAGAGGGCGGCTGTTCACACAGCATTTGTTGTGACAGAGCAAGCTGAATACGCGGTTAAAGCGTGTGGAATAGAAAGCGATTTTATGTACCACCTTTCTTTGCACTTGTTGTATATCAAGATGAAATTCAAATGCCTGAAACCTGAATGTGTTGGTAAATAAAAACTTTACTGTATGGACAGAAAAATCAGGAGTGAGTAACGTTTCAGTTTATTTCTTAGGTGCCTGCTTTTTGTTGACAGTAATTCACCTGCCACTTCGCACATATGAAGTATGAGAAAGTATAATCATGAAAAAATTCGACCTTGAGATTTTGATGAATCTTGATGTTTATTGAATTATGTCTGTGTGTAGATAGATGGATGAAATTTGGCATGTGGTCGCTACATCAAAAAGAATCAAATAGCAGAATTATGTTTTAAAATATTTGTCCCCATTTTTTCAATGTTTCTCTCTCTCAAAATAGATAGTTGAAATATATTCTTTTTGTTCTTAACATCAGCCATATCATACATATTGCATACTAGGAATTTTTCCTGCCTTGCATCCAAACCTGCTGGGGTAGGCTCCAGGTTCCTGTGATCCTGCTCTGGATAAACAGGTTTAGATAATGTAAATAGTGTTCCTAATCTTAGATGCTGTCTCTGTCATTTTGTGCCTGTCCATACTCTTAATTCCTGCTCTTGCTCTGCTGGCTATGGGTTTACTTGTTCTTATGGGTGGGCTATTCTAGCCTCACTGCAGCTAACCTCAACACTACATGCTTGTTTTTCTTTCTTTCCCTCAATACAGCTAGGTAGGGTCTTGCAGATTATTCAAAACATGATTTTCACTGATCACCCTGTCAGAACACAGTAGAATCTCTTTTTATTTTTATATCTTTTCGACGCGATGCTTATGAAGAGTTCTGCCTATAAAATTGTTGTGTCTGTAGATGGAATCAGAATCAGTATGGCTGGTAGAAAATAGCAACCCAGTATTTGAGGTTTTGGAATGCAATAATAAAGACATTCATTATAAACTTTTTTTGGGGCAGGATGTTTTTTGTGCATTTGAGTAAAAACCCCCACACCTTAAAGTTCACCAAAATTAAAATTTAATTTGGGCAAAAAAGGAAAAAAAAAAATCCTTTTTGGGGGAATTTTTTAACAGAAATGACTGAAAATATTTTATAATTTTTGTTTGTTCATATTCAGACTGGGTTTTTAAATTCGTTTTAAAAGACAAAAAAAAAACCAAAAAGTAACCTGTGTGTAATATAGTAAGCTTCCACAAAAACATATTATATCCAAAATCATTAAAACACAGTTCTGTCTCATTGTGAAAAAAAACTAAAATCCATAGTGCTCTTAAAAACTATAATTACAAACTGAAACTAAATATATAAAAAAAAAATAGAAAAGTGTTGTAAAAAAAAAAAAACTAAACTAAAAAAAATACTGATGAAAGGGAAAAATAAAAATAAACTGAACCAAGTAAGGTCAGAAAAAAAAAGAAATAAAACAATATAAAAAAAGGGAAAAATATAATAACCTTTTCAAAAAGAAATGTGCTTGCAAGAAAAATCCCGATGGGGAAACTGGGACTCCAACTTTCCCCCTTCGTAATAAACCCTCACAAAAAGCCTTGTCACAATTTTTTAAGCCCCAACCCTCCCCAAAATTTCGCCCTTTTAATATGCAAAACAATATAAATCCCTTTTAAACTCAGCCTTTTTGGAAAAAACAAAGGGGAAAAACATGGGGAATTTTAGTAATAAAGGGAAAAGGAAATAATCAACAAAAAGGGAAGGGTGGTGACATGCGGTTTTGGGGAAACTTGGGCTCACGTCACAAAAACAAAAATGTGGAAAAAAAAAGGGAAAATCAAAGTCTGGGAAACAGAACCCCCGTCTGGGGTGTCAATAAAGCTTTTTAGGGTACAGAAAAAAGGCACACATGGGAAAAGCAGAAATGTCAACTTTAATCTCGGCATTTCCCCTTTAATCCCGTAGTTTATTTTTTATTAAAGTAGAACATCATAAACTTATCTTAAAATCGTTTATTAACCAGTTTCAAATCACATAATTAAAGTGAAATTTAAAAGCTTTGTTTTTTTTTGATCTTCTATGTTTGTGTGTGAAACACTCTTCTTCTTAAACCGGGTTCTTCCTCCAACTGACACAGAATCCATTAATTGTAATATTACAGCCTTTTAATAACTAAAATACTGGGATATATAATTTTCTTTTTAAAAAGGGTTAAAACGTTATTAAACATTGCCTTTGTGTAATTTATTCAGCATCTCAGGGGATCACCTTGTGGTGGCACTGGGCAAAAAAACTGGCTCCCGCCCCCAAAAGTCGTAAGGTGCTTTTGTTGGTGGATGGCCTCCGGGAGACACTGCATAGCTCCCCTTATAAAAGCATTTTAAATTTTAAATTTTTTTGCAGCGTTTTAGCTGTTTGTTATTTTTTTTTCTGTTTTATATTCAAATATATTGGCTATCCGTCACGCAGTCATCTTTTTTTTCCCCGAACCCATGCCACACAATCACTCTTAAAATTTGCCATCCAACGCCCCCCTTTTAAAAACAAAAACATTGAAAATTTCGTAGTAAGAATTTTTCTATCCCTTTGCCCCCCAGTGGTTTCATTTTTAAATGAAGAAGTTTTATCTGTATCTTCTTAAAAGGGTTTCCCCTTCACTGACTGACTCCCCCCACTGACTCACTTATCACCCCAAATTTCTCCAATTGTAGGTGGGGTGAAATTTGGCGGCTCATTCCCACAGCCACTTACAAAAGTTGGGGTGGGGGATTTCTTTCGATATTCTGCGTAATGGTTCGAACTATTTTTTGGGTCGCTGTAATGGGTTCAGCTGGGGCCGGGGGGGGTTTTTCACATCATCCCCCCCCCGAATCAGTGAACTGACTGTCAACCAAGAAAACCAGGGAAATCCAAAACCGGGGAAAAAACATTTTTATAATTGAGAAGGGCGAAACAATAAGAAACGAAGGGCATATACACGAATCCCCCAGGCACTACTTAAAAGGTTACATTACAATCGACAGTGGAAGCCTTTTCATTTCCCATAAGCAAAAAAGGTTACATTGAAACCCCTGGGAAGTTTTTGTTCCCTCGATTAAAAATAACATGATTACATTGAATACCCCCAAAACCTGCGGTCTTCCAAAACCCTTTTTTCCCCTACATACCCCTAGCAGGTAGGTGCCTTGGGGGGATAGCGGTGAAGGAATTTCTTATTAAAAAAGGTTTCTGGCTAACGCCTATGTTTTCTGCCTGCCCATACGGCCATTCTTTCGGTGTTTTGGTGTTCCCTTGCCATGGAAGCAGCCCACACTTCCAAAGTTTTATAAACGAACGATATATAACAAACTTTTTTTTTTGCCAACGGGCGCCTTTTTTTTTCCCCGGGGTTTTCGCTGTTTCATTGTTCATTTATTTCGTTTTTTTGTGTGGGGTTTTTTTTCCACAGGTTCTCTTCTGTGTTCACCCGGGGGTCTTCAGTCGTTTTCCCCCGGGCCAAGGAAAAACTTTCACACCTTCCCTGTTTTTAAAAAAAACAATATGAAAGTTTTTTTTCCCCCAATGAAACAACCTTTTTTTAAATTGCCAGTTCTCCGCTGTTTTTTTCATTTTTCGTTTTTTTACTTTTTGGGGGTTTTATTTTAACCTTAAAAAAGAATTTGCATCATATGAAATTGGGGTTTATAAAGTGGCCAGGGGTTTTCAATTAAACAATCGTTTACAGGGGGGGATTATTATAAGTACAAACAGTTCTACAAGGTTAAAAGATTGAGGCATTTAAAATTCTTGGGGTGAAACTGTTTTGAAGTGGGTCTGTACAGGAAAGGGTTTAAAAAATTTTTTATCAGCAAAAGGAAAAATTTAAAATCTGAAAAAAAATTTTCCTAGATAATTGGGGTTTTGGCAATGGGGGAAGACGAAAAGAAAAGAAGAAAAAGAAGGAGAAGGGAAGTGAGGGAAAAAACCAAAGATTTGGTATATGAATACTATGGCTGTTCCCTGACCATTATATTGTTACAACTTAATTTTAAAACAGATGTTAATAATAAACAAACGTTGTTTCAGTGTAAAAAGGGCCCGAAAAAATGAGTAACCACACAGGGCATACCATTGCTTTCGGTGCCCCAGTCTCAAAAACCCGGGGGAGCTTCTGACAAGGCAGAGGGGCCGGGAAAGTGCTTTTTTACGCCAAGTGTGGTTTTATACATCTCATTTGCGTGGAAAAGTTTGCTAACATTTCTGGCATAGTTTTATATATGAGGCCCCAGGTCTTTTGGACTCCGTTTGACTTCAATAAGAAACTTGGGCAATTGACCATGTGGTGCTTTTAAAAAATTTTGATGCTTAGCCCTTCCCTGCTTGATCAGCTGGATTAAGGGCGGGGAATACCCCCATCAAGTTTGTGAAATCTTTTATCATAGTTATTGAAAAAAAGTCTAAGGTGCTTCATTTTTGTATTTTGCGGGTGTAGTCCAAAAAGTAGATTCTTTTAAGGGCATTTGGCCTTAAAATTTTGTCCATTTTTACCCACAACAGCGCGTAGCTCCATTCTTGGGAAAGGGCTACTTTAATTGCAACTCTGACTTTTCCCCTCGAATGAAAATTTTGCCCTCTTCATTTTTAAAAAAGATATGACATTATCCATTACTACATCTCAAAAAGGGCATTTTTGCTGTCTTTAAAATTCCAAACTCACCAGGGTTTGAACATCTTTCATTTTTTAGTCTGTAAGTAACTTAAAATCATTTTAATTTTCCATTTCTGAATGTGTTTGACTTCACTTTATACCCAAAATTTTTTTGCATAAGTCTCTTAGAAGTTTGGGGAAGGCAGGTCCGAAACCAAGTGGATCATAAACTGAGCTAACAAAAACAGGGGTAACCCCTTTTAGCAGGCTTGTTTTTTAACTTAATCTAAAATTTGAAAATGTCCATTTTTTGCACCACTATCCCGGCATGCTCTTTTGGGGAAAGGGAAAATGTGGCTCAAATCTAAGTCCTTTTTTTGATGAGTCGTCTTCTTCATGATGGACAAAAAACTGCTCTTTTTTTACTCACCCACTTATCAAATGGCTTTAAACTAATTGAGTCCTTTGCCGTTTTTTGTTTTTTCTTCGTCGCACTATTAAACAGTCATTCATGTGCTTGTTGAGAAGGTAAACAGCCTCAGGAAAATTTTTCTGATCTTCATTTCTCAAAAGCATAAAACCCAAAAAGGGGGGGAAAAATGCCCAAAAAAAATGTACTGTCATTTTGTTTTCAAAATCTTTTTTAAAATTACCCAGGCCCCATAAAAAAAAAAAGATGGGTTTTTTTTTGGCATTTCCGGTAAAAAAGTCGCCGCATTCCTTACCCCTTTTTGAATCTTGTAAGGACACCCAAAGAGTGTGGTTAGGTCAGGCCTTTAGTAATTGTTTTAAGTGAAATTTTCGGGGGTGATTTGGACATGTTTACGGTGTAAAAAGATTTGGGGTATACAACACTTGTCTTCAATGAATTAGGGTTTTTTTTGGGTCCTTAACAGCATAACCAGTCTATAATTCTTTTATGAAGGCTTTATAGTCTTTGTAAACCTGAATTTTTTCTCTTTTTTTTTAGTCCAATAGTATCGTTCAGCAATCAGCAGTTATTCGGCATTTTAAGTGTTTCATCCTTCAAAAGGGAAAATTTTAAAAAAAGGCCATCTACCGTCTTGTAGATTCTGAAGCTATCGAGAAATTGATGTCTTCTTGTGACATTCCCCCTTTTTTTTACAGTTGGGCCCGGAAAATCTTTGTTATATTGTTGAGAAATATCTTCAATCTCTGTTTTGAAAACGATTGATTGAATGTTTGGGCATCTTACCAATTTTTTTGCAAGGTCATCTGCTTTTTTTCCGGGGCCCAAACCCCCCATCCAAGTAGTCTTCTTGAGGGCCAAGTTTGTAGTACTACAGACGCAAATTCAAAAAGGGTGTTGATTTTGTGACTTTAATCCCACCCCCAAAAAATTACTAGTTTGGGAACATAAAGGAAAAAGAACAGAAATTGACGTATAGAAACCAGCTAGAATAGGATAAGAGGTTGAGAACACCTGTGTTCAAGGCTAGGAAGCTAAGGAAACAATACCTCAGACAGAAGATGGCTCTGTGAGGCACGTAAAGTAACCAGCTGGATTGGGAAAACAGCAGAAAGAAAACAAAAGGCTTTTGCTGTAAGCAAGGTCACACTGTAATGTATGAAGAGAAAATCTTAGTAAATTCAGGCTTTAGAAAAAATATTAGAAGAATATATTAGAAATTAGCTTTAGTTTAGAATTTAAGACAAATCAGGTATGCCAAGCAATGATTAAATGAAAGCATATACAATATTTCTTTTTAATAAAAGTTTAGCTTTAGGCCAATATTATAGTATAGATTGAAAGGCTAGAGGAGGAAGTGACACCATGAAAGACCAAATATGGAATAGAGGACATCTGCCCAGTTGAAGAACCAATCAAGAATAAGAAAAACAGAAACTGAAATAAACAATAGACAGTATAGCCAGGTGCGGAATGAGCTCATTGAACAAGGTTAAAATGATAAGAAATTGTTATAAAAACTTCGATTATGGCAATGTTCACGGCTCTATCTCATTCAGCTGAATTGGGTCAAGTCCGTGTTGTTGTTTTATTGCAATAAAGCCTTAAAACTCTGTCTGTCTATCTCGAGTCCTAATAGCCTTCATTTTCAGGTAAAAAGCCTTCTGGTGACGAATTTTTCGCCACAACACTTAAAGTCAGTTATCCATAAAGGGTTTACAAACCTTCACTATTTCCTGCATACATGCAGTTTAACTTGAGTAACTGTTTAGACTCAAAGCACCTCATGCAGGCACATGCAGCTGATGCCTTCCCCTGTCAGAGGTCAACATGTATGAAATTTATAGCCTGCTTGCTATCCAGAGTTGTGTGTGCAGCATCTTGCCTTGTTTCTGTTCTCCAAACAGTAGCCCTAACCCTTGAACCCAGGCTGACCCATCTCCCCATGGACTCACAATCACCTCTCACCCCTGTGCTGCAGCCCTCTGTTCTCCTAACACCTAAGCCTAACACTAACCTGAGCCCTAAACCTGTACCAGATTAGCGCCACTGCTGCTGACTCTCAGGCTGTAGTGGGGATGTTGCAAAAGTTCAAAGAAGCCAAGCTAAGTCCATGCCAGCCAGGGGACCGTAAATGAGAGCCGTATTCCTGCTAAGTTCTCAAGCACCTGCAGCATAACTCTCTCCCATTCAAGATCATTCCCTGGATGTTTCGAAAGACTGAAATCAACCCCTGGAAGCTATATGGAGTCCACGATTGTAAGATCTGGTAAATAAGGGCTTTTCTACTAGGGACTTTGCCCCTCAGGCACTCCACGTGTAAGTCTCTTCTTTTCTTCCTCACAATTTTACCCAGGGGATTGTGGTTTTATGGTCTGGGTGAATGAGAGCCTTTCCAGTATGGACTAAGCCCCCAGAGCATCCTACACATATTGCTGGTGGGCTCTCCATCCATGAGCTCTTAACCTAGGGGCAGGATCCCGTTTGTATGGTCTGAGTAGATGAGGACCTCCACACTAGGGACAGCATTGGAACCATCATAGGATCCACAACCTTTACATTAATGGCCTTCACAGACAACTTAGCCATCTTTAACAGGACCTGGGATGGAATAAATAAAAAATTAAGAATCCTCAACAAATTATGCAGACAATCATGTAAAGGATGTTTCTATACACAGAGGAATTATAGACTAAGCAAAACAGGTTACGGAAGATTGAAGGGGTGGAAATAAAGAGAATATTGACCAAATCTCCAGCAAAATATCTAGGACCAGTCAAAACAAGCAAAAGAGATTATCCTTGAAAACCTCAACCTAAAACTATACACATTGATATCATCAGCAAAGCTCCATTAAAGCCTAACCAAAAGATCTGCATTTTGAATCAGTATGCAGTATGCTCTCCTGAAGCATAACTTTATGGAGTACTATACCCAAGCTCAAGAAATGGAGGCCTTAGCATTCTCAAGATGGAAGCAATTATTTCAAATGCATCCATTAATAATCACTGCAGGATACAATTATCTGAAGACCCAGTACTGAAAAGTAGCCAATCATCTTAACATTAGTAAACAAACAAAGACATTATGGAAAGCTCTAGGTGGTAAGGAAGCTGACTGTACTCTAGAAAATTTTACACATACTAGGACAATATCCACACCTTCAAGCACAAAGAATAGCCAGACATCACAAGATCTGCAACCTCGTTAAGGAAGAAGGGGAAGCAAATGATTGGATAACATTCAATGAATCATCTTTTAATACCACTAACAGTACCAAGTTATGACTGGATCTCATATTTTGGAAAAGAGACACTGCCTTAGTGATTGATGTGACAGTTCACTTTGAACATATTTTGGAAGAATCCAGGAATGCAAAGAGAGAGAGAGAGAGGCAAAATACATAGAAATAATTCCCCAAATCAAATATTTTCTTAAATGCGAGACCATTTCCACCACAGGCATAGAAATAGAAGCCAGGGAAAAATGGTTTAATTTTAACAACAAACTGAATTAATACTGGTCTCTCAAGCTTAACACTAGAATTACCAGAGCCTACGAAAAAACTTGTAGATCCATCCCACCTTAAATTGCTTCGCACCTCTCCATCAGCGTCTTTTGTCCTGTAAATGTGTTGATAAGCAGCAAGCAGCCTGTTATCACATACCCCACCGGCGCAGTTTTCTCAGCTCAAGTCTGTTTACCTGCGTGTCAGTCACTTGGAGTTGTATAGAGTGAGAAGTCAAGCAAAATGACACCTTTTATAAATACTATATCGTTATTTGGAACACATGCATTTCATGTGTGTTCCGTGTCTACAACAATCTATGTACAGTAAACACATCGTTAAAACAGAAACGTTTTTCATATTTTAGTAATAATTGACAAAATGTAGACATAAAGTGTATAATATAATAATAATATAATAATATATAAGCCTGATTTCCAAATATCAAATAAACACTTTCACAAAAGGTACAAATATAACAGAACAAGTGCGCTTCTATTCAAAAATATAACTGCAGAAAAAGAACCCGTGTTAGGGTGCGACATTGACACACCTTTACTACAACCACTTCGGTGGTGCAACAGTATCAACTGTTCACTGGTAATCAAAACTTCACGGGTTCGATCCCGGACAAGTCCGTTTTTAGAAGTGACCTGCTCTTATTCTTACTATTTTATAATAAAAACATACTTTTGATTTCAGTCTGTAACAGCCAGTGTAAATGTATAATACACGTAAAGGTTAGCTTTGTTTTTTTTTTTTTATTTAGTTTTATTCTCTCAGTCGCGTTCACGATCCTTCCCCCCACCCATCTGACACTGCTGTTTTCACATAAAGACACGCTATAGCTCTGCACTCTACTTGTGACTTTACGCTGTTGGAAGTAAGTAAATAAATCAAGGTAAATAAGTAAATAACATTCGATCTGGCTCTTATATACAAAGTACAGCATTAGCAGCTTCTGTGGTTGTGGTTGAAACACAAATAAGGCAATACATGGAACCTTTAACACCACATTCTTATAATGCTTAGCTAGGATAGACTCCCATACAGTCTCTAAAAAAGGTTAGGAAAATTTAGATGGCAAGCCCTTTTGCTGTTTTCGAGAAAATTATTAAAATACACTTAGATAAAAGAATAGAATGACTTGACTCCTGTGACAAATTCCAAATGTTAAACTAGATTTTTACTCTCTACTCTTACTACTGAATTAATAAAATTATTTACAAATTTTACTGTTTGTCCTAACAAAATAGTTTAATTTCTTTAAAAAAATCAATAATCTAATAATAATCAAACATGACAATATTTAATTTAAAGAAAAGAATGAGTATAGAACTGTTTAAAGATAGAATAATAGTGTATATATCACAATTTTATCCTTTAAATGGATTAATATAATGTTATAAATGCTTTACTTCTTCATTGATGAGTTTACACTGTTTAAACACCCAAATTTATAATCCTAGTGACTGCCTTGTATATTCATTTAAGCTGTATACTTAAATGAATACAGCCAGTTTAAGTGGCATACATAGTAATTTTACTGAAAGCACTCAGTTACATGTATGTGTGAAGCTTATGAATTTGTTGTTTAAATGGAAAAATATTATTTTCAAGCTCAACAGAGAAATAATATGCAGCTTTATATAAAGAACCACATTCATTCGGAAAAAAATACTTTACTAAATCTCGGTTTTGATTGGCACTTCACAAATTAGAGACATATTAGGCTGGCATTCAAAAGCAGAAGTCTGTTCTTCCTGCGACAGTAATAAATACAGCCACCTGCAGCAAATTTGTTACAAACAAGCAGTAGCAGAGACAGCTGTTGCACTTAAAGTTACTCAGTCTTTATGTCAATGCAATTGGTCCCTTGAGTCCCATTATCACCAATGTGTATTCCTCTCACTGTTTAGTTTATGAGTTTTGTAAGATGTAAATATCACCAGGTTTTATTCAGCAGTGACTTTATATAAGTACCTGGTTACATATTTATAGGGCATAAAAGACCTATTCATATCACTGCAAAATGACCTTCAGGTGCATAGTTTTCTGAAGATCATTTAAATATGTAGATGTTTTTCTAATAATGTAAGGGAAGGTTATTATGTTCAGTGTATTTCTACAGAGATATTCAGTTGACAAGTCAATTTGTTATAAATAGAAAAAAAATGCAATTAAAGTAATCTGTTTCAATTATAATTATTGTGGTTCTTTAAGGCACCACAATGGTACACAGTTACTGCCTTATAGCACTTGGGCTCAATCCCAGCTGGACTACTCTCTATACAAAGTCCATGCATTTTTTCCATATTTCTGGATGTGTGTGAGAAAATGCTCTGCATGTCTAATGTTTAGGTGCATGTCTAGGTTTCTGCTTCATGTAAGATGTAAAAGTAGGTTTAGAAAATATATTAATTGTTATTTTTTCCTTATTAAGCATACATAGGTTTCTAAGAGATCAGAAAGCAAGCAGCAAAAAAAAAAAATCAGGTCTTGTCAAGATGGTGCAGTAGGAGTTGCAAGAAAATTACACCTTTTTTGCATAAAGGGTATCTAGATGCAAGATTCTGCTGCTTTGCTATGGTTTGGTTCCAAATTTCCAACCAGTGAGAATTCCTGTGTGAAATGTATCTGTTCTTTCTTTTTTGAAGGAAGCTAAAAGAGAGTTATTTTAAAGAATGAACACCCTATTGATACCAACGTCAGGTTAGATACTGAAGACCACAGCTCCCTGTCCTGACACATACATCATATTCTAGAAGTATGTTATCTGGTTGGAGTCCTTGTCTCAAGTCAATTCCCAAGATACTTTTCCTCTTGCATAAGATAGACTGCCTTTTTCGTGGATTTCTTGGACAATCAAGACCAGATACTGTCACTGGATTGTCATAATTTAAATCTAACGTTTGGATTGACATAACCAAAAGAAAACTTTTTTCCTATGGGAAAAAATGTAAAATTAATTAATTAAAATTCTTTAGAAAATTGTTGAGTGCTTTCAAGAAGGTTTAATAATGAAGGTAAAATAATCATACTAAGTAAGTAAGTAAGTAATGCCACAGATTGCTTCATTAGAATATATAATGCAATGAATTAAATATATTTTAGCTTTAAAAAGGAAACAATTATTTAAATTATTTATTTTAAAGTAGGGATGTTTAGCTATCTTTTGGATGAAATATTGAACTAATCTGATTAATTTATTTATTTTTTATTTATTTATTTTTTTTATTAATTTTATTGCACTCCATACAAAGCAATCAAGGTTTTACAAAAAGAAAAATAGAGTTAAGAACAGATCGATCCCCACCCTTGAGAGAGAGAGCAAGCCAAACGGCATAAAAATTTTACAGCTTTTAAACATACCTAAATTAATAAATTCTCTATACTTCATGAACTTATTTTAAAATATTACTGATTAGATTCTGCCATGTTTTGAAAAAAGTCTGTACGGATTCTCTAACTGAGTATTTGATTTTTTCCAATTTCAAATAATATAACACATCGGTTTCCCACTGACTTAAAAGAGGAGAGTTTGGGTTCTTCCAGTTTATCAGAATAAGTCTGCGTGCCAAAAGTGTAGTGAATGCAATCACAATTCGTTTGTCTTTCTCCACTTTAAGCCCCTCTGGAAGAACCCCAAACACAGCTGTTAATGGGTTAGGAGGGATTGTGAGTCCAAGGCTATCTGAAAGGTAATTAAAAATGTTTGTCCAGAATAATGTTTGTTGCAGGCCCAGAACTTGTGACCTAGTGAGGCTGGGACTTGGTTACAACGTTCACAGGTTGGATCATGCCCTGGAAACATTTTGGAGAGTTTTAGTCGAGACAGATGTGCGCGATATATAATTTTGAGTTGTATAATTGTATGCTTTACGCATATGGAGCTCGAGTGAATTCTCTGCATTGCTACTTTCCACTCCTTTTCTGATATATTAATTGAGAGATCTAATCTGATTAATTTAGCATGAAAAAAGAGGAGGAGGCGTGTAACTCTTTCACTAGTTATATGGATGTGTTACCTAATTGTACAGTTTGGGATATTTTATCAAATTAGTATGGAAAAATTATATCTACAATCAATGTATAATTTATGTGATGGAAAATATGAAAGTTCAGTCATAGCATTCAGTGGTGAATTCTCAAAACATGTCTATCATCCAAATTATTGTAACTCTCTCTCCTGAATACAGGGTTGGGATGCCAGATGACCTCAAACATGTACCGGAGAGCTCATACCTCTGGCCACTCATCTTCCCAGATTCATTGTTGACAGGTGTTCAGGATTTGTTTATCTACAAGTGACTCTGCCTCTGTAACCCTAGGTATCTCCTGAGGTAACAACCATCCCAATCCTAACAAAACTGAAAAAGCACTAAAGAACAGAATGTAACAATATTAAATATCTCTCTTATTTAGATAGATAGATAGATAGATAGATAGATAGATAGATAGATAGATAGATAGATAGATAGATAGATACTTTATTAATCCCAAGGGGAAATTGACATACTCCAGCAGCAGCTTAGATAAAGAAGAATATTAAATTAAAGCGTGATAAAAAAAGCAGGTATAACAGTCAATAACTTTGTATAATTTTAACGTTTACCCCGGGTGGAATTGAAGAGTCACATAGTGTGGGAGGAACGATCCCCTCAGTCTGTTAGTGGAGCAGGATAGTGACAGCAGTCTGTCGCTGAAGCTGCTCCTCTGTCTGGAGATGATCCTGTTCAGTGGATGCACTGGATTCTCCATGATTGACAGGAGCCTGCTCAGCGCCTGTCTCTCTGCCATGGATGTCACACTGTCTAGCTCCGTGCCTACAAAAGTCCAGCCTTCCTCACCAGTTTGTCCGTGCATGAGGCGTCCATCTTCTTTATGCTGCCTCCCCAGCACACCACTGTGTAGAAGATGGCACTCACCACAAAACGGTCTGAAAGAACATCTGCAGCATCTTGTTGCAGATGTTAAAGGATGCCAGCCTTCTAAGGAAGTATAGTCGGCTCTGTACTTTCTTACACAGAGCATCAGTATTGGCAGTCCAGTCCAAGTTATCTTCCAGCTGCACTCCCAGGTATGTATAGGTCTGCACATAATCACCTCTGATGATCACAGGGTCCACGAGGGGCCTGGTCCTTCTAAAATCCACCACCAACTCTTTGGTTTTGCTGGTGTTCAGGTGTAGGTGGATTGAGTTGCACGATTTAACAAAGTCCTTGATTAGGTTCCTATACTCCTCCTCCTGCCCACTTCTGATGCAGCCCACGATAGCAGTGTCGTCACCGAACTTTTGCACGTGGCAGTACTCCGAGTTGTATTGGAAGTCCGATATATATAGGCTGAACAGGACCGGAGAAAGTACAGTCCCACTCCTGTGTTGCTGACCAAAATGTCAGACCTGCAAATCCCGAGATGCACATATTGAGGTCTGTCTGTAAGATAGTCCATGATCCATGCCACCAGGTATGAATCTATCCCATTTCTGTCAGCTTGTCCCTAAGGAGCAGAGGTTGTATGGTGTTGAAGGTGCTAGAGAAGTCCAGAAACAATTCTTACAGCACTACTGCCTCTGTCCAAGTGGGAGAGGGATTGGTGTAGCATATAGATGATGGCATCCACCGCTCCCACCTTCTCCTGGTATGCGATCTGCAGAGGGTCGAGGGTGTGGTCAACCTGTGGCCTCAGGTGGTGAAATAGCAGCCGCTCCATGGTCTTCATCACATGTGACGTCAGAGCGACAGGCCAGAAGTCATTCAGCTCACTAGGACGTGATACCTTTGGGACTGGGGTGATGCAAGATGTTTTCCAAAGCCTCGAGACTCTCCCCTGTTCCAGGCTCAGGTTGAAGATGCGCTGTAGAGGACTCCCCAGCTACAACGCACAGGCCTTTAGCAGTTGTGGCGATACTCCATCTGGATCCACTGCTTTGCTGGCACAAAGTCTCCTCAGCTCTCTGCTTACCTGGGCTGCTGTAATTGTGGGTGGGGGGAAACTCTCTCCTATGCTGGTATCAGCAGAAGGATGGGTGGAGGGTGCAGTACTCCAAGGTGAGAGTGGGTTAGGTTGGTCAAACCTGTTAAAGAAGTTGTTCATCTGGTTTGCTCTCTCCACGTCTCTCTCGATGGTGGCACCCCGCTTCAAGCTGCAGACAGTGATGATCTTCTTCCCATCCCACACTTCCTTCATGCTGTTATTCTGCAACTTATGCTCCAGCTTTCTCTTGTACTGCTCCTTCGCCGCCCTGAGCTGGACTCAGAGTTCCTTCTGCACGCGCTTGAGCTCATGCTGATCAATGCCTCTAAAATCCCCTTTCTTCTGGTTCAAAAGGCCCTTGATGGCACTTGTAATCCATGGCTTATTGTTAGCATAGCTGTGTACTGTTTTTACTGGAACTACAATGTCCATACAGAAGTTGATGTAGTCTGTAGTGCAGTCAACAACCTCCTCAATTTTCTCACTATAAGATCCCTGCAGGATATCCCAGTCCGTAGTTCCAAAGCAGTCTCTTAGAGCCTGCTTTGGCTCAGGGGACCACTTCCTGAATGAGGGTGTGGTTGTAGGTAGCTCCCTCACTCTTGGTTTATAGTGAGGCTGAAACAGAACCAGGTTATGATCTGCTTTCCCAAGCGCAGGCAGCGGGGTGGCGATGTATGCATCTTTAACGTTTGCGTACAGTAGGTATTACAATGTTACAATCCACATACTGGGAGAAGGCAGGTAATGTTTTGTCCAACGTCACATGGTTAAAATCTCCAGAGATTAGCACAAGCTCCTCGGGGTGTTGTGTTTGTAGTTTACAACAACAGAATGGATGATGTCACCCGCTATCTCCACGTCCGCCCAAGGAGAGATGTAAACAATAACAACAATGACTTGTCCAAACTCTCTGGGCAAGTAATAGGGATGCAGACTTACGGCCAACAGTTCGATGCCCCTGCAGCAAGTGGAGATTTTAACGTTTGCATGTCCAGAGTTGCACCACCTTCTATTCACATAGTCCTCCTCCTTTCCCCTTCCCACAGGTACTTGTGTCTCTGTCTGCTCTAACTGTGGTAAACCCGGGTAGCTCCACGTTAGCATCTGGAATGTTAGTTGTTAGCCACGTTTCACAAAAAAACAACAAACTGTACTCTCTGTAGGTCCTGACATTTTTCACCAGTGCAGCCAGTTTGTTGATCTTATTTGGTAGTGAGTTCACATTTCCCAGGATCACAGAAGGCACCGAACGTTTGTAGTGCCACTTTCTCGCTAGCCACTTGGCTTTTATCTTAGCACCGGCTCTGCAGCCACAGTCCAACCTTCTTACCTTGTCAGGTAAATAGTTAACCATACCGGCACAAGCCTTTGTTCTCAGTGCTTTAAGTTGACTACCTGAATAGATGAGTCTCGGCGTGTAAAAATCCATGTCCAAGTAGTAAAAAGTGTCCAGGGAACGAGTCCACATAAAAGAAAGTGGTAGGAGTGATTAGTGAAATAGAGAAAAATAGAGAAAAAGGTAGAAAGATAAAGTCAGAGCTGCTGGAAAGGCTGCAACTCGCGGCGGCGCCAGAGTCATGGGATAAGATAAGCACTTAGAAAATAAAATACAAAAACTATGCTGACATTACTACTGTATATAGTATATATGTGTATTAATGTGTATATTAATTACTGCAAGCATATTTCTTACAGTTTTCTCAACTATATCTGACAGTGCTACAGTTCTCTTCTGATGTTCAAAGGTTCTTTCTCTCTCATATTAATGTCTAATTATTTTAACCCAAGGTTATTATAGTTTTGCCTTTTTATATTAGTATTTATTTATATATTTTTTCGGACATTACATGGAAATTCAGTTTAGTTTTAGTTTTCCATCATTGTGTATTTTTAGTTTTAATTTAGTTTTTAATTTCACAAAGACACTTCTATTTTATTTTTATATCTATTAGTTTCAGTTTTAATTTTAGTAATTATGGCATGGAGATACAATGGAGTTTAGTTCTGTGTCACAATCGGACAGAACTGTATGCTTAATGTATATGGATATAATAGGAGTTTAATGTTAGTGGAAGCTTACTACACTACATGGTTTACTATTTGGTTATGTTTTTTTTTGATAAAAACAAGGATACAGTAATCAAAACCCAATACTGAATATGAAGAATTTTACACAGTTTTATCATTTTTTAAATATTTTCTTTGTCATTTGTGCTGAACAAATGGGTGCTGTCTGTTGGCACTTTTTATCTTTTTCTTTTATTGCCCAGAATGGGCCAATTTTTAGTGCAATTTAGGTGAATTTTACTATAAATCTCTATACCACACAACATATCGCGCTCCAAGACCATGTGCTTATAATGAATACCTTCAATATTACATTCAAAAATTTCACATACTGGGCTTTTTATTTTCTACCAGCCATGTTGATCTCTGATTCCATCTCAGGCACATGCAATTTATAGACAGAATTTTGCCACCTGCAAGATATAAAAAATCATAAAACAGATTCTACTGTTCTGACAGGTGTGATCATGAAAATCACGGGAGCTTAGGAAAAACAGGACTCTTGGACTTGAATCATTGTGCAGAACCCACCTAGCTGTATTGAGAGAAACAAAGAAAAACCCCCATGTAGTGTGAAGGTTAGGGGCAGTGAGACTTGATTAGCCCATCATAAGAACAGTAAACCCATAATGAGCAGAGCAAGAGCAGGTAATAGGAGTGCAGACAGCCACAACCTGACAGAAACAGCATCTGAGATTAAGAACAGTATATACCTTGTACATTATCTAAACATGTTTATTCATAGCAGCCTACCCCAGCAGGTTTGGATGCAAGGCAGGAAAAATCCCTGATATGCAATATGTATGATATGGCTGATGTAAGAACAAAAACAATAGGATATTTCAACTATCTATTTTGAGAGACAGATAAAAAAAATTGAAAAAAGGGGGACACGTTTTTTAAAATATAATTCTACTACTGGATTATTTTCACAATGTCAGGTGTTTTAAGCTGTAAATATAAACTAAAAAAAGATAAATTAATAAATATATAATAAATATAAAAACACATTAGTATGTTTAGTTTTTCACCAGTTGGCAGAGATTCTTTTCTCCTACCTTCTGTTCAGCAGAGACATTGGCAATTAAGGAATTTTACAAGGTTTGTTTCACTTCATTGTTAAATGACTTTTTTTAAAGCAAAAGTGATTGGTCAGCAACAATATGCTGATCTTGTATGATGACCTAATCAGTCTCTCGATCAGCACCATTTGATTTTGAAAAAGGATTTATCCTGTGGGAAGTGGCAGGTGAATTATTGCCAAGAAAATGCGGACACCTAAGAAATAAACTGAAACGCTACTGACTTTGTGATTTTTCTGTCCATACAGTAAAGGTTTTGTTGAGCCTCATATTCTGACTTCAGGAGTTTGAATTACAGTTGATATACAAGAAGTGGAAAGAAAGGCAGAACTTTCTATTTCACACGCTTTTACGCACCCATAGTCAGCTCGCTCTCTGTTAACTGGCCGAATATATACGGGTGGCTCATGGTGGATGACATTCTGTTTTACAGTTAAAAGTTACAAGGGTTAAAGACTAACAGCAAGAATATTCATTCAAAAATCCATCCATTTTCCAACCCGCTGAATCCGAACACAGGGTCACGGGGGTCTGCTGGAGCCAATCCCAGGGCACAAGGCAGGAACCAATCCTGGGGAGGGTGCCAACCCACCACAGGACACACAGAAACACACCCACACACCAAGGCCAATTTAGAATCACCAATCCACCTAACCGGCATGTCTTTGGACTGTGGGAGGAAACCCACGCAGACATGGGGAGAACATGCAAACTCCACGCAGGGAGGACCCGGGAAGCGAACCTGGGTCTCCTAACTGCAAGGCAGCAGTGCTACCACTGTGCCACCGTGCCTCATTCAAAAATGAAAACTAAAAATATTTTTTGTAAATTATTTTATTTTAGTTAGACTTTCCAGCCCTTTAACAGTTTAATTTAGTTTTAGTTTTTCAGTTCGGTTTTGTTAATTATTTTATTTCAGTTTATGAAAATGTATTTTTAATAATAGTTTCAGTTTTGATTTTAGTTTTTGTTAACTATAATAACCTTGAGCAGAACTCTAAAAAGAAAAACACAACTATTGCAAAAAGTGAATGGAACTGAAGGAGAAGATATTGTAATAGAAAGCTATTTTAGAAGCAAATGTCCTCAACGTGAATGCAAGAAAAACCAAAGTAATGGTTAGAAAAGTAGAGCTATGGAAGAAGTGGATGCATGACTGTGTACTGTCTTGTAGTAAGTGGTCCATGGCACTGTGTTGATTTTGAATAAATAATCGCACCCCACAAAAGTACAGGCTCTAATCAGATGCCTGCCTGTTCACAAAGATAAATGTGAGTGAGTGTGTCAGGCAGGTGTCTTATTAATTCCTCAGAGGGTGCTGTGCATTTACACCAGTGCCCCGTTAGGAGTATAAAAGCAGCCTGCATGGGACAGAAGGGAGAAGAGAAAGATAGAATAGAAGCAGAGCTCTGAGAACAACATTCAGGTGGAGTGGAAGGACAAGCCAGCCAGCTAGGGTGGAAAGGCAGCATGGTCTTTGGCCCTGTGAAGAAGCAGAGGATTGGTGCACTAGGAGCAGTTCATACTCACTAAATACTTCTAGTGGAGTGGGTATGATCAAGGTGGCATCCTCTCTAGTGATCTGAGGTACACCAGAGTGAGCTAGAAGGAAGACGAGAGGACAACTGACCCCGAACAAAAGTTGGAAAGAACAAAGATGTGCATGACTAGGTGGATGTGTGGAGTGAAGATGTCATTGGAGGTGGTGTTGGATGACATGAAAAAAACAGGATTCATTCAACTGGAAGCAAAGGATCCCATGGAGTGGAAGAAAAAGTTTTGAGGGAACCAGCTAACCTGGGTAAACTTGGAAATTCGTTCTTAAACTGGTGAAGATGATAATGATGATGATGTTGATCAGTATATGTTGAAAAATTTATGTGCTTGCCTACACAAAAATACAGCCTACAAACCATAATGTTTTTAAAAGTGTTTTTTGAGATTCACTTTTCTACTTACAAAGTACAAACTTTGACTGCCATACTAACAGCATTATGTGCTGTATACAGTTTTGGCTTTCTTTTTGCTAACTGACATATGGCTAAGCTTTTAAACTTGATGTCAAATTCACAACATTCATATCAGAGAATGGAAAAACGTAATTAGTTTAAACCTAAAGTGTACAATAATGGGCAAGTTATTATGTTTTATGGTCAAATTCTTAACATTCATATGGAGGAAAATCATGGAGAATCATGCAAAAACAGGGAAAACATCAAAACCCTCTGATATACTGATTTATAATGTACTTGACATAGTTAACTTGTCATTCAATACCAGATTGTGTAAATACAGCAATGGTTAAATCTTTGCTTAAGAAAAATAACCTAGACTCCTCTGTACTTGACAACTTTAAACCTATTTCTAGCCAGTTTTTTTTTTTAAGAAAAAATATTGGAAAGAGCAATTCAGCAATTAAAAGACTGTGTAAATTAACATTGTATTCAGAATGGTTTAACAATAAATTATAGTACAGAAGCTGACACTGGCCACATATCTGTTCTTGTTATAAGACAATAAGTGATTACCTCTGGCAGTGTCTTAAATTAATTTCAGCTTTATTTAACAGGTAGAAAATTATTTGCTAGATGTGGTGATTGTAGTTCAGGGATCATTGATATTCTGGGCTTCTTGTTTTTTTTCCAATTTACATAGTCCCATTAGGGCAGATTATACTGAAACACAAGGTGTACTGCCACAGTTGTGCAGCTGATGTGCAGCTTTACTTATTTATAGCACCTGAAGACCCTGACACTCTGACCCAATGTTTTACTTGTAATTTCTGATAGGATGAGTAGTAATTTTCACAAACTAAATAAGGAAATAAAATAAAATCTTCAGCATTTTTAAAAATGGAAATAATGGGGGTCTTAGAAATAAACTCTAGGCATTAAAAGTCAAGACAAAAGTAAAGAATTAAGGTGTAATCATAAATTCTGAGCTAAAGGTTAAAACATTAACTATATTACTAGGACTGACTTTTTTCATTTAGGGAACAATGCAAAAGTTAGACCTTTTTAACACTGCAAGATGATGAGAAATTAATTCAAGCTTTTGTTTTTATTAGACTAGATTATTGTAATGTTTTCTTAATTGGAAAAGCCAAGAAAGATATCAATCGGTTGCAGTTATTTCAAAATGCAATAGCAAGAATCTTGACCAGAAAAAAAAACTTACCGTTGTTACGTTGGCAACCTGTGTAGTTTAAAATCAATTTTAAAATACTACCAGATTAATAAAGCCTTAAAATATTCATCCCATTCTAATATCCATAAAATCTCTGTTTTCCTACATTCCAGGCCGTAACCTTAGATTCTCTAATGGTGGTTTGCTTATAGTTCCAACAGTTAAGCGTAGTAAAAGTGTAAGGTGGCTTTTTGCTGTTATATACCAGAAATCTCAAATACTTTACCAACAGAGATGTACCATGCTAACACTACTTTTTAAATATGGCTTTTTTGTATGGTATATTTATTTTCTACTAGTAGTAAACTAAATAGGCATAGAATTATTATATTCCTCAATGAATCTGCCGTCTTTATTAATCTCTACTTTTCTTAGCTTTCTTTTCAGTTTTTTCAGTGGAGGTACACCTGATCGAAACACAGTTCAGCCATCTGTGATGTTCAAATGAAAGCGGGATACAGTTGAGATACAAGATACAATCAATTGAATCCTCTAAGACAAAACCTGAAAAACAATAAGGAACAACTTATAAGTTTTATGTTATATAAAATGTCCAGTGGAGTATGGGCAGCCTTTTGACCTTGGAACACCTGCAGATCTTGTTTTTGTCTCCAGGTTATCTGGATTTATTTTGTTTGCCCTCCTTAGACTCATCTTAAAAGATCCGAAAAATCAACTATTTCTTTGACATCTTATAAAACACTTTGAGCGACATCCTGTGTATGAAAATGCACTATATAAATGTTGTCATGTTGTCAAAGGTAGCAATGCAATCTTCTGAATTTGATTTTTGTCATGTAAAAATCATTATTTTATCATCCTTGAAATAATTTTGTATTGATAATAATAATAGCCTCCTGAGAAAGGTAATATTTTTTGAGTTCATATATAAGGTACAAGAGGTTGCTAATTAGATTATTTTTAATTGCTTAAGCTTTAATCATATTTAACAATAGTTTTAATATTCTGATGCACAAGAAAGTAATATAGCATGTACCTCACTGTCTAAATTAAACATTTAAAAATGCCATGCATGAAAATTTACCAAGAATAAAAAATAAAAAAAATACAAGACAGAGTGTATAATAATCCAATCCATATTTTTTGCATTTGCCATTTAAATAGCCAATTGACCTGTGCTCAGTATTTTAAAGGGTATTATTGAGGACAGGTGATGCATAGATCCAAACTGCGATTACATGCTGTTTTACTTCATTAGTATCTTCTGTGTTATATGTTTCATAAACATAAATGCATTCTTTTAATGGCAAGTATAGTCATTTTGTTGTTTACAGAAGTGCTTCATTGGCCACAAGAGACATTTCTGCACTGCTGGAAGAAATCTTGCAATAGCTAATGAGTAAACTTACTGTGAAATTCAATTCAGTTATTTGCATAGACCAACATATACACTGTAGGTATCAGAATGATGTAAGTACACCAGGCTTAGTTTTATCAATATACGGTATCACTAAACTGCATATCTAAATTATTAATTAATAGCATAAAACACTAAGTGCTGTGGCTTTGATATTTAACATTACATTGAGAATTTATTTTCTTGATTTATTTGGAAAAATAGAGCATTATTATCTACTTATGAAAACAATACTATATTAAAAATTGAATCTTTGCATTATGTCCCTTTATAGTTGTAATAATTATCAAATTCATATTTCTACTTCCTAAGCCTAATTATTCTAATTTTGGGTTTCTGAGAACCAAGAAATATTCAGGAACCAACCTTGTATATTGAGCAAGCTCATCACACTCACATACTGTATACATCCCGACTCACTCATAATGGATTAATTAAGAGTCAGAAATATCTTTGAGAAATGGGAGAAATTTCAGAGGAATATGTACAAAATCTGTGCTTTAAAGATATATAATACCCAATTTTTGCTTAGACAGCAGGAATAGCCAGGGATAGCCAATGGTTCGATTGTCAGTTGATTGAAGGATCTCTCCCTAAACAACAATGCAAAACTGAAAAAAAGATGAAGCCAAAGTGTTCTGATTTCTAGAATCCTTGAAGTTGATGAGGGGTACAAAAAAACAGACAATGAAAAGACTGAGGCAGAAAATGTAATCAAGTAATGTGTATTATATTAGTTTTTTTCACAATTGTTTTCAGACTTGTCTCAATGCCATGTCCACTTTATCAAAAATCTTCACACAGTATGCTTTACAAAACGTATCTGTGCACATCAATTAACCCTTGGTACAAAATGAACTTCAACCACCAAAGTACTTCATACTTCCTACCATAACTACTGCAAATGCTCCATATCATAATACTATTGTGTCACTCGTTGTATGATCAACTGCAATTCACAAATTGAAGAATTTCAAAATAAATACAGTATGTTACGTGTTTCAGTGTCTTCTATTTTTCCATAGTTTAGTGTTGCATTGAAAAAGAAAATAAAGAAGTAAGGTACCTCTTGCAGTAGGTAACATTCATGTCCAGAACAGCAATTGAAAACACAACAGATGAAAGTCTACTGTAATCCTTATGGTAATTCTTCATGTCCTCTGCATTGGGCCATAGATTTTCATCAGGAAAAATTCTTTTAGTGTGACTCATCCAACCATAAATGTTCATATGCCCAAAAGCCATTGCATCTAGAAATGACATAGTCACATATGTTCCATCTTCATGAAATAAAAAATCTTCAGTGGGATTAAGGAAAGGAAAGTATGGTGGCAGGAAAAACAACATTATCCTGGGATGGGATCTAAGCCAATCTGTGACCTGGCAGGAATAGTGAAAGGCCACGTGGGCCCATACAATAACAAAGAACTTTTGCTAAGATCGGAATGATTTATGTATTTCAAGCATATGTATAGTTTCTGTCAAAATGCAGCTTGTTTTCCATCAACAGTGATCTAAATTTTGTTAGGTTTTGAACTGAAAGTTAACTGTTTTTAGCAGAGTATCTAAATGTTTGAAAAATGTATTGCAGTTATACAGAATTTTGCTGAGGTTGAACATTGAGAGACGTATTGGGACAAGTCTGAAAACAATTATAAAAAACTGTAATACATATAAAAAGTAACTTATTTGTATCGGCTATAATAAGAATACATTAATTTCAGGGTCAATAACAGTCACCTTTCTGAACAGATGCAGAGTTTGGTGTATCTTGATAACAGAACACGGTCAGATTTATATAATACATTTGAATATATTAGAATTTTTGGCAATCATCCATCCATCCATTATCCAACCTGCTATATCCTAACTACAGGGTCACGGGGGTCTGCTGGAGCCAATCCCAGCCAACACAGGGCGCAAGGCAGGAAACAAACCCCGGGCAGCGCGCCAGCCCACCACAGGGTGCACACGCACACACCAAGTACAATTTAGGATCGCCAATGCACCTAACCTGCATGTCTTTGGACTGTGGGAGGAAACCGGAGCACCCGGAAGAAACCCATGCAGTCACGGGGAAAACATGCAAACTCCATGCAGGGAGGTCCTGGGAAGTGAACCCAGGTCTCCTAAATGCGAGGCAGCAGTGCTACCCACTGCACCACCATGCCGCCCTTTCGCCAATCAGCATACAGATAAATATTGTGCTCCAGAAACCTCTCTCATGTCATTAAGCATTATCTAAAGTTTCTAACTAGTTAAACATACAGTATTACAATTTTACAATTGTTTTAGACTAATTTCGATATTATGTCCACTTTATCAAAATTCTACATGCAGTATGCTTTACAAAATGCACCTGAGCACATCAGTTAACCCTTGGTGCAAAATGCATTTCAACTACCCAAACAATTCATGCTTCACCCAAAAGTGATTCATGCTCACATAACTATAGCATATGCTCCCTCCTATAAGACTATTATGTCCTTAATTGAAATGAAAGCATTTTAAAATACATATATTATGTGTTTCCATATCCTCTATTTTTTCATAGTTTAGTGTTGTACACTGGCAGTTTGTAATACAGGGTGCTGCCCCCAACAAATACAGTATTTTAAAACTACTTAAATTAATTGAGTAATGCAAAGCAAAATCATGAAATAAATTAATGAACATTCCTAGTGTCAGTGCATGTCAGCATCCATTAAAAATTGGTTCCAACTTGTATTTGTTAAATCTCTGTGTAAATACCTATATTTCATAAGTGAAGGATGCCGGCCAAATGAGAGTGTATGTAAGTCCTTGATCTTTTGGCAAGCAGATGAACTGAGGCTGCTGTTTAATTGATTGCGTTCTATTTTTACACTCCCACATTTATTGGCAGTGAATTAATACTGTTTTAGGTTTTTTTATTCTAATATGATTGGACAATTGTCAGCCAGTGTAGTCAACAAAGGGTTAACAACAAAAATGTCACTGTGTTCTTTGAAGAAAGAAAACCTGCACTGGTATAGCTATCTAAACTATACAAGCAGCTGATACACAGAAGAAGATAGTACCATAAAAGCAACTTAACAAAGAGATTAAAAAGGACAAGTAAGAATTCCTAGGTCAGACTATTACAGGAGAGCAGGTATGATCTAAAACAGTCACTATATGTTTTGCAGCAACTACAGTCCTACTTTTTCTTAATGCTCTGTCAGCACACAATTTTTTCCATGTTTGGTTGATGCATGTTTGTATTTTAATGTGCTATTTCAGTAATGCTCTGCTAGAAAAAGACTGGCTCTATGTTTGGTGTGGGACTTGTAACCTATAGCAACTGTATAAAAGGCTCTGGCAAATGTCCGAACCATTGCTACCTGTTTCTCAGAATTCTTTTCACATTGCCGAATTTGATGACTTCCAATTCTTCTTGGGCTCCCCCGCCAACACCAGGCATTGTCAAGAGATTCATTCCAGTTATGATTTGCAGTGTAAGCCGACATTAAACAAAGCAAAGTTATTTCTCCTACATATTTATTTAGTATTACTGCTGCATTACATGGGAGGCGTTAAGTAACACGGCACAAAAACACTAACAAACTCATTTCCAGGGAGCAAGTGCCCCCTACTGTACACAACCCGTCATTAATGTAACTACAGATGAGCAAGCATGACTTTAGGGAGATGCAGCTTCAAGTGGAACTTCAGAATCAAAGAAAATTCATTCTCTTGAAAAAAGAATAAGATAAAGGTGCTTGGACCAGACCAACCTTACTTAAGAATTCAATAACACTTCCAGTTGAGAGTATGCTATGCGTGTTTGGCTGCCGCTTCTCACCGGTGTTGTTGTAATTGTTTTATTTTGTCCCGTCAGACTTTTCCACCTTTATCGTCTGATTTGACTGCTCTTTTTTAATTTTTACATACGAATGACACTGGCGATTGCCTAGATCACACCTGCTTCAGTCCTGCGTGAGCTCTCTTCTTTCTCTCCTGTTAATGCCTTCGCAGTGAGTATGAGACTACTCTTGCTTTGTTTGCATTCGCCAGTCTGAACTACGAATGTGCAGCCTGTCCTCTGTGCTTTTCCTTTGCTAGCTGGTTATGCAGTGAGATTTGGGTTGGCTAACGTGTGTAGCTAGAATTAGCATGGTGTTGTGTGGCATTCTGTTCACTCTTGGCGGTGTCCACCGGTGTCTGGATATTCTTAGCCTGTTCTGTTTGTGGTTTGGAGTTGTGCCGTGTGTTGTCATTTCTATTTTTTGGCAACGCAGCTCATATATTCTCCATATGAACTTAAAAATCTTGACTGTCATCCACAATTGGTCTCCCTGACATAGTTTTTGCCAGTTGCTTGGAATCACTTGACGTCCTCGCTATATTCACTGGTCTAAAAGAGGCCCCTCGCGGATCTATGGCTTGGATGTGTCGATTCCAAGTATATTGACATCTCACCGTGTTCACTGACGTAACAGTAGGGCTGTCCAAGTAATAAACATGGGCCATCTTCGTCCTTTTCAGGAAATGTCTGCACCCTACTCTCCCGGCTGTTCCAACTTTAGGCTTGCCCTTTTGAACACTCGCTCCATCACTAACAAGACCTTGCTGATTAATAACCCCATCTCCCAGAAACAAGTGGACATATTTCTTCTTACAGAAACTTGGCAACAACCTGGTGACTATTTACATTTAAACTTGCTGTCTCCCCCAGACTATAGCCACATGTCTAAACCCAGGAACAGGAAAAGGGGGTGGCCTGGCTGTGGTTTATAGACCTACCTTGACAATGAAGGAACTCTCCTTTTTTGAAGTTACAACTTTTAATTATATTGCTGTTAAAATGGTTTCATTCCCTCCTGTACTGCTGTTGTTAGTTTATCGCTCTCCCAAATCTGTGGTGAACTTTCTGTCTGAACTTAATGAACTTCTCACTGTAATCTCATCTCTTTGCCCTGCTGTAATTTTACTTGGTGATTTTAATATTCATGTTTATATCAACTGCTCTCTTACAGCTGAATTTATCTCAACTTTGTATTGTTTAGACTTGACACAGCATGTAGATTTTCCCACTCATACTAAGGGTCATATTCTTGACTTGCTTTGTTCAAACAGCTTGAATAATGTTTCTGTCTCAGGTTCACTCTCTGGTATTTCTGATCATAATCTTATTGAATGTAACTTTAGCATTATTATCACTACATCTGTCCAGAAAAAGTCTGTCTCCTATCGCAACATTGGGTCTGTTAATTCTGATTTGTTTGCTGCTTCCCTTCTTTATTTGGTTTTTACAATGCTATATACTGTATACCCTGCTGTTCTTCCTTATATTCTGTAAGTGCCTCGAGCATGGGAAAGGCGCTATATAAATAAAATGTATTATTATTATTATTCTGTCTTCGTCTCTTTCTGAATTGTATAGTCTTTCCTCTCCTGAAAACATGGTTTCCCTTTATAACAGCTGTGTTTCCCAACTGTTAGATAACATGTTCCAGCCTCCCAATCCTGTCCCTGGTACACCGATGTGCTCAGAGCTATGAAAGCCACTAGCTGGCGTCTTGAATGGCTTTATAAGAAATGGGCCTCATAGTTCATTCACAGATTTACACTGAGCACATACTTAAATATATTGATGCCCTTAACACTGCTCGCTCCAACTATTATTCCCCTCTCATAAATGGTGCTAAGACTAGGCCTAGAACTCTTTTTATAACTTAATAAACTCCTCCATCCCCATCCTCTAGCATGCCCCAATACAGCTGAACAGTGTCAGGCTTTCTTACATTTCTTTAATACCAAAATTGATCAGATCTATCACAGTTTCCCCTCCACACCTCAATCACTCACTCATTCTGATCTGCCATCTCCATAATCAAGACTCACTTGTTTCTTGCCTGTTGGCTCTCTTGCCATCTCTGAAATTATTAATAAGTCCAATTCCTCCTTCTGTCTGCTTGATCCTGCCCCCACTTCTCTGCTTAAGACATGCTCATGCATAATTAGTATTCCCGTTGGGAATTGGTAAATGCATTTTTCATTTCAGGTTCTGTCCCTACTGCCCTCAAAACTGCTGCAGTTACCCCAATCCTTAAAAACCTGACCTGGATCCTTCATTTCTCTCCAGTTACAGGCCTATCTCTAATCTCCCTTTTTTGGCTAAGGTGATGGAACGCGTGGTTGCTACACAACTCCATGCTTTTCTTCTAGATAATACTCTCTATGAGCCTTTTCAATCTGGCTTTCGTACACAGCACAGCACTGAGACAGTTCTCAGAGTAGTCAATGATCTTCTCCGGTCTGCAGAATGTGGTTCACTTAATATTCTCCTCCTTCTTGACTTAAGTGCAGCATTTGACACTGTTAATCATGAAATCCTCCTGTCACATCTCTCTGCTGTAGGCATCTCTGGCTTAGCTCTTCAATGGCTCTCATCATATGTTTCTAATAGGCAACAGTTTGTCACACTTGGCCGATATAAATCCTCCACCTCACCTGTCTTGCATGGTGTTCCTCGGAGTTCAGTCCTTGGGGCATTACTTTTTCTGCTTTATATCCTTCCTTTGGATCAGATTATTCACAGACATGGCCTTAACTTCCACTGTTCAACAGACGATATACAGTTACATCTTAGTACAGACTTCCCTACAGATTCACCTCCCAGCACACTCACTGACTGCATCACTGATCTTAAGCTATGGATGGAAAATAACTTTCTCAAACTTAATGCCAATAAAACTGAAGTGTTACTAGTAGGTCCAAAATCCCAGCTTTCTAAGGCATCCAATTTCTCTATTTCTGTTGATGGTACACTTGTTAAACCTGCTGCTGATGTCAGAAATCTTGGTGTTTTGTTTGATCCATCACTTAAGTTTGAGCTACACATTAGGTCTCTTTCCATCATATCCGTAACATTGTTCGCCTTAATCCATTTCTGTCCTTTAATGATGCTGAAACTCTGGTTCATTGATTCATAATGTCTCGTATTGATTACTGTAATTCCCTCTTCATTGGCCTCCCTGCAAAATCTATACAGAAGCTACAGTATATTCCGAACTCCACAGCTAGAGTCCTTACCCACACAAAGCATTTTGCTCACATCTCCCCTGTTCTCTCCCAGCTTCATTGGTTAACTGTTCCATCAAGGATTAAATTCAAGATTCTGCTTCTCACCTTCAAAGCCCTACATATCCTTGCCCTCCTCTACCTCACTCAGTTACTAGCTCCTTACACTCCTTGTTGCTCTCTCAGGTCCTTTAGCAATAATCTCCCTATTGTCCCACGCACCAGACTCTCCACCCTAGGAGGCAGGTCCTTCAGTGCTATAGCCCCTCAACTCTGGAACTCTCTTCCTCAGTCTCTCTGAGATTGCTCCTCTTTCTGCAGTTTTAAATCTCAACTGAAAATTTTCCTCTTCTACGAACTTTTGTCATATGTGTCATTTTTTTTTACTCTGTATGTAAAGCGACCTTGGGTTTGTGAAAGGTGCTCAATAAATGTAACTTATTATTATTATGATTATTAATAGCAGGCAAGTGATTGAGGACAAGCTTAAACGCAGACTTTTACCAGGTCTTGTTATGACAAAGGGAGTTAATTAAATGGATAAGGTGTAAATAGTGCCTTAATTTGCTTTCCCTGATGCTAGAAAAGTAGTCACTAAGTGCCATGTCTGCGAATTCTGATATCAGAGCTGCTTTTTTATTGATGTCTCTGGTAATCCTGCCCCTTTGAGTAACTGAGCAAGTGTATGAGATATAATGTTTTTGTGATTAGTTAGATAGTTGTGTACCTTGCAATGTTCTTGGTTACAAAATGTGTGCCAACAAAAAAAGGTTGGGAGGCACTGATGTAGCAGGAAGCTACATTTTTTGGCAAGCTTAGAGAAATTACTCAATTTAATCAGAAAGTAACTGAAAATTTTTCAGGCCTGAAGTAAAGGAGAGCAAAATTTATGCTCAAGGACATATAGATATCCTTATCGTAAAGGCAGAATAAGATTTAAGTTGGACTTGCCCTGTGGTGTAGTACAAGACAAGTTGGGGGGTGAGTTATATTTTAAGATTTTGGGGTCTGTGGATCTTACAATGTGAATTTGTGCCCAGGTGAGGTAAGCCTGGCAAACTTTAATAGAACTGGGTAGACTGGCAGCAAGTGTAGAGTAAAATTAGGTTGGGAAAGACTCTGTGGGTGTAGTAAAGGATAAACTGGAATGCAAGACTTGAGTAAAATTAGAAAACTAGTGATTGTATGATGTGGATTTATGGAATACAGTGGAAACTGAGTACTCTTTTAGCAGAGGCAGAATAAGATTTGGATTGGTCTTATGCTATTGATGTGTTATAAGAAAATGCATGTTATTGGAAGATTAAAGAGGTGGTGGTGCAGACATTATGGTGTGGGTTTTGGCAAAATGGGGACCTGGGAAAGTTCACCGAGGATTGAGCAATTTAGGGACAGGTGTAGTGTAAACTTTTGAGTGGCAGGTGCACCTGTTCCTTTCCACATCTATCCTGCGTGTTATAGACTGAAGATGTGGAGCACAGTAGAAATGGAAAAGCTGTTGTCAGGTTGAGCAGCATTGTGAAAAGGGTATAATACATTTCAGCCATGATTTGTCCTATGGGTCTGATACTGGACAGAGCAATATATGCATTGACACTATGATGAGGACAATACAATACAATACAATACAGTTTATTTTTGTATAGCCCAAAATCACACAGGAAGTGCCGCAATGGGCTTTAACAGGCCCTGCCTTTTGAGAGCCCCCCAGCCTAGACTCTCTGAGAAGACAAGGAAAAACTCCCAATAAAAACCTTGTAGGGAAAAATGGAAGAAACCTCGGGAAAGGCAGTTCAAAGAGAGACCCCTTTCCAGGTAGGTTGGGCGTGCAGTGGGTGTCAAAAGTAGGGGGTCAATACAATACAATATACAGAACAGAACAATTCCTTAAGACAGCATAATAATAAAAATTTTAGAAGTACGGTTTAACAGTAGATGATATGACATAATTAGGTTTGGATATTTTTAGAGTCCTGGAGACCTCATCCATCTAGCTGCCTCCCCATTTGGCCATGCCACGGCTGAAACATTGCTCCGATGAAAGGACCCCTCTTTCTCATGATTCCTGTGATCCTCCATCAGGGATGACTTTACCATAGGCAGGCAAACAACTTGGCAGGTGGGCCGTGGCACCAATTGCCATATTTGGGTACCGAGAAAAGAAACAGAATAGGTGAGGATTAGTATTCAAATATAATTATCATGCTACTTATGTTATAGTGCTAATGACTAACAACAGAGATGCAATATGTACAGTTAATCAGCAGCTCTAGTCAGGATATGCTAAACTGAAGTAGTGAGTCTTCAGCCGGGATTTAAAGGCTGAGACTGAAGGGGCATCTCTTATGGAAGCAGGAAGACCATTCCACAGTTTAGGGGCCCTGTAACTAAAAGCTCGACCTCCCACTGCTATTTTATTAATCCTTGGAATCCTAAGCAGACCGGCATCTTGAGATCTTAATGTGCGCTCAGGTTTATAAGTCATGATAAGTTCAGACAAGTAAGCCGGACCTTGGCCATTTAATGCTTTATATGTTAAAAGGAGGATTTTGAAATCTGCCCTGAACTTAACTGGGAGCCAGTGTAAAGATTTAAGAACTGGGGTTATGTGTTCATATTTTCTTGTTCTTGTAATAATTCATGCAGCGGCATTTTGGGGACCACAAGAGCATGCTGAATGACCAGATAGAGAGATAGATAGATATGAATGGCACTATAATAGATAGATTTGAAAGGCACTCAATAATAGGTAAGTGCTGCTTCAGTTTGTCACCCCAAAAACTGCACCCTGACCAAATTGTCTTCACCAACTGCCACTGGTGTTGCAGTTAAAAAAAAAGTATGACACCTCTTATGGTACATCATATCATGTATACATTTATTTATGTCTAGTAGAGCAAAGGAAAACACAACAGATGAAATTATCAGTAGAAGTCTACTGCAGCCAAAATAGTGATTCACCCTCTCCTCTTCATTTGGCCATAGATTTTCATCAACATCACTCCGAATGTTACCTATAGCTATACACTGAGGAAAAAAATCTCTCAGAGTGCCTTATCCAGCCCTGGATATCTTGCACTGTTATGTCCATCCACCTAGTAGACCTTGCATCTAGAACATCTAAAAGTGACATCTGCTCATTTGGACAATGGCAATATACTGGTCTTTTAAATGCAGAAAATAATTCTTCAGTGGGATTGAGGAAAGGAGAGGATGGTGGAAGAAATGGTGACATCCTGGGACAGGTAATATGCCTTTCTGTAACCTGGGCCCCTGGAGTCCTTCAGTGCAAAGGAATTGGATAAAACACTTAGCTTCCAGTCTTCGATGCCGGTTTAATATAACATATTCACCCACAAAGCCTAACACCCCGGAGATATTATTATTGTTGGATGCAGAAAAAGCATTTGATATGGTTGAATGGAACTACCTTTTCATTACAGTGGAGAAATTTGGGTTTGGTCCGAACATTTGTGCTTGGATCAAACTACTGTATACCAGTCCAGAAGCTTCAGTTTGTATTAACAATATTAATTCAGACTACTTCAAACTATAATGTGGTACTAGACAAGGATATCCCTTGTCCCCACTGCTTTTTGCAATCGCCATTCAGCTACTGGCAGTTCACTGTCAAAATGCTTATGATATAAAAGGGATTATCAGAGAAAGACTTGAACAGAAAATTTCACTGTATGCAGATGATATGGTACTGTATATTTCAGATCCACAAAATACTGTGCTTGCTGTCCTAACAGCACTAACAGAATTTCAAAGATTTCTGCTCTCTGAATTAATCTGAATAAAAGTGTGCTCGTTCCAGTGAATTCTTAAGCACACAATTTAAAGACAGGACACCTTCCCTTTTATCATCGCATATCAGTTTAAATACTTAGGGGTAAACATCACAAGTAAATATAAAGCTCTTTATCAACAGTATTTTGCTGTCTGTATGGAAAAAACTAAGCAAGACTTGCATAGATGGTCTACCCTTCATCTTACTTTAGCTGGACGAATTAACATTGTCAAGATGAATATCCTTTCTAAGCTTCTTTTTCTATTTCAAAACATTCCAATATACATATATTTTTTAAGAAATTAGATTCAACCATAACCTCATTTATTTGGAATTCAAAACATCCACATATCCAAAGCACGACCCTACAAAGACGTAAGGCAGAAGGTAGCATGGCTCTAAATAACTTTCTATTTTATTACTGGGCGGCAAATATACAACCAATAAAAACGTGGACATTGACACAAATAGATGAACAAACACACTTGGTCCACAATAGAAATAAAACACTGCAATACTTCTTTATATTCCTTGCTTTGTACCCCAATAAGTACAAGTCATTACTTATATACTAACAACCCAATTTTGCGTCACTCACTCAGAATATGTAACCAATGTAGAAAGTATTTTAAGATAGAGAAGCTTTTATCTGTGGCACTTCTGCATAAGAACCTCCTTCTCCCAACCTCTAAAACGTATGCAGTTTTTAATGTCTGGAAAACATTTGGGATTAAATCACTTAGAGATTTGTACATAGACAACATCTTTGCATCTTACAAATAAATACACTCCAAATTTAACTTTCCAGCAACACATTTCTTTCACTAACTTCAAATTAGAAACTGTGTTAAACAGAACCTGCCCAATTTTCCTCTCCTCCCACCTGTAAAAAAATATTTCTCTGTCTTGGGGACTCACACAGCATCTCCATAATATATAAAAACATTTTACAGTCCCTCCTTTTCAAAGATCCCAGAGTACACTGGGTAAAGGCTGTCTCACTCAACATCTCAGAAAAGGAGTGTAAGGTAGGAATGCACAGAGTTCACTTAAGCTCCATATGCACAAAACATACAATTATTCAACTTTAAATTATATATCGAGCACATCTGTTTTGTTTACAATTGTCCAAAATATTTCCAGTGCAAGGTCCAACCTATGAAGGTTGCAATCAAGTTCCAGCCTCATTGGGCCATATGTTTGGGCGTGCACCAAATTGACATAATTTTTGATCAAAATTTTTACATGCCTTTCAGACAGCATTGGTGTCACAGTTCCTCCTAATCCATTAACAGCTGTGTTTGGTGTACTTCCAGGTGGGCTTAATGACGACAAACAAATTGCAATTGCCTTTACTTCACTATTAGAATATAGACTAATTTTGCTCAACTGAAAGAATCCTAACTCACCTATTTTAAGTCAGTGGGTAACTGAAGTTATATGCTATTTGAAATTGGAAAAAAATCTAATTCTCACTTACAGGATCTTTGCAAAACTTTTTCAAAACCTGGCAGGATCTAATCAGTAAAGTTTTAGAATAAGAATTTAAATTGAGGATTCTCTCCCCTCTTTTTTATTCTATCTATTTTTATTCATGTATTTATTTACATATTTTTACTATTATTAAAGTTTTACTCTGTTGGCCTGGCTCTCTTTCTCATGGGTGGGGGTTGATTTGTTTTCGAACCTAGTTTTGTTAAACTTACTTGTGTGGAATGTTAATTGATTTTAACAAAATCAATAAAATGGTAAAAAAATAATGAAGCATAATTGTTAATGCAATAAAAATTGTCACATTTTTATATGAGCTCTATTTTTCTTTGAGATGGTGTGGTTCCTACTCTTACTTTTTACACTGGGAATTCCAAATAGCAGGTTTGGAAAAACAAGACCAATGTCTAATAAATTGTTCAATAAACTTACAAAATAATTTATTTCTTTAAGTATGTTCATTTGCTTATATCAATTTCTCTTCTACATCCACAGTATCATCTTTAGAGAAAGGAGTTGCAGTTATTAAAAACTGCTTGTTTTGTTCTACTTGGGATGAATAGGGCATGCTGCTAGCACTTTTTTACTTTTTTTTTCTGGTCCTAACAGAATGGGGTGAGTTTGAGGAGGAGCCGGTAGTACGGGGACTTTATTCCGCTTTTGATGTATCACTTTTCTTATCCTGTTATTTTCCATTTTTTTCTCTTTAAAAATAATGAAAAAACATTGCTAATAAAAAAACCCCCAGCAGGTTCTACCTGCCTACAGATAAATAGACATCTGATTAATCTCTTTCTGTTAATACAAAATAAATAGGACTTTTCACATGTAGTTATCTTTCCCATTCTCTGCCTGCTTGACTTGTAGGAAGTAAAAATGGAAATAATGCAAAATCAACAGTACAAGGAATGTGCAATGTCTGTACTAGTGACAGAAGGTGAAGAACAGTGGGATAGGTTATTAATGAGTAGTAAAAGGATTAAAGCAACATCAATGAGATAGCAGCAGTAGATAAAAATTACAGATTGTTCGTTATGGTAGAATAATTAGTCAAAATCAGAATAAACAAACAAATAAATGAATAAATACAGAGAATACTTCACCACCTAGCTGATCAGAACTGCATCTTCTGTAGCTCTTGTCCACTTCTAGAAAACTTTCCTGTTTCAGATGATTTGCACATTTATGGAAATAAATCTATCCATCCATTTTCTAAACCTGTTTATCCAGAGCAGGGCTACAGAACGCATCTGAGACAAGGCAGGAACAATCCACAGGACAGAAAGCCAATCTGTTGCAGGGAAGGAAATCTTTTTCTATAAACACGGATTCAAAGTTTGTCAATTATTTAACTTCAAAATGTGTCATCAATAAGACTAATCTAAACTAAATCTAAACTAGACTAAAAGGACATAGCAGCACTAGAAAAGGTCCAGAGAAGAGCGACTAGGCTGATTCCAGGTCTACAGGGGTTGAATTATGAGGAAAGATTAAAAGAGCTGGGCCTTTACAGTTTAAGCAAAAGAAGATTAAGAGGTGACATGATTGAAGTGTTTAAAATTATGAAGGGAATTAGTACAGTGGATCGAGACTTGTATTTTAAAATGAGCTCATCAAGAACACGGGACACAGTTGGAAACTTGTTAAGGGTAAATTTCGCACAAACATTAGGAAGTTTTTCTTTACACAAAGAACGATAGACACTTGGAATAAGTTACCAAGTAGTGTGGTAGACAGTAAGACGTTAGGGACTTTCAAAACTCGACTTGATGTTTTCTTGGAGGAAGCAAGTGGATAGGACTGGCAAGCTTTGTTGGGCTGAATGGCTTGTTCTCGCCTAGATTGTTCTAATTCTAATTCTAATTCTAATCATATTGTATCTGGAAACCCATAAATTGCACACAGTACAACTGGCAGTATTAAACCAACTTTATTTCACAGCAGGCCATGGTATACAGTATTGCAGAAAGATGAGTTTGTTTTATGTGAGTTAGAAGCAGCAGAAACAGATGCAAGAATTTAGTAACTTCAAAGGTTTATTTTTGCATTTTCCTTACGGTCCAAAAAAGCTATCATTATCATTTTTGTCCCCTCTGTTTCCCAATCCCTTACACAGCCAGTTTAGCTGTAGAAAGTTAAGGTAAATCACACTGAAATTTTAAAACACAACTTCTATACAGTATTCAAATATTAAACTTGTACATTTGTAATAACTGCATGAAAAAAATTTATTGGCTGTTATAGCACTGCAAACAAATGCTTGAAGTTGAACAAAATAACTGCCCTGCTGTGTTGGATTCTTCTTCCTCCTAGAGATGAGTTGTAAACAACATATGATTTCTTTGGTGGAGGGGATTGGGATGCAGGGTTTGGGGCTGTTACCCCTTGGTGGTTGAAGTACATCTGACACTGGTACCGCTGGCTCTCCACAGTTTAAACAGGGCAGTGCAGAGTACCAGTGAACACCAGCTGACTTCAAGCCTTACTGCTGGTAATTGAGCGGCTTACTAAGGAAGTACTCACATAATCTACATAATCTGCATTATTACATTATTTATTCGACATAAAAATGCACAAAGAAGCAGAGAATCCAAATTTAAAGTAGAATTTTTTTATTTAGCTATGTCACACACATGCTCATGGGAGGTAGTCTAAGGGCTTAACTGAGGTAAGAAGCAGAGTCAAACTTTAATGAACTGTACTAATGCTTTTTCTCCTTCTACCACAGACCACCAAAAGGAAAGCCCAGCTAGAGCTCCACCCACTTCTGCTGCCAAACTACACCCTTCTGTAGACCTCTTTTTTATCTAGGAATCTGCCTCTTCTTGTCCTACACCTATAAGTATCGAGCACCCATCTCTCCAAAGCAGTCATTTTTTTTTGGCTCAGTCCTTTGTGATTACTCATTGGCATTTATTAATCTGTTGCATCAACAATATGCAGGGTGGACCCCCCCAAACCTTTTTGTTTTCTTTGCTCTGTTTTACAGTGGACACTGTTTATGTGTGCTCTAACTAGAGGATGATCTGTACTTCAAATACTTTGTCTCATCCCCTATTTAATTGAATGGAGATCTGAAATCTTGGGATGCCTCTGTATTAAATTGAATTAACTGTAGTCTCCCTGCAACCATTCTCATAGTTTTTGCCTTGTGTCATGGAATGTCATTCCGCATAGAAATAAATATGCATTTAAATGTGCTGATACCAAAAAGTACCCTGTGGAACTTAAAACTGCATCTCTTCTTGAAGGAAACCTCATTGTGCAAAAACACACTTCACACCATAATAACACCTCCATCAGCCTGCATTTGTGATACACAAAAGAATGCATTCACAAAATCACAAGGTTTTCTCTTTTTCCTGGTACTGCCATTAGTGTGAATCAACAGTAACTGGGATTTATTAAACAAGACAATTTGGAATAGAGACATTGTAACTGGTTAGAGTGAAGATAAGCTGGAGAGGAGGCACACTCTATTTTCTAAAAGTCAAAACGGTCCCCATAAGAGTGTATTAGCATGTCTGAAGGTGCTCCAGGTCTACATGTCATAAGTGGAATGGGCAGCATAAATTATAATGGCCTCTTTTGATATCACTTTTTTCTACTAATGTACACAGTGAGTCCAAGGTCAATACAGCTCACCATTTTGATCTGTTTTCCATGTCTTTTGCATACACTGGGCTACACTTATTTCCCTTGAACACCTCTACCAACTATCACCCGGTAAAATATTGTATTTCCAGTAGCTTGTCGCACACCTTTAAAGGCATGAGTCCTCTCCAAAGTATGTTTTTCTGGGCCTAATGAATGTACAGCATTAATCTTGCTATACTTTATAAAGCTATAGAATTGTGACTATCTGTTGTTAATCATAATTAAGATGAACTGACACTTTTGTCATTCAGTCCAATACTGTGTACAAGCTGACTAAATGTTTTATGTTTGCCTGTTCATACATTTCATATATAACAGCCAGCTGAGCATTTTTCATGGGATTTTTTATTTGCATGAACATTGTTTGGAGTTAGCGCTGCTGCCTCGCAGTTAGGGGACCCGGGTTCGCTTCCCGGGTCCTCCCTGCCTGGAGTTTGCATGTTCTCCCCGTGTCTGCGTGGGTTTCCTCCGGGCGCTCCGGTTTCCTCCCACAATCCAAAGACATGCAGGTTAGGTGGATTGACGATTCTAAATTGGCCCTAGTGTGTGCTTGGTGTGTGGGTGTGTTTGTGTGTGTCCTGCGGTGGGTTGGCACCCTGCCCAGGATTGGTTCCTGCCTTGTGCCCTGTGTTGGCTGGGATTGGCTCCAGCAGTCCCCTGTGACCCTGTATTCGGATTCAGCGGGTTGGAGAATGGATGGATGGATGGATGGCTGTTTGGAGTTGGACATTTATCTTCTGTTTGCTTTCATTTTGCAATTAATTTGTTTTTACTTACACATATTTTGACACAGTTCAATACCAATCTTTTTTCACAACTTTTTCTCATTGCAATACCGACTTATTTGTGCACAACAGAAAGTGTTTTGTACAGGCAAGTACTAACAGTGATAAACATAGTTCACTGAAGATAAACTTTGCTTACTTATGCTTCATATTTCACTAAATATTTTGGAAATGTCAGAGGTTTTTGTATTACAGTTTATTTCTTGTCAGTAAGTGTGTCACTTCAAAAAGAGAGATAATCTTGTAGAAAATAGATGAGAGAAATGAATAATGCTATTTTTTTTTACCAAATAACCAATCTTATAAAAATCTCCCACCAACTGTATGCTGCAATCCACTAGAATAATAATAATATACGTTTACATATAGGCTTGTAAACAAGATTATTTGGAAAAGAAGCACAGTTCCAAAAGAAAATAAGCAACATAGTTGCTGACTTTGATTGGTGATGAACAAGCTTGTAAATACAAGTTAACAGATGCAAGAATAAATTAATATTACTGGAAAGTTGGATAGTGCTATAACATTGAAAAGGTTTAAAAGGTTAATTATCACCAAATTGTGAAAATTACTGGAATCACAATCTGTAATTTTGGAGAAGAAGTACTTTAAAATAATGATGTTCCACTGTTAAACATATCTTCTTTTATGGTGTAGTTTTTATTACAATTCATTAAAAAATATTAATTTTGACAACAGCCCAACCAACTTATTCTTGACCTCTTCCCCTCTAAATATTAAATCCTGGCACTCTTTCTTATTACTTCCAGTTGTGGAGCCAACCCAGACACAGACAGGCGGACATGTTGTTTTTCAACCACCACACGTTTATTATACAGTACTATTTACAAATATAATGGTCACTAAGACCCAGTCCCGTGCACAAACCCCAATAATCACAGTCCTGGCTACAAATGCCTTCTTCTCGGTCCGCCTCCACACTCTCCTCGTGCCTCGTCCTACTTCCACCCGACTCTAGCCTCGAATGAAGGGAGACAGCCCCTTTTATACACGACCCGGATGAGCTGCAGGTGCTTCCGACACTCTCACTCTCTCCGGGTATCGTCCTTATTCTTCCCCCAAGCACTTCCTGGTGTGGCAGAAGTGCTGAGGTAACAGGTCCCCAAGGCATTGGGGTGCCTCCTGGCGGTGACCACGGCCCCTACAGGGTGGGGCTTCCATGCCCTCAACCCGTGGCCCCCAGAGCAACCAGGAAGGTGGCCCCCACGTGATCCAGGGTGGGCCTTGACCCTCTTCCGGTCCCTCACGGCGTCCCGGCCGGGTTGTTGCCCCTAGTATCACTGACACAGTATTTAAGGAGGTGCCTCTGGCTCAGAAGATGCCACTATTCAGTTGGCTCTGTATGGATGCTTCCCTTGCAGTTGGTAGGAGCTGAATCCATATATTAAGAACATTACACCCACGCAGCTAAAAAGAAGAAACACTATTTTTGTAAGAGCATAAACACACAATATATTTGTGCTTGTCTGCTTCAAACAGCGTGTCTTGCACCCATGACACTGTTAGAGTATATACTTATGTCAGAAGAAGAAGGTATACCCAAAGAAACTTGTACCAGTGTTGGAAATTCTACAGAGTCAAATGTCCTTACTGTTATTATTCATTTAGCAGACACAATGGAGACACACAAGACCAATTTATTAGAAATAGTTTTGTAAAGTGTCATATTAAAAGAAACCTTCAAAAGTTTCTTTTCAAAGCAACCTCAAGATAAATAAAATGGTTTAGGATTGTACTTGGTAAATTTGGAAGCAACACAAATACATTATCATAATTTATGGTTTACAATATATCAATTATTCTTAAATTTAAAACATATAATATTATAATTTATTTGATAAGAAATATACATTCATTTTTAATTTCCCAGTTTCATGTCAATATACATTTTTTTGAACTGGATAATTTATTTTCTTCTTTTACGTTCATCACCATTTTAGCAAAAGTTCTAAGAAGGCCTTTTGTTATATAGGTTTCAGTCATTTTGTGTTAATTATATATCTTTGGTCTCTAGATTGAGTGTGGAGATCAGCATATACTGCATGACAAGTACACCAAAAATTCTTTTTTCTTTCTACCTAGTAGGAATCTATCAAGGGAGGCATTTGGCATGATTCTGAACTTTCTACTGTTTTCAAGTGTACCTTCAAAATGAACTGTAATTACTGTTCTGCAACCTTTAAACTGTTTATCCTTTCATCTGGTAGTAATTCTTCAGGATAGAAATTGTTCTTAGTAAAACTAAAGTTTTAGTTTTCCTGGATCGTGGAATTAATTTCAATGCAGCCATTGTTACATTCCAAAGCAAATTATCTTACAGCTGATTCAATGCATCTTACTGAAAAAAAGTATGTTAAAATTCTGATCAAGTGGATTTGTATTACACTTCAGAAAATCTCTCCAAATATATATTTTCTTGGCTAATATTATCAGAATAATGCACACTTCTGTATAGTAGTAATATAAACATGACCTGCTTTTCATGTGAAATGCAGGTACTTGTTGACAACATGTTTTATGCCAGCATAAGCAATGAGAAAATTGGGAGAAAATCATTAACCATTGCATCTGAAATGTCTTGTGTGTGTAACTTAATTGTTTGTGTTTGTGTGTGTGTGTAATAATCAAGCCTTGACACAATAAAAAGGTTAAGGGTAGCCTCCAATAAAATTTAGAATTGGCTGCTGATGCAAAAAAAAGTTTGATGCAATGGTCTTTACAGACAATAGTCCACAACAGAACTGAACAGGTTAGGAAACATGGCGGATATATAGTTGAAAACCAGGAAAAGGAGGGATCTTGGAACCAGAACTGTAAATTAGGTCATCGGACTGCAACTTCTTGGGATGTGGAAATTACGTCATTAGGAGACGGGCCCTTCTGCTGCTCTGGAAGTGACATCTTCTGGGGCAGAACCATAAGTGACGTTTTCTAGGGCAGAACCAGAAGTGATGTCATAGGAGCCAGGTGGAATTTCCCGTATTTGGTCTGTGGAGAGATTAAAGAAAGGATTAGTGCACTCTGCCTCCCCCTGGTCTGACCGGGAATTACCTTCTCTTGAGCCCTTTAACTACTTCCCATGCACACGTGTGACAATATATATATATATATATATATATATATATATATATATATATATATATATATATATATATATATATATATATATATAGGTGCCGGTCATAAAATTAGAATATCATGACAAAGTTGATTTATTTCAGTAATTCCATTCAAAAAGTGAAACTTGTATATTAGATTCATTCATTACACACATATATAGGCAAAGTTCCACAGGACATGCGCAACGCCAAGATTGTCACTCTGTACAAGAACAAGGGAGACCGCAGCGACTGCAACAACTACAGGGGTATTTCACTGCTGAGCACAGTGGGCAAAGCCTTTGCCCGCGTGATTTTGAACGCCTTCAGATCCTCGCGAATCGTGTGTATCCCGAGTCACAATGCGGCTTTAGGCCAGAAAGATCCACAGTTGACATGATCTTCTCAGTACGCCAGCTTCAAGAGAAGTGCAGAGAACAGCAGATGCCATTATTCATCGCCTTCATAGATCTGACTAAAGCGTTCGACCTTGTAAGCAGGAGGGGCCTGTTTCGGTTACTAAAGAAGATCGGCTGTCCACCTCAGCTGCTCAGCATTATAACCTCTTTCCACGACAACACGCAGGGAGTGGTCAGTTACGACGGGGACAGTTCAGAACCCTTCACAATCAAAAGTGGCGTCAAGCAGGGCTGTGTCCTAGCACCTACTTTATTCAACATTTTCTTCTCAATGCTGCTAAACTTTGCTTTCAAGGGCTCTGCCGAGGGTGTTTACTTACACACTAGGAGTGACGGAAAGCTGCTGAATATGGCCCTGCTAAGAGCAAAGACCAAGATTCGCACTGTCCTTGTCAGGGACATGCTGTTTGCTGATGACGCTGCCCTAATGTCACATACAGAGGAACACCTCCAGCAGCTAATGGACCGCTTTGCCCAGGCATGCAGGGAATTCGGATTGACAATCAGCATCAAGAAGACCAACGTCATGGGTCAAAACATCTCTGCTCCACCCTCTATCACCATCGACAATGAAGTGCTGGAGACCACCGATAAATACATATACCTGGGCTCCACTATTACCAGCAACTTGTCTCTCGACAACGAGATTGACAAGAGGCTCGCCAAAGCAGCCAGCGTCATGGCCAGGCTGAGCAAACGTGTGTGGTCCAATAACCATCTAACACAGAATACCAAACTTAAGGTATATCATGCATGCGTTCTCAGCACTCTGTTGTATGGCAGTGAGGCCTGGACCACCTACGCCCGGCAGGAAGACCGCCTCGAGAGCTTCCATCTTCGCTGCCTCCGACGCATCCTTAACATCACGTGGCAAGACAAAGTCACCAACACTGCCGTGCTTGATCAAGCCAGCTCACTGAGCATACACCTCCTTCTATGCCAAAGACGCTTACGTTGGCTGGGCCACGTGCATAGAATGCAAGATGGACGCATACCCAAAGACATTCTGTATGGTGAATTGGCCGCAGGACACCGCCCCATTGGTCGCCCACATCTTCGCTTCAAAGACGTTTGTAAACGCGATCTCAAGCTGACTGGCATCGACCCTGACAGTTGGGAACAGCTTGCTGATGACCAGAACGCCTGGCGCCAGACTGTCCATGAAGGCATCAAGAGGGGTGAGCAACATCGCAGTCAACAGATGGAAACCAGAAGGCAAAGGAGAAAAATGAGACAGCAGAAACAGGACTCGGGCCCCCCATCCAGCTTCACCTGCAGCCACTGTAGAAGAGACTGTCGATCTAGGATCGGACTGCTGAGTCACTCCAGACGCTGCTCCCAAAAACACAACTGAAGATCATTCCAGAGCGCAAACATCATCTTTCGAGATGGACGAATGCCTACTACATTACACACAGATTGATGTATTTCAAATGTTTATTTCTTTTAATTTTGATGATTATAACTGACAACTAATGAAAGTCCCAAATTCAGTATCTCAGAAAATTAGAATATTGTGAAAAGGTTCAATATTGAAGACACCTGGTGCCACACTCTAATCAGCTAATTAACTCAAAACACCTACAAAAGCCTTTAAATGGTCTCTCAGTCTAGTTCTGTAGGCTACACAATCATGGGGAAGACTGCTGACTTGAAAGTTGTCCAAAAGACGACCATTGACACCTTGCACAAGGAGGGCAAGACACAAAAGGTCATTGCTAAAGAGGCTGGCTGTTCACAGAGCTCTGTGTCCAAGCACATTAATAGAGAGGCGAAGGGAAGGACAAGATGTGGTAGAAAAAAGTGTACAAGCAATAGGGATAACCGCACCCTGGAGAGGATTGTGAAACAAAACCCATTCAAAACTGTGGGGGAGATTCACAAAGAGTGGACTGCAGCTGGAGTCAGTGCTTCAAGAACCACCATGCACAGACGTATGCAAGACATGGGTTTCTGCTGTCACATTCCTTGTGTCATGCCACTCTTGAACAAGAGACAGCGTCAGAAGCGTCTTGCCTGGGCTAAAGACAAAACTGCTGCTGAGTGGTCCAAAGTTATGTTCTCTGATGAAAGTAAATTTTGCATTTCCTTTGGAAATCAAGGTCCCAGAGTCTGGAGGAAGAGAGAAGAGGCACAGAATCCACGTTGCTTGAGGTCCAGTGTAAAGTTTCCACAGTCAGTGATTGTTTGGGGTGCCATGTCATCTGCTAGTGTTGGTCCATTGTGTTTTCTGAGGTCCAAGATCAACGCAGCCATCTACCAGGAAGTTTTAGAGCACTTCATGCTTCCTGCTGCTGACAAACTTTATGGAGATGCAGATTTCATTTTCCAACAGGACCTGGCACCTGCACAAAGTGCCAAAACTACCAGTACCTGGTTTTAAGGACCATGGTATCCCTGTTCTTTATTGGCCAGCAAACTCGCCTGAACTTAACCCCATAGAAAATCTATGGGGTATTGTGAAGAGGAAGATGCAATACGCCAGACCCAACAATTCAAAAGAGCTGAAGGCCACTATCAGAGCAACAATGGCTGATCGACTCCATGCCACGCCGCATTGCTGCAGTAATCCAGGCCAAAGGAGCCCCAACTAAATATTGAGTGCTGTACATGCTCATACTTTTCATGTTCATACCTTTCAGTTGGCCAACATTTCTAAAAATCCTTTTTTTGCATTTGTCTTAATTGATATTCTAATTTTCTGAGATACTGAATTTGGGACTTTCATTAATTGTCAGTTATAATCATCAAAATTAAAAGAAATAAACATTTGAAATACATCAATCTGTGTGTAATGAATGAATCTAACATACAAGTTTCACTTTTTGAATGGAATTACTGAAATAAATCAACTTTGTCATGATATTCTAATTTTATGACCGGCACCTGTATATTTATATATGCATCTATATTGTGAGCACTAGGGAGCACACCATCTCCTCAGCACCTGACACAACAGAGACTAGGCACAAGTGCTGCAACACACGTTTATTTATAGGGGGGGTACACTCTTCCTTTGTTCTCCCTACAGCACAGTACAAAAGCACAAAGCACACAATACAACACTTTCTTTGCCTTCTCTTTGTCTCAGACCTTATGCCTTCACTCCTACTCCAGCAAGCTTTGTCTTCTTCTTCCCGACTCTGATTCCCTGAATGGCGTTAAGTGGCTTCTTTTATAGAGAACCTAGAAGTGTTCCAGGTGTCCCGTGATCTCCTTCCGAGCATATTTCTGGGTGTGGCATCAGTCCTGCTGATGAGGGCTCAGCCATCCAAGCTCTGCCCCCTGGCAGTGGCCACAGGCCCCAGCATGGTTGAGCTTTGTGAAAAAAAAATTAATTGCTTGCAAGCTACTAAGGATTTAATGCTTTATTATATAGGTTATTTTATACAGGCATCTGTCATAAGACAAGGTGAAGTAAGTTGAACTTGGGTAACTTCCTTTTTTAGGAACGTGTCTGTTAGACACAGGAAAGATGACCTTTCCTTCTTTGGGGCCCCTCACGTACATGTACACAAAAAAGAAACAGTTGGCCAAATTGATGAAATGCTGTTTCATAAGTAAGGGGGTGGGAGGAAAATGAATATAAAAAGCCAACTGAAACTGGAAAACTGGGCTCTTCTGCTTTGTAAAGCATGAACCCATGTACTAATCTGTGACTGAATAAAGACTGCTTGATTAAACTATTCTTGTCTTCCTCGGGGGTTACTTCCACAGCTTCCATGCTCCAAACCCATTGTACTGTAGCAAGCCTGGGGGGACTGCCCTCTGTTGTCCCAGGGGAGGTACTACCCAATGCAAGCTCCTTCCCCTTCTCCTTCCCTTAAGAAGCCGTCCTGGTTGGGAAAGAGTCCCGGCTGACCATTTCATTCCCCCTCCCTCAACTAAGATCCATGGAGCGAATTGTCCAGACGAGGGTTGTCTTCCTCCAGTAGGGTCCACAATCAGCTGTTGCACAGCTTTGCCTGGAAACACATAAACAACAAAGCAGTAGAGAAACACTGCACCAATTGCTTTCTGGGTTCAATGTAAGGGCAACGTCTCCAGCTGTGACCCAGTCGGTGGTATTCGTAGCACAGCCATCCCTCTCCTGGGACCCAGTCCTTTGGAAACAGGATGGAATATCCTGCTCTGCCCCATGCCCAGCCAAGGCCGGATTATCCATCTGGCCACGCAGAGAATGGCCTTGAGGCGCATGTGAGTACAAAGACTCACATGCTGCAGTGTCCGGAGGCCAGTTCTTTTTCTTGTGGTTCTCCTTTCTCCAATGGGTAGTGGCAACAGTCTGGATCTCACCTATGTGATAAAGAGAGCCCCCGCACTGTCTGCACCCCTTTTGTTTTCTGTGTGCCGATCACAAGTTTGGTGGGGAACTGATGATGAGACTGTTTAACTGCTCTGTCTTCTCCAGTCTTTGATCTTCCCCGCCCTAGCACTAGCATCTTCTTAGGGGTACGCCCAACGGCAGGCACTATGACCAAGCAATCAACCCAGACTGGTTGACACTACACAGCTATTATATTGCCTGTGGAGTAGGAAACCTCTTGATAGGGGATTCTTCTGTGCCAGGAAGCATTTGATCCACTAAGGAAAAGTGATTTGGATCCACTAGTTTGGGCACAGCCAGATAAACTGCTCACCTTCCATGTCCAGAACAATACAACAAATTGGGGCTTTGGTTTGTTCTATCTCAAATCAAAGATGGAGAAGAACATTCAATTGCACATAATCTCTTCACAGCCCCAAGATCAACTATTTATCATCTGAGAAGGAGTTTTTGGCAGTTGTGTGGCCAGTGGAAAAGAGGTGACACATCTCGAGGGAACATTGGCTAAGGTGTACACAGACCATCATGCTCTTGCCTGGGCATTTAATTGATTTAAGATGCACTTCAAACTTACCAGGTGGGTTGTTTGTCTCTACACTCTTTACAAAGTACAAATTTCTCAATGGCCAAAATATTTTTTTATTCAAGGTCAGTTCAATAAATAATGTGCACACTCATATATGCAAGCAAAAATGTGACTCACCCATATGCACATCTGTTTGTTATTACAAGTGTTTTGTTATTATACAGTTAAAAGAAAACTCTATAATGAATTCTAAGGAGTATTCAATGACTGTGTACCATCTAGGCTTGAGGGTGAGAAATACCAGCTCATTATCCCTGACCCACCTCAACATAGTAATTGGCATAGATTCATGACAGCCCTTCCAGAGACCACATTTGAAGGTTGAAGACTTAAAACCAGATCCTAGAGGTAGCCTAGTGGCCATCAGTGAGGAAGAACCTGTGGAGATATGTAAGAACCTTTACTCTCTGCCAAGCAAGTAAAACTGTCCAGAAATACAATACATCACTTAGAAATTGCCCTTAAACTACTATGGGTGTAGATACTTTAATTACAATCAGAGCACTAATGAGGAAACCAGGCTGAACTAATTGTGTCTGCATGTAAATGCGCAATTTCCCCATCAACCCTCCAGGGCCACTCAGCTTTGCTACCATGTGCACCTACCTAACTGCACTGTTTTTTAATAAAAACTCACACTGTCACAGACCTCTTAATGCTTGTAAGAGCCAATCTTAGAAAGTTAAAGTTTATGTTAAACTCATATTAATGTTTGCTTAATTTAAATGGAATATAAATATAGAACCTTCTTGCTATAAGTGAGAAACAGTATGATAATAAGCTTGGTTGTGGTAAGAACAAGTCTCAGTAAAGAGGGACTTGAAAGACCCATTTTTAAGTTAGAAATGGGATAAGCATACAGTTTTCTGACCGTTTTGAAATGGTTCAGAAATGTTAAGTAAATAGTAATGATTTGAGATGTAACAAGATTAAGCTTAGAACTGAACTTTTCTTAACATTAGTTTTTCCTTTTTTGCTATTTTAATTTTCCTTTTTTTTGCGTGAACTGTTTTACTTCAAAACTTAACTATACTTTCAAAAACAAAGATATTTTGTGTGTGGAATCATTTCTGCACGTCAGGCTTTTGTTGAATCCCATTTTTTGAGTTGAAGCTGCTGAACTTTGGTAATTTTGGGAAAACACACCTACATTTTCGTCAGAAAACTTGCTATCTAAGGCCTGAACTTGGACTGGAATCTACCATCTGAACACGGAGGACTCTTCTGCTCCAGAACTCGTCAACAAAGAAAAAGAACTGTGCTCTTATCTACTACCTTCGCATGATTGTAAATGAAAGCAAGAGTAGTAATATGTCAGGTGGGTTCTGTCAAAATTTAATCCGAGTTTGATTGATGAGATTAAACCACGCCCCTTTTTAATCGAAGACCGGAAGTCCCGCCCCCACCCACCACCTGTTGTTTTGTTGACCTTGGATGACCTTTCCGGAAGTCCCCTCCCCCACCACCTGTTGTTTTGTTGACCTTGGATGACCTTGATCCGGGCCCCTGTTGATTGATGACAGGAAGTCCCCACCCCCAACCACCTGTTCAGCCACCTGTTTGCCCCCTCCTTGCCCCCACCACCAACCACCTGTTCGGTCCTACTTTCTGTCAAGAGCAATTTGATGGATGCCCCCCACCCCTTGAACCCCCCACCCCGCCCCTGCTTGGGCCACCTGACTTGCCCCATCTCACTAGGGCATGTTCAGACATGTCCAAGGGCTGCTAAGGCCCCGCCACCCCCTTGAACCCATCACCCCCACCACTTCCCAGCCCCCACCCCTCTTCCAAAGACAAGTTCAGGCATGTTCAGGCATGTTGCAGCCGGCCCCTGGACAAGTTCAGGCATGTTCCAATCCATACCCAGACTGAATGGCCTGCCTAAGCCTCACCGATAGGCACCCCCTGATGTCTGGCCCCTTCTTCCGAGGATATACACACACGCTCCGGTCAGACCGATCTAACTGGTAGCTGTTCCTGTCAATATTGCTTTGGGTAAGAATCCTGGTATCTATGTAACAATTATTTTTAAAATATCTATCTATCTAATCGATGCTATATCATTTGTAAACCCTTGTATTTTATCTAAGCCAAAACAGCCTTTTCCTTCCCATCTCCGTGAAAATCCTTTCACAGAACAACATCCGACAGCCAAATCACAGACAGGCGCTGCGTTTAAAAGCATTCAACAGAGCCCACAGAAAGAAAACCAGGCTCTGCGCAGACCCGCAGGCTTGGGCTTGTAGTTCACAGCACACTGAAATACAAGCTGTCCGGCTCTCTCTGTCTACACAGAGACTCTCAGAGCAGACAGCCCCTGCGCGCACTCGCGAAATGGTCAGTGCCGAAGCTCTACGCGTAGGTGCAAGCAAGGTCATGTAGTTCGAAGCACAGAGAAAGGATCTCTCTCTCTCGCTGTTCACACTGAGCCCGGAGCGTAGCTAGAGCCGTCAGTGCAGGCCATATGCTCGGAGCTGTGTGTAAGGTCCCCCATCCCCTAACCCAGGCACAGAAGAGCGCGATTGTCTTAACACAACTGCCAAAACCCCTCCTCCCCAGCCCGCATGTGTGTCAACAGCTGGGCGTAATACCCCCCATCTTCCATTCCCAAGACGCATGAGTCTTAAAAAGTTAAAGGCTTTCATGATAACGTGTAAAACACGAGATAAATAGCTCGATATAAGCCCTTTAAAAATCACACAGTTAAATAAGAAGCAGCAGAACCCTTTTAAATCACGTTTGAGACGTCTAAATGCTATATTAATTAATATATTTATAATTTGTATTAAAATCGATCTAAAACCATCCCTTGTTCTATCCATTTTAATCCTCCCTCATGAAGAAATCCGTTTAGTTTTTTCTAAAAGTTTGATTGCCTTAATCAGATCGGATATCTCGGGCTAGAGAAAGGAAATTATAAAATACTCTTTGTCAAAACCGCTTTTGCAAAGCACAACGCACCCCCAACACCACCTCCGCCGTCTAGAGCTAAGGTAATGGGTGTTGGGGAATCGGGGGCAATTCAGCTGTTTATGACCATTAACCTCGTGGCCAGAACAAAAATTTGTTAAAGGTGAAAAAAGTCTTACGGAGATGCGTGCAGCTGTTTAAACAAATCTACGGGTTACAATGGATTCTATTAAACAAAATCAGGACTTTTCTTCGTCCATCCAAAGGTGTGGAATTAAACACCGGACAAAGGCCATTACACGGGTGTCCGGTTAAAATAATGGGCAAGCATCTGTTATTACAGATTACCGGGCACATTTCAAAAATACAGCTTTTGGGTATATAAATAAGTGTTCAGACCAGTCCAGGCCGTTAATACTGAAAGAGGAAACCGAATCTCGTCGGAAACATCAAGGATCACGGTATGGCATATTTTTGATTATTATATGCGCCAAACAAGTATGTTTTTAGAAAACGGATGGATGAACCCTCATATTTTATCCTTACTATGAATAATTTCCAAGTTTATTCTCAAGTGCGTGCGGCGCGACTCGCGTGTAAGCGCATGAGCGCTAGTGTGATATAAGATGCAGCATTTATATCCATCTATCTGCGTGTACGACGATTAATGTACAAATTCATAGGACTGAAGCAAATAATATTAGCTTTTTCATACCGAAACGGGCTTTACAATCAAGTAGTTTTGTCTCGGCGTCTGAAAATTCAAACAGACCCTCTTCTCTGAGAATATTCAGGCATGGTTTAAAAGCGCAGCGGTTGTGTATTAGCTCTGGCGTAATAAGCGGTCGGTATTCTGAACTACGTACAGAAGGGTCCCGTTTGTGAAATGCGTACTCTTTGTAATCGGGCTCACTGTAGCAGGGGAATCTCTGGCCCGGGTCCGCATGTTTTTAAAATTCTGGGATATCGAAACATTTTAACTTTTATAAACTCTCATTTGTTACAACCGGTTGGAGACAGCCTCCAATAATGAACGGGATCCAGGAGCATATATCGAAGTGAATGCTTAATAGACATAAGGCAACTGTGTTTTCATTCATTTCGCTAAATGAAAAGTAATTATTTTAATACGGAATAGTAGTCCCCCAAAGGCCGGGTGATTTTAGACGTGTGAGTAATATAATTAAGTTATTTTTAAAAGTAATCCCACACTGCACAAGACAGACAGATTCCACGTGTGTTTTAGGATTTGTTGCGGACAGTGATGATTTTAACTTTTTCCTTAGCTCATTTCTATAACATAGGAGCAATTTGACAAAGGAAAACTCTGTAAATACACTTGTGCATTTAAACGGAGATTTAAGAAAGCAGGTTTCTACCTTAGACAGATTACTCACCTTATCCCAGTTTTGTACGTGCATGTAAAAGCACTCACTGTTGTTACACTAGCACAAAATTGATATTTTCTATCTACTCAAAAAACTATTTCTGTTAACACAGGTGATAACTGCAAAACATTTCACTATTTTTAATTAAAAGTTAAAACAGAAAAGCCCAATTATGATTTTTGTTTTGTCATGCTAGGGTGACACTTTTGCCCTTTATACTCTCTTATGTAGACTTTAACACATATTCTTACCAAAATAGTTCATCACTTCCCAATTCCTGTAACTTCAGGTAATTAGACAGAGCTCCATAACGGGCATGAGAAAAGTATTATAGGTCGATACACAGTGCCATAAAACAAAAGCACTGAACGCCACACAACCTGGTATTGCTAGATGTTTTGTTACCTGGAAAAAACGAAACATTTTCAGTAGCCACATAAAATGACCAGTTGCTTTAACATGAAAATAAAGCATCTTTAGAAAATAAAGCATCTAAAAGCATCTTTGTAAAGGTCCAATTTTAAAACATAAGAAAAATCCTTGTTTCCAAAAGAGTTCTGCCCATTTTTTCCCAACAGTTTTCCTGAATGATCTTTAGAATCATCATAGCCTTTCTGATTACATCCACCCAAACATAGCATATAGCTTTAATTTCTGTACTCCTTTTAAATGATAATAGCCCTAAAGGAACTGGGTAGGAACTGGAGACATCTGATATCTTTTATCATATCTTTTTTTGAACAGAGTTTTAATCGCGCCCCCTAACGTTTTTTGAAAGTAGCCCACTAATACCAATATGTCCTTTTTTTAAAATTAATGATATACCATAGATGCATATTTTATTATAATTACTTAACTTTTATCAACTTTTATCTAACTCAATATTTATTTTTCTAGTATCAGAATGTAGTTTAAGTTATTTTGTTTTCGGTTCAATAGATGTATTTTTCATATTTTTGATTCTTTTTTTTTTTTACATCTTTGTGCCCCCCCTTTTTGTTACTTCAGCCCCTGGCCATCCCACAGTTTGAGAACTACGGTTGTAGGAGATTATTTGTAAAACACTCTGTGGCACTTCAAGCTAAATTAGATTTCCTTGGTTATTCAGCCGCCATCGGTGTTCCATTTTGTTATAAATTGTATTTAGTCTCTCTCTATTTACTAAACATTTTATGTTGAATAGAAAACAGTTATCTTGTTCAGGTTTTAATTTAAAACCGCATTTTCATCAACAGGCTCTTTGGTACTCCGGATGCTTTGTATAATACAAAGTTTTAGAAATTTCTGTTAATGCTTGGTAACAGCCTTCCATTTACTGTACATCAGTTATGAGCCCCTGAAAATAAGAATGGTTATGTATGGTATAGGAGCCTACACACTACAGGGCTGATGATTAGGCTTATGCTGGAACACGCTAGGCAAATCAGGATGGAAAATCTTTAGTGAATAGTTACATAATATTATATGTGTTAGCAAAAGAATTAAAATTTTACTAAAACTTTGTGGTTTATTCTTTCTTTTAGGTAGTCCAGGGGACATAGGACAGCTATCATTGAAAACTGCTTTTCCCCTCTGTTTGTGAAAAGCATCCTTTGTTTTAGCAGCATTCAGGGTGAAGGGGATGGAAGTTTAAACTGTGATTCCAAGAGTCAACAAGTGTCTGCAATCTTCTTGAATACGAGTCAAAGGACCAGGGTTTGTGCAGGGATCATAGTCGGGGCAGAGTTAAGCTAGACATTATTATTCCAAAATGAAACATTGACTCGACCATATCACAAATATAAGACAGTAAAAACTAAAGTTTACAAATACTAAGTCACAGAGTAGATGAAAAAACATTAAGACCAGATCAACATGGTATCACCCCAAGTTCACAGCACACTACAACAGAACCTACATGTTCTGAGGTATATTATCAGCTAAACTGTCATCTATGTAGGCAGTTCCACGGGATTGCAAAGAGTTGGGGAAAACATTATTTAACATCGGCTAGTATGAGGTTAATTAACATGAGCGGTTATTGTTAGAATCTTATCTGAAACTAAAAGTCAGGTTTGTGTTCCTCCTGATTCAGGAAGAACATTAAATATTGGAGTTTAGAATATGAACTAGACGGGTAGTCTTGATGGTAAGGAGATTTGTGCCAAAATAAATAAAATAAAGTTAATTATGAAGTAAATAATTACATGAAAAAGTGGAGTTATAAAGGAGTTATTACAATTTGAAAAACTGCTGTGATGTATAAAAAACAACATTGATAGGTGAGAAAATCAGCATGAACAGAAACCTTTTGAAATAAATAATAAGCTTTTTGACATGCGCAGTCTGGAATAGTCTGAATATGTCTTAAAGAGTTCATTTTAAAATAAAATTTAAAAATATTAAATAGTAAACCTGAATAAAACACAGAAGTACCATTTAATGATATCAGTTTAGTGTTAAGTATTATCAAGCACCGGGATCTATTTATAAGGATTATTTAATTTAGTTATAAACAAAATGATTGGGTGCATTTTGCTTTGAAATTAACAATAGTTTGATACAGCTTTAAGAATTAGAATGCAAGACAAACCTATACACTTAATAACAAATGTTGCCGATTAGGAGTATCTCAGATCTCTGTTTTATTTTAACCTTTTGACAGGGAAGTAAACACCTATATTGAAAATGAACAGCCGACATGCTAACTAAACAGATATAATTGAAGATATTTTAGAATATGGCCCTGTGCGCTAACCTATGATTCTGATTCTGGGCTTCACTTAATTGTCAAACATCCTGAGGGGCCTATGGATCTTGTAATGGAGAGTGCCAAAGACTCTATAATCTTTATTCTTTAAAGGTTAATATGACAGAGATCTAGAGCCTGTGTCCGCAGTGTTGACCAGTCATAGGACATGTTCAAAATTCACCTAGGGTTTTTCAGAAGAGATAGGACAAGTGCGGCGTGTGTTCTGTATTCTCTTTTCTGTATTAACTATTCACAATGACCATACTCCCGAGACCTTGGGGTTTTTTTTTTTATGCAGAAGTACATTTCACAGACCCGAATAAGAGACATCCATCAAAATGCTCTTGACACAAAGGAGGCCCAATCAGGCTGGTGGGGTGGGAGTCTCTTTTCAAAGAGTCTTTGCCCCCCAAGCGGTCTGGATTTGTCGGGCTATAAAAAACTTTTTCAAAGACGTGTTTTGAACGGTTAACAATCAACATCTCTCCGGCTATGCTCCTGATCAGGCATGATGGTCTAAGGACCAGACGGCCACCTACGATGGCCTGTTTTGACCTGAGGCTATCGTGTGACGACCAGTACTCTACGAATGACAGCTAACCTCCAGACGGGCCTTCTTGGTTAGACCTTCTTATGCCTTGAACTGACCAGATCTAGGATCCTGAGCCTCAGGTACCTACCCATGGTGATATGTATTGGTCGGATCGTTTCCTGGAGAACCGCGCAGTACCTGACATTTTTGTATCTTCTAATGATGTTCCAGGGCGGAAAACAGACAGCTGCAGCTGCTGCTGCTGCTGAGCCAGTCAGTGTCAAACAGACACGCAGGCCGTGTCTGGCTGGGTTGGTCTATTAAACATCCCTGCCCGGTACTTTTTAGGTGCCGATCTGTTATTATATCCGGCAGAGCCGCGATCAAACTCTTGAACAGCTTCAGAGCCTTTCGAAATGTCTCAATCAGGGTCCGTCAGTTTGTTCAAGGGCCATGTCTGCATAATCCCATCCTTGGGTGATCTGTTCCAAACGGCCGGCGCCTGTACCAGGTCATCCACGGCCTCTTCTTGTTGCACGGCCTGAATGGCTATCTCCTCACCCCCTGCTAGGAGCCCTGGAACATCATTAGAAGATACAAAAATGTCAGGTACTGCGCGGTTCTCCAGGAAACGATCCGACCAATACATATCACCATGGGTAGGTACCTGAGGCTCAGGATCCTAGATCGGGTCAGTTCAAGGCATAAGAAGGTCTAACCAAGAAGGCCGGTCTGGAGGTTAGCTGTCATTCGTAGAGTACTCGGAGTCGGGCACGATAGCCTCAGGTCAAAACAGGCCATCGTAGGTGGCCGTCTGGTCCTTAGACCATTATGCCTGATCAGGAGCATAGCCGGAGAGATGTTGATTGTTAACCGCTCAAAACACGCCTTTGAAAAGTTTTTATAGCCCGACAAATCCAGACCGCTTGGGGGGCAAAGACTCTTTGAAAAGAGACTCCCACCCCACCAGCCTGATTGGGCCTCCTTTGTGTCAAGAGCATTTTGATGGATGTCTCTTATTCGGGTCTGTGAAATGTACTTCTGCATAAAAACCCTAAGGTCTCGGGAGTATGGTCATTGTGAATAGTTAATACAGAAAAGAGAATACAGAACACACGCCGCACTTGTCCTATCTCTTCTGAAAAACCCTAGGTGAATTTTGAACATGTCCTATGACTGGTCAACACTGCGGACACAGGCTCTAGATCTCCGTCATATTAACCTTTAAAGAATAAAGATTATAGAGTCTTTGGCACTCTCCATTACAAGATCCATAGGCCCCTCAGGATGTTTGACAATTAAGTGAAGCCCAGAATCAGAATCATAGGTTAGCGCACAGGGCCATATTCTAAACTATCTTCAATTATATCTATTTAGTTAGCATGTCGGCGCTGTTCATTTTCAAAATAGGTGTTATACTTCCCTGTCAAAAGGTTAAAATAAAACAGAGATCTGAGATACTCCTAATCGGCAACATTTGTTATTAAGTGTATAGGTTTGTCTTGCATTCTAATTCTTAAAGCTGTATCAAACTATTGTTAATTTCAAAGCAAAATGCACCCAATCATTTTGTTTATAACTAAATTAAATAATCCTTATAAATAGATCCCGGTGCTTGATAATACTTAACACTAAACTGATATCATTAAATGGTACTTCTGTGTTTTATTCAGGTTTACTATTTAATATTTTTAAATTTTATTTTAAAATGAACTCTTTAAGACATATTCAGACTATTCCAGACTGCATGTCAAAAAAGCTTATTATTTATTTCAAAAGGTTTCTGTTCATGCTGATTTTCTCACCTATCAATGTTGTTTTTTATACATCACAGCAGTTTTTCAAATTGTAATAACTCCTTTATAACTCCACTTTTTCATGTAATTATTTACTTCATAATTAACTTTATTTTATTTATTTTGGCACAAATCTCCTTACCATCAAGACTACCCGTCTAGTTCATATTCTAAACTCCAATATTTAATGTTCTTCCTGAATCAGGAGGAACACAAACCTGACTTTTAGTGCCAGATAAGATTCTAACAATAACCGGCTCATGTTAATTAACCTCATACTAGCAGATGTTAAATAATGTTTTCCCCAACTCTTTGCATCCCCGTGGAACTGCCTACATAGATGACAGTTTAGCTGATAATATACCTCAGAACATGTAGGTTCTGTTGTAGTGTGCTGTGAGCTTGGGGTGATACCATGTTGATCTGGTCTTAATGTTTTTTCATCTACTCTGTGACTTAGTATTTGTAAACTTTAGTTTTTACTGTCTTATATTTGTGATATGGTCGAGTCAATGTTACATTTTGGAATAATAATGTCTAACTTAACTCTGCCCCGACTATGATCCCTGCACAAACCCTGGTCCTTTGACTCGTATTCAAGAAGATTGCAGACACTTGTTGACTCTTGGAATCACAGTTTAAACTTCCATCCCCTTCACCCTGAATGCTGCTAAAACAAAGGATGCTTTTCACAAACAGAGGGGAAAAGCAGTTTTCAATGATAGCTGTCCTATGTCCCCTGGACTACCTAAAAGAAAGAATAAACCACAAAGTTTTAGTAAAATTTTAATTCTTTTGCTAACACATATAATATTATGTAACTATTCACTAAAGATTTTCCATCCTGATTTGCCTAGCGTGTTCAGCATAAGCCTAATCATCAGCCCTGTAGTGTGTAGGCTCCTATACCATACATAACCATTCTTATTTTCAGGGGCTCATAACTGATGTACAGTAAATGGAAGGCTGTTACCAAGCATTAACAGAAATTTCTAAAACTTTGTATTATACAAAGTATCCGGAGTACCAAAGAGCCTGTTGATGAAAATGCGGTTTTAAATTAAAACCTGAACAAGATAACTGTTTTCTATTCAACATAAAATGTTTAGTAAATAGAGAGAGACTAAATACAATTTATAACAAAAATGGAACACCGATAGACGGCTGAATAACCAAAGAAATCTAATTTAGCTTGAAGTGCCACAGAGTGTTTTACAAATAATCTCCTACAACCGTAGTTCTCAAACTGTGGGGATGGCCCCAGGGGGCGCGAAGTAACAAAAAGGGGGGGCACAAAGATGTAAAAAAAAAAGAATCAAAAATATGAAAAATACATCTATTGAACCAAAACAAAATAACTTAAACTACATTCTGATACTAGAAAATAAATATTGAGTTAGATAAAAGTTGATAAAAGTTAAGTAATTATAATAAAATATGCATCTATGGTATATGATTAATTTAAAAAAAAAGACATATTGGTATTAGTGGGCTACTTTCAAAAAAACGTTAGGGGGCGCGATTAAAACTCTGTTCGCAAAAAAAGATATGATAAAAGATATCAGATGTCTCCAGTTCCTACCCAGTTCCTTTAGAGGCTATTATCATTTAAAAGGAGTACAGAAATTAAAGCTATATGCTATGTTTGGGTGGATGTAATTAGAAAGGCTATGATGATTCTAAAGATCATTCAGGAAAACTGTTGGGAAAAAATGGGCAGAACTCTTTTGGAAACAAGGATTTTTCTTATGTTTTAAAATTGGACCTTTACAAAGATGCTTTTAGATGCTTTATTTTCTAAAGATGCTTTATTTTCATGTTAAAGCAACCGGTCATTTTATGTGGCTACTGAAAATGTTTCGTTTTTCCAGGTAACAAAACATCTAGCAATACCAGGTTGTGTGTATGTTCAGTGCTTTTGTTTTATGGCACTGTGTATCGGACCTATAATACTTTTCTCATGCCCGTTATGGAGCTCTGTCTAATTACCTGAAGTTACAGGAATTGGGAAGTGATGAACTATTTTGGTAAGAATATGTGTTAAAGTCTACATAAGAGAGTATAAAGGGCAAAAGTGTCACCCTAGCATGACAAAACAAAATCATAATTGGGCTTTTCTGTTTTTAACTTTTTAATTAAAAATAGTGAAATGTTTTGCAGTTATCACCTGTGTTAAAAGAAATAGTTTTTTGAGTAGATAGAAAATATCAATTTTGTGCTAGTGTAACAACAGTGAGTGCTTTTACATGCACGTACAAAACTGGGATAAGGTGAGTAATCTGTCTAAGGTAGAAACCTGCTTTCTTAAATCTCCGTTTAAATGCACAAGTGTATTTACAGAGTTTTCCTTTGTCAAATTGCTCCTATGTTATAGAAATGAGCTAAGGAAAAAGTTAAAATCATCACTGTCCGCAACAAATCCTAAAACACACGTGGAATCTGTCTGTCTTGTGCAGTGTGGGATTACTTTTAAAAATAACTTAATTATATTACTCACACGTCTAAAATCACCCGCCTTTGGGGCTACTATTCCGTATTAAAATAATTACTTTTCATTTAGCGAAATGAATGAAAACACAGTTGCCTTATGTCTATTAAGCATTCACTTCGATATATGCTCCTGGATCCCGTTCATTATTGGAGGCTGTCTCCAACCGGTTGTAACAAATGAGAGTTTATATAAAGTTAAAATGTTTCGATATCCCAGAATTTTAAAAACATGCGGACCCCGGGCCAGAGATTCCCCTGCTACAGTGAGCCCGATTACAAAGAGTACGCATTTCACAAACTGGACCCTTCTGTACGTAGTTCAGAATACCGACCGCTTATTACGCCAGAGCTAATACACAACCGGCCTGCGCTTTTAAACCATGCCTGAATATTCTCAGAGAAGAGGTTCTGTTTGAATTTTCAGACGCCGAGACAAAACTACTTGATTGTAAAGCCCGCTTCGGTATGAAAAAGCTAATATTATTTGCTTCAGTCCTATGAATTTGTACATTAATTGTCGTACACGCAGATAGATGGATATAAATGCTGCATCTTATATCACACTAGCGCGCTCATGCGCTACACAGTGCGCGCCACGCACGCACTTGAGAATAAACTTGGAAATTATTCATAGTAAGGATAAAATATGAGGGTTCATCCATCCGTTTTCTAAAAACATACTTGTTTGGCGCATATAATAATCAAAAATATGCCATACCGTGATCCTTGATGTTTCCGACGAGATTCGGTTTCCTCTTTCAGTATTAACGCCTGGACTGGTCTGAACACTTATTTATATACCCAAAAAAGCTGTATTTTTTGAAATGTGCCCGGTAATCTGTAATAACAGATGCTTGCCCATTATTTTAACCGGACACCCGTAATGGCCTTTGTCCGGTGTTTAATTCCACACCTTTGGATGGACGAAGAAAAGTCCTGATTTTGTTTAATAGAATCCATTGTAACCCGTGGATTTGTTTAAACAGCTGCACGCATCTCCGTAAGACTTTTTTCACCTTTAACAAACTTTTGTTCTGGCCACGAGGTTAATGGTCATAAACAGCTGAATTGCCCCCGATTCCCCAACACCCATTACCTTAGCTCTAGACGGCCGGAGGTGGTGTTGGGGGTGCGTTGTGCTTTGCAAAAAGCGGTTTTGACAAAGAGTATTTTATAATTTCCTTTCTCTAGCCCGAGATATCCGATCTGATTAAGGCAATCAAACTTTTAGAAAAAACTAAACGGATTTCTTCATGAGGGGAGGATTAAAATGGATAGAACAAGTGATGGTTTTAGATCGATTTTAATACAAATTATAAATATATTAATTAATATAGCATTTAGACGTCTCAAACGTGATTTAAAAGGGTTCTGCTGCTTCTTATTTAACTGTGTGATTTTTAAAGGGCTTATATCGAGCTATTTATCTCGTGTTTTACACGTTATCATGAAAGCCTTTAACTTTTTAAGACTCATGCGTCTTGGGAATGGAAGATGGGGGTATTACGCCCAGCTGTTGACACACATGCGGGCTGGGGAGGAGGGGTTTTGGCAGTTGTGTTAAGACAATCGCGCTCTTCTGTGCCTGGGTTAGGGATGGGGGACCTTACACACAGCTCCGAGCATATGGCCTGCACTGACGGCTCTAGCTACGCTCCGGGCTCAGTGTGAACAGCGAGAGAGAGAGATCCTTTCTCTGTGCTTCGAACTACATGACCTTGCCTGCACGCACGCCAGAGCTTCGGCACTGACCATTTCATGGCCAACACAGGGGCTGTCTGCTCTGAGAGTCTCTGTGTAGACAGAGAGAGCCGGACAGCTTGTATTTCAGTGTGCTGTGAACTACAAGCCCAAGCCTGCGGGTCTGCGCAGAGCCTGGTTTTCTTTCTGTGGGCTCTGTTGAATGCTTTTAAACGCAGCCTGTCTGTGATTTGGCTGTCGGATGTTGTTCTGTGAAAGGATTTTCACGGAGATGGGAAGGAAAAGGCTGTTTTGGCTTAGATAAAATACAAGGGTTTTACAAATGATATAGCATCGATTAGATAGATAGATATTTTAAAAATAATTGTTACATAGATACCAGGATTCTTACCCAAAGCAATATTGACAGGAACAGCTACCAGTTAGATCGGTCTGACCGGAGCTTGTGTGTATATCCTCGGAAGAAGGTGCCAGACATCAGGGGGTGCCTATCGGTGAGGCTTAGGCAGGCCATTCAGTCTGGGTATGGATTGGAACATGCCTGAACTTGTCCAGGGGCCGGCTGCAACATGCCTGAACATGCCTGAACTTGTCTTTGGAAGAGGGGTGGGGGCTGGGAAGTGGTGGGGGTGATGGGTTCAAGGGGGGTGGCGGGGGCTTAGCAGCCCTTGGACATGTCTGAACATGCCCTAGTGAGATGGGGCAAGGCAGGTGGCCCAAGCAGGGGGGGGGGGGGGGGGTCCAAGGGGTGGGGGGCATCCATCAAATTGCTCTTGACAGAAAGTAGGACCGAACAGGTGGTTGGGGGTGGGGGCAAGGAGGGGGCAAACAGGTGGCTGAACAGGTGGTTGGGGTGGGGACTTCCTGTCATCAATCAACAGGGGCCCGGATCAAGGTCATCCAAGGTCAACAAAACAACAGGTGGTGGGGGAGGGGACTTCCGGAAAGGTCATCCAAGGTCAACAAAACAACAGGTGGTGGGTGGGGGCGGGACTTCCGGTCTTCGATTAAAAAGGGGCGTGGTTTAATCTCATCAATCAAACTCGGATTAAATTTTGACAGAACCCACCTGACATATTACTACTAGCAAGGTCGCGGTACCTTGAGAAGATTTGATAGACTGTGATATTAGGAAAGGACATTTAGGATGATAGGATGTGTTTTTGTCTGAGTCATTGAAGCCTTATTTCAAGGAAGTAATCTGCTTTGTTGGAACGTCCCGATTGTGTCGAAATTGCTGTCAGGAAACGTCCTGTCATTTGCTGTAACTGTTGTCATGGCAACGACTAAGCATAGCTCAAGTGAGATCGGCAGTGATCTAAGTACAGACTCGAAGTCAGAAAATATAATTAGAGATCTTAAATATCATATGAATAGAAAGAAAGAATGGCTCTCTGAGCTTGAGGCTGAAATAGAAAGCCTTAAAGATGCTTCAGAAAATCATTTAGAAGTAGCAGAAAGACTTCAAAGATTTCGTGAGACGCACAGTGAGAAGATCTACATAAAGAGCTTTATTAAGAAACAGAAAATTACATTTGCGGAAAGCTCTAAGAAATGGAATGAATTTATTGTCGCTACAGCAGCATGGATAGAAGACGCAAATAGACTGTTAACACATAAATCTGATGAACAGCTAGTTAATCAATTCGAAGAGATGCAATTACAAGAACGGGTTCGATCAAAGTCAAAAACACGAAAGACGTCTCCTCAATTAAAGCATGCTCCTGATATTAAACTTGATTCTTTAGCTCAGAAAACCACAGCCACATCATCACCTTCTACAGCAGTGTTGACTGAACAATTGACACTTGACAGAATTCTAAAAAGATTAGATGAACTAGTGTCTGAAAGGCAGGTACAGTCATTAACTGCCTCAGGACTGCCACCGTTATACGGACAGGGTCTTATTGATGTGTTATTTCAGAATCAAGCCGAATATCAAAAGAATCAAATCAAATGTCAGAAAAATCAAACTGAAAGCCAAAGGCTGGTTATCGAAGCTACAAAACTGTTACCTCACCAGTGGGAGAAACAAAATAAACCCCCAGCACCACGTACAGAAGTACCAATATTTAATGGTGATCTTTTGACATATTCATCATTCATTAGGGTTTTTGATTATGCTGTAGACAAAGCGTTTGAAAATGAACACGATAAACTGCATTTTCTAGAAGAATATATTAGAGGTCGCTTTCACAAGCTCATTCAATCCTGTATCAGACTTTCGCCTAAAGAAGGTTATCAAAAGGCACGACAATTGCTCAAAACCTACTATGGAGATAGTAGTCAGATATATAGAGCACTAATTAGAAAAATTATGAACTGGCCTCAGATAAAGTCAGCAGAAGATGGAGGAGCATTGGTAGATTTACCTCTCTTCCTCGGTCGTTATATGAATGCAGCACCTACTTTAGGAGGAAATCAGAATGAATTCGATATACGTGAAAATCTACATATTGTCATTTAAAGACTTGCATATGAACTGAAATGAGAGTGGTTATCAGTTGCCTGCAGTACTGAGAGAGAAGAAAAAAGAGACGTAAAATTCAATGATTTAATAAACTTCTTACACACACAAGCTCAGAACGCTTCTCATTCAATACATAGCACGGCTACACAAAGTTACAACTATATAGAAAAAAGAGAGAGGAATGACAAAGGAAAGCCTTCTATGAATTTTAGTCTGAAAAAGGGAAGTACATTTGCCATAAATATCTCAGAAGCTGCTGAAAAAGAAACTCAGGATATATTAATCAAGAGTTCTGTCACAAGCACTTATGCTTTTAAAAAACCTTGTGCCTTTTGTAGCAACCAGCATATCCTTGCTGAATGTAGATAAATCAAAGAACTGCCACCTAAAGAAAGAATTGACTTTTTAAAATCTAAAGGTTTATCTTTTCGCTGTCTCAAACAGGGTCGTCTAGGTAAGAACTGTAATGAAAGAATGAAATGTTAGACATGTTCCTTACAGCACCCAGATATCCTGCACATTAAAAAGGACAGTGGAGCAGCATCTAAAGCTATGGCTAGTGTGGCAACATCTACAGAAATGAAAACCGAGACTGGAACTTGTGCCTTTACTGGGGCCAGAGAAGAATGCACACTTCAAGTAGTTCCTGTTAAGGTAAAATCTAAGAAAAGTGAAAGGTATGTAGAAACATATACCCTTATAGACCTCGGCAGTACAGTAACAATTTGCACTGAGAAGCTCCGGAGACAATAAAGCCTTCAAGAGAGAAGAACACAAGTATTCCTCAAAACTATGAGTAACTATGATGATGATTCAAAGATGTTAACCCAATGTTCTGTCTTATCAGATTTACAAGTCTGTGGTCTCAATGATGTTGAATATATTGATTTGCCAAAGGTCTTCACACAGGTCTCCATTCCAGTGAACAGAGAAAGTATTCCACTACAAGAAGATATCGATAAGTGGGCATATCTTAAAGAGGTACGTCTATCTCATATTGACTCTGAAGTTGATCTTTTAATAGGAATCAACTATCCAGAAATCTTTGAGCAGTCACGAATCATACCTAGCCAAAGAGGTGGACCTCACACCATGGACTGCACTCGGATGGGTGGTTGGTGGACCATACAAAGAGATAGATGACCTCACAAAACAAAGTGTTAAGCTGCCCAAACATTCAATCAATCGTGAGATTGAAGATATGTTGCTGCAACAGTATAACACAGATTATCCAGAGCGCAGTTGTGAAGAAAAGAAGGAGATGTCACAGGAGGACATCAAGTTCATGTGCATAGCATCAGAATCTGCAAGATTGACAGGTGGCCACTATTGTTTAAATTTGCCTTTGAAGGATGGAACACTTAAATGCCGAATAACCACTATATTGCTGAACAGCGTGCTATTGGACTTTTGAAGTTTGAAAATTGAGTAAAAATTCAGGTTTCCACGAAGACTATAAAGCCTTCATGAAAGACATTATAGACAATGGTTATGCTGTTAAGATACCCAAAGAAAGCCTGAATTGCAATGAAGGCAGAGTGTGATACATCCCACATCATGGTGTGTATCATCCAAAGAAAAATAAGATTCGAGTGGTCTTTGGCTGCACTGCCACCTACCAGGGGATTCATTTAATGAACAATTATTACAAAGTAAAAGGCCCTGACCTAACTAACACACTCATTGGCGTCCTTACAAGATTCAGAAAGGAGCCAGTAGCCTTAACGGCAGACATTACGTCGATGTTCTACCAAACTAAGATACCATACAAAGACACTGATATTTTACGTTTTCTATGGTGTCCTGAAGGTAATCTAAGTAAAGACCTTGAAGAATTCAAAATGACAGTACATCTTTTTGGTGCTACTTCTTCACCCAGTTGTGCTTCTTCTGCTTTGCGTAGAACAGCTGACGATGCCAGAGATACATTTCCTGAGGAAGCTGTTAACACCGTTCTCAATAACTTCTATGTGGATGACTGTTTAAGGTCAGTGATGACAGAAGAACAAGCAATAAAGCAGGCAAAAGACCTCCAAGCTCTATGCCTCAATGGGGGATTCCATTTGACTAAGTGGGTGAGTAACAACAGAGCAGTTTTATTGTCCATACCTGAAGAAGACAGAGCTCATGAACAAAAGGACTTAGATTTGAGCCACAGTCTCCTTCCCACAGAGCGTGCCCTGGGCATCCAGTGGTGCACAGAAATGGACAGTTTCAAATTTCAGATTAAGCTACAAGGCGTCATATCCTGTCTGTTGTTAGCTCAGTTTATGATCCACATGGTTTTCTAGCACCTGCCTTACTGCCAGCAAAGCTTATTCTAAGAGACTTATGCAAAGAGAAATTTGGGTGGAATGAAGAAGTAGAAGTCACAATAAAGTGAACAGATTCTTCAAACCTACTGGGTTTAGAACTATAAAGACAACACAAATGCACCATTTTGCAGATGCTAGTGAACATGGATATGGCACTGTCACTTACCTTGTTTTAACAAATGAAGAGGGCAAAAGGCATTGTTCATTCCTGATGGGCAAGTCAAGAGTTGCACCATTGGAACAGGTCACAATTCCAAGACTGGAGCTGACAGCAGCTGTTGTGGCAGTAAAAATGGACAAAATGCTTAAAAGTGAGCTTCAAATGCCCTTACAAGAATCTACATTTTGGACTGACAGCACCACGGTGCTAAAATACATCTCAAATGAAAGCACTCGATTCAAGACTTTTGTTGCCAACAGAATCTCCGTGACCAGAGATCATTCACAACCTTCATAGTGGAGGTATGTCACATCTGCCCTTAATCCGGCTGATCAAGCTTCTAGAGGGCTAAGCATAGAAAACTTTCTCCAGAGCACCACTTGGTCACATGGTCCAAGTTTCTTACTGAAGTCAGAACGTGAGTGGCCAAAAAGACCAGATCAACTGAACGATTCACTTTTTGAAGATGATCCAGAAATTAAAATTTGTGTAGTTAATGTGACAAGAATAGAGGAAGCAACTGAACCCATCAACAAACTAATCACTTACTTTTCAGACTGGCATCACTTGAAGAAAGCAGTGGCTTGATTCCTCAAGTTTAAAGACATACTGTTGCACTTAAGAAATGAAAGAAAAACATTTCAACTAGAAGTCAGTCAGGCTAAAGGTAATCCAGAAGAACAATAATCACTCATCACAAAGCACTTAGTTAAAGCTGAAACAGAGCTTATCCGTCTAAATCAACAGCAAGAATTTCCAGAAGAATTAAAAGCTCTAAAGGAAAAGACTTGTGTTAAAAAGAACAGTCAAATCTATAAACGTGACCCAATCATACAAGATGGAATACTAAGAGTTGGAGGAAGACTCTGCAAAGCTGCAATGCCTGAAGAAGCTAAACATCCTGCAATTCTACACAAGCATTCATACACATGTTGCTTCTCTCATATTGCAACACATTCATAAACGTATCGGACATTGTGGGCACAACTACGTACTCGTACAATTACGCCAGAAATACTGGATACCTCAAGCAAATTCAGCTATCAGAAAAATAATTTCAAAGAGAACAACATGCAGAAGATACAACGGAAAGTAGGTGAGCAAAAAATGGCAGATTTGCCAAAAGATCGCCTAGCACCAAACCAACCACCATTCACTAATGTTGGAGTTGATTATTTTGCCCCCTTTCTAGTCAAAAGAGGAAGAAGTCTAGTCAAAAGGTACGGAGTAATCTTCACATGTCTAACAACCAGAGCTGCGCACATAAAGATCGCACATAGCTTAGACACTGATTCTTGTATCCAAGCCATACTCTGGTTTACAGATAGAAGAGAACAAGTTAAAATCATGCGCTCAGAAAATGGAACAAATTTTGTTGGAGCAGAAAGAGAGCTACTAGAAGCTATTAAAAAATTAGAACACAAAAAAATCAGCGACGCTATGATGCAAGAACAAATCAAATGGATTTTTAATTCTCCATCAGCCTCTCATCAAGGTGGAGTGTGGGAAAGACAAATCAGAAGCATAAGAAAGATTTTAAATTCAACACTAAACCAACAAACACTCGATGATGAAAGCCTTCCTACAATGATGTGTAGAGTGGAATCAATACTCAATAACAGACCCCTTACAAAGACATCAGATGACCCAACACTCACACCCAATCACTTGTTATTATTAAAGGCAAAACCTGAAATACCACCTGAACTCATTTCAGAAAATGAATCATACCCAAGAAGACACTGGAAACAAATTCAATACATGGCTGATTTGTTTTGGAAAAGATGGACAAAAGAGTATTTGCCAGTACTTCAAGAGCGTCAAAAATGGCTTGCAAGAAGAAATTTTGAACCAGGGGACATTGTTTTAATTGTTGATAAAGCTACACCTCGCAATTTCTGGGTAATGGGTCGAGTCATCAAGACAATGCCAGATGCCAAAGGCACAGTCAGAAGAGTATGTGTGCAGACCAAAACCAGCACACTGGACAGACCCGTGAATAAACTGCCTGCTTCAAGAAACAACCAATGTTTGAAATATGAAATTTTTTAAATGTTTGTTTGCAGTATTATTGCTTGTTTTGAAAAGAATATTTAATATAAAAGTAATTGGCTCATATTGAAGTTTACTTAGTAAATAGTAAAGTAATTGTCTCCGCTCCTGCATTAGGGGCCGGAAATGTAAGAGCCAATCTTAGAAAGTTTAAGTTAAACTCATATTAATGTTTGCTTAATTAAAATGGAATATAAATTTCTTTCATAGTTATAACTTATGGCATAGTCTTTTCCCCCATAAGTCACTAAGAGATAGAACCTTCTTACAATAACTGAGAAACAGTGTGATAATAAGCTTAGCTGTGGTAAGAACAAGTCCCAGTAAAGAGGGACTTGAAAGACCCATTTTTAAGTTAGAAATGGGATAAGCATACAGTTTTCTGACCGTTTTGAAATGGTTCAGAAATGTTAAGTAAATAGTAACGATTTGAGATGTAACAAGATTAAGCATAGAACTGAACTTTTCTTAACATTAATTTTTCCTTTTTTGCTATTTTAATTTTCCTTTTTTTGCGAACTGTTTTACTTCAAAACTTAACTATACTTTCAAAAACGAAGATATTTTGTGTGTGGAATCATTTCTGTGCGTCAGGCTTTTGTTGAATCCCATTTTTTGAGGTGAAGCTGCTGAACTTTGGTAATTTTGGGAAAACGCAGCTACAATGCTCTTTACCACAGAATGTTTTTTTTTTTTTATTTATAAGGCACTTTACACTTGTAGCAAATCTCAAAGTGCTACATAAAAAAAAATTAAACACACAACAAGATAAAAACAAAGATAAAACAATAATTAAAGGCAATTTTGTTAATATGCTTTCCTAAATAGAAAAGTCTTTAACTGTTTTTTAAAACAGCCCACAATCTGCTGTGTCTTCAAATTCTCTGGTAGGGCATTCCAGAGCTGTGGTGCAGCAACTGCAAAGGCTTGATCACCCAATGAACGAAGTTTGGTCATAGGAGCGCGAAGGCGATAGGTATTAGCAAGATGAAGGTTTATTGTAGTGGATTGTAATATAAGAAGTTCCTTAAGGTATTGTGGAGCATTTCCATGGATACACTGGTGAGTGAGCAAACAAAGTTTGTATTCAGTATGGAGGTGAATAGGGAGCCAATGAAGTGACCGAAGGATTGGTGAAATATGCTCATATTTCCACACCCTCATTAGGATCCTTGCAGCACTGTTTTGGATTTGTTGAATCTTTTGAAGGCTCTTGCTGGGGATCCAGATGAGGAGTGCATTACAATAGTCCAGCCTGGAGGAGACAAAGCCATGAACCAGCTTTTCAGCATCACAAAGGGAAAGGCAGAGACAGAGTTTGGCTATGTTTCGAAGATGAAGAAATGCAATTTTACAGAGGTGATGGACATGTGTATCAAATGACAAATGGGAGTCTAATTTGACACCCAAATTAGTAACAGAAGGGGAGAAAGTAATGCTATGACAAGAAAAGGAAATATAATTTATGGAGGAACGAAGTTGCTGGGGGGGTGGGGGTACCAATTAAAAGAGCTTCAGTTTTGGTGCTGTTCAGCTTAAGAAAGTTCTTGGACATTCAAGGTTCAATTTTTTTATTCAAGCAGGAGGAAACAGTTGATGGAGGTGTAATAGAAGTCGAATCCAGTCTCATAGAGAGCTGCGTATCATCCTCATAGCAATGGAATGAAACTCCATGCCTGCGGATGATGTGACCCAGGGGTAGCATATAGATATTAAAAAGGGTCGGCCCAAGGACTGATCCTTGTGGGACCCCAAAGGTGACAGTGTGGGTACAAGGTTTAGCATCCCCCAGGGCCACATACTCAGCCCTATCTGTAAGACAGGACTCAAACCACTCTAAAGGAATGCCAGAAAGTCCAATTATATAGTGAGGATGATGGAGGAGAACATTATGATCTACCGTATCAAATGCAGCTGTGAGATCCAGAAGGATAAGGAGTGATGGAGAGCCCTGGCCAGTAGCCATCAGGAGGTCATTGGTGACTCTGACCAGGGCTGTCTTTGTGCTGTGAGTAGATCGGAAACCAGATTGAAATTTTTCAAACAGATTGAATTTTTTTAGGTGATCCTGAAGCTGAACCAAAACAACCTTTTCCAAAACCTTAGACAAAAATGGTAGTAAACAAATATCTGTCAATCCTCAACATCTGTGCAGTTAACTTTCCCATTTTCAAGCATTTGCACAATTTTATTTGTAACCACTTTTTATTTTCATGTTGGAAACCTCGTACATTAGCGGGATTTACAGATATATGCTGTAGAGAAAAAATGAGAGCCACAATGTGCACACTAGTATCCTGTTGGAGCTTTTTGTGCATTCATTGCATATTTTCATTGATTTGCTTAAAATCTAAGCTTTATATTGCAATTATGTCCCCAAAACATAGTGAATATCCATTGAGCTTTTAACAGCTGCAGCTGTTGACTGTGAGTATAGTGTTAATGAATTGACCAGCTGGATTGAGACTTCAAGGCTGCCAATCCCATCAACAATCATAGGCTCAGGGTTAAGCATCAGCTCACCTCTGTTATGCTCCCAGGTGACACTAGTGAATTATTTCAAGGCAGTGCATTCTTGTGACAACAGCAACTAATTTTTTTTTTAGATGTTACCACGAAAGGTCAAATGAATTGCCAAAGAGAAAAATGTTTTTTGTATGTTACCAAATGTATTTTTATGGGTTATTTCATGATTAATCTGTTATGAAAACTGCATAATATCAAAAATAGTGTTTTGTTATGAAGAAATCTATGCTGAGAAGTGTATTTTGAGCAATCTTTAGCAAACAATTACCATTTTTGGTGGTTGTAGAAAAGTAACCCCCTATTTCCCATAGGTTTAATGTATTAACATTTGCTTTTCACACTTTTAAATTGTTTCCTAGGAACCTTAGTGTCTTTTTAATTTTATGTTTAATATGTAGTAACAATGTGAATTCTGCAAGTTCTCCCCATGTCTGTGTGGTTTCTACAGGTGTAGTTTCTTCTCACATTATGAAGACACAAGTATTAAGTCAATATACTGTACTGTGCTATAATGTATATGCATAAACTGTATTTATATGTATAAATAAATATTTTCACAGCAGTCATTTTTGGATAACTAGTTATCATCCAGTTTGAAATGTCATGATTTGGTCTATATAAAAAAAAAGTCATGCAATCAAAATGTTTCAGAAGGTATTTACACTGCTGTGGCAATGACTGTTTTGCATCCAAACCTGCCCCCTTGCAATGGAGGCAAACATTGGAGGGACATTGTTTTTGAAACTTAAGGGGTGTTTTATGGGCTTCCATGGATACTGTTTGGGTAACTCAAAGGGTGTGTACTATGGACACCAAGGGGAATATCCTTGTTCATGCTGGTACATTCAATAAAGACAGATTTTGATCAGTAGGAAAATGTACCTGAGCTGTAAAAAAAAAGAATATACACACACACACACAATCAGATTCAAGGCAAAAATTCAGGATTGAGTCACTATTCGCTGCAGTGTAAAAGCTGTTCAGAAAAGAGCTTTTTAATGTAAACTACACCATCCAAAAATGTAAGGTGTTAAAATGCTAAATATGGGAATGTTAAGCCAGGGTTCTATTGTAAATACATTTTTTTTTTCAGGGTAGGGCCTCCACCCCCATTAAAGTGGAGTAGCCCATGAATTCTGTGAGCATTAGGTAGTTATTATAGCTTAATTTACCTATCCATGACTGAGTTTGATCTTATAATGGTAATCCAATTTATTGTAATTTAATTAATTTGAGAAAAGTAATAGAATGTTAATTAATATAGTGATCAAGAAAATATCTGATGTTTGGGTATAACAGACAGAATAGGGCAGAACTGAGTAGTAGAGTCAAGGAAAAGAAAACATCAGTGTGATCACACAAAACAAGGAACGATAAAGATTAAGGAATTCATGGACTGTATTTCTTATTATAGTTTCCATAATATTTCATGGTATAGAAGTAAAACTTTTTGGTTTATAATTATCAGAAACCATCCTGTCTCTACTATTGAAGACTGCAGTTTCTTTTATTACTTTCCAGTCCTCAAGTAATTCTCCTTTCTTAAGAGACTTCAGATATGCCTAATAAGGTTTTGTAAATTACATCATTAATTCCTTTCAATACAATTGGTAAAATCTCATTAATTCAACATATTGAGGACTTGAAGTACATCTGACTCTTTTGTTTTAAAATTTATGAACCCTGAATATGCTTTTGCATTGAGCATTCCATTTGTTATTTTATTTATAAACACTTGGGTGAAATATTTGCTTAGTTCATTTTCACATTTTCAATGACTCCTCCTTTTGCTGTCCTTGAGTTTTTTTTTTAATTCTCCAATATCATTTCTTAATGGAGTAGTAAAACACTAGCATTTGTTGGTTTCTCTTTAGACCTTTTTAATGTTGTTTTTTAATATCTTGCTTTATTTCTTTACGTCAGAATCATTTAGCTATTTTTTAAAATTTCTTCTACAGTGATCTTATTAATTTACATTTTTTATAATACTCTTATTCATTCATTGTTTTTAGGAATAAACCTATTTTCAGTCTTTGCAATGACGTAACCTATCTTTTATAGTTGCAGAATTTTTATTTTGCCAGGTATTTCCTCATCCCAATAAAGTCTGCTTTTCTCAAATTATGTCTTTGTTTTGGTAAACATTTTCTTGTTTTCGAAGATGATCACAAATTTGACCACGTTTTGATTACTGTTGCTTCAAGTGCCAATAACGTCTGATTTTATTACTCTGGCTTTATTGTTTGAGAAGGTAAGATCCAGACAAATGTTACAATGTGTTGGGCTTGAAACAACCTGGGCAAAAAAACAATCATTTGCTGTCAGCACCATTTCAGTTTCCTTTTATGTAATTCTAATAGGGGCTTCTTAAACAAATGTTTGGAAAATTAAAATGGCCCATGATCACTACATCTAATTTATTACACATATGTCTTTAGAACATTAGAACACTCTAGACGAGAACAGGGCATTCAGCCCAACAAAGCTTGCCAGTCCTATCCACTTGTTTCCTCCAAGAAAACATCAAGTCGAGTTTTGAAAGTCCCTAATGTCTTACTGTCTACCACACTACTTGGTAGCTTGTTCCAAGTGTCTATTGTTCTTTGTGTATAGAAAAACTTCCAATTTACCCTTAACAAGTTTCCAACTGTGTCCCCGTGTTCTTGATGAACTCATTTTAAAATACAAGTCTCGATCCACTGTACTAATTCCTTTCAAAATTTTAAACACTTCAGTCATGTCACCTCATAATCTTCTTTTGCTTAAACTGTAAAGGCTCAGCTCTTTTAATCTTTCCTCATAATTCAACCCATGTAGCCATGGAATCAGCCTAGTCACTCTTCTCTGGACCTTTTCTAGCGCTGCTATGTCCTTTTTGTAGCCTGGAGACCAAAACTGCACACAGTACTCAAGATGAGGCCTCACCAGTGCATTATAAAGGTTGAGCATAACCTCTTTGGACTTGTACTCCACAGATCGTGCTATATAACCTAACATTCTGGTAGCCTTCTTAATGGCTTCTGAGCACTGTTGGGAAGTTGATAGCTTAGAGTCCACTATGACTCCTAAATCCTTCTCATAAGCTGTACTCTCGATTTTCCGATTACCCATTGTGTATTCAAACCTAATATTTTTACTTCCTATGTGTAATACTTTACATTTACTGACATTAAATTTCATCTGCCACAAATCTGCCCAAGTCTGTATGCTATCCAAGTCCTTCTGTAATGTTATAACGGATTCCAAATTATCTGCTAATCCACCTATCTTGGTATCATCTGCAAACTTAACCAGCTTTTTACTTATATTCCTAAATCATTTATATATATTAAAAATAGCAGCGGCCCTAGCACTGACCCCTGTGGAACACCACTCTTAACTTCGGCCAGTTCTGATGAGGTTCCTCGCACCATCACCCTCTGCTTCCTGTGTCTGAGCCAATTCTGCACCAATCTAAAAACATCACCCTGAACTCCAACTTCTTTTAACTTGATGCCCAACCTCTCATGTGGCACCTTATCAAATGCTTTCTGAAAGTCCAGATAAATAATATCATATGCTCCGCTTTGATCGTATGCTTTTGTTGCAACCTCATAGAATTCCAACATGTTTGTAACCTCCCTCTTCTGAACCCATCCTGACTGTTCAGAATAACTCCTGTCCTTGCCATGTGTTGCTCAATCTTATCCTTAATAATTCCTTTCATTAATTTTCCTGTGATGCATGTTAAGCTTACTGGCCTATAGTTGCTTGGATCTGCCCTGTCACCCTTTTTATATAATGGGATGATATTTGCCATTTTCCAGTCCTTCGGAATCTCTCCAGTGCTCAGTGACTTCCTAAAAATATGTGTCAAGGGTTTATATATGTACTCACTAGCCTCCTTAAGAACACGAGAATAAATATTATCTGGTCCTGGTGATTTGTTTGATTTCTTATTTGATGTCTTATTTGTTTAAACATTATGCTATTGCTTTAATAATAAAAGAATCTGGCAACCTGTAGCAGACTCCAATGACCAACTCTCTGGGTTTTTCCTTACTAGTTTAACCCACAGTGATTTGCTGTGGTCCTTTCTTCCTTGATGAATTTATGCCCTGAATATTTTTTTTCCACATATAGTGCCACACCTCCTTCTTTCTTTACTTGTATGTCTTTCCTGAAGCATGTGTAGTCACTAATATTATATTTCTCTCCATCACCACCATTTAGGCACAACTCTGTAATGCCTATAATATCATAATCTCAAATCAATTCTGTTGCCTATAATTTGTGCATTTTCTTTCTAATGGGCCTCACATTAAGAAGTAACCATTTTAAACACAGAAAGTTATTGTTTTTTATTTGACATAAATTATTTTTCATCAAGTTTCCTTTTGGTTGGGTTAGCTGTTTTTTGTGTCTTCCTTTATTTTTTCACCCTGCACAACCTAGTTTAAAATTTTGTACACTTCCCTGAATATTCTAGCTACTAGAATACTTGTCCTTTTATTGTGTAGATGTAGTCCATCTTATCAGTAAAGGAAATGTTTACGGTGCAAGTGGCTGAGTAAAACAAAACCACTTTGTTCACACCATGCCTTCTATTCATGTATTATGAATGACTATTAGATTCTGTTCAAGGCTTTTTTTTCCCAGGAAGGATTTCAAAGAAAATAATTGATTTGCCTTTGGTCTTTACTCCACAGTTATTTTTCTGTAAGGAATATGTACTGGTCTTTCCAATATCATTTATTTTAAAATTAACTGCAACTAGAGGATGTTCACCTACCCTCTGCAGTAAGTGGTCGACTCTTTGGGTTGTGTAGGAATCTCCTGCTCCTGGTAAGCAGCACACTGTTTTTGATCTCTGTTGCATATTGAGCTGGTGGCATTTTTGAGGATGGAAGCTCCAATGACAAACACTTCTGTTTTCTGCCCCTCATTCACTTTAATTTGTTTTAAATGCAGAGCTTTTTCAAGCTTTTGAAGCAAAATATATCTGTTGGCTGGAATAGTTTTATTTTCTGTGTGGATGCTGTGCACTTTTATTTTTCTTTTGATTATTTCAGTCCAAGTTTGATCTGATGTAGTGTTTATTATGCTGTTATTCTCTTTAATTTGGACAGGCATATCAGAAATTGTTCGTTTACCTAGGTTTTCAGTCTTGCGGAGATTGGTTAATCACTGGAGCTGCTTCTCAAGAGCAAGACTCTTTGCAATAAGGTTTGCTACTTTCAAACAGTTATCACATATTTAGTGGCATTTTGGATAACAGAACAGCCCACATACAGCATGTATTCCAAGTGATGGACTTAAAAACTGTTTTTTAATATTTTTCTTTTTTAAAGAGGCTAATGTAATCTTTTATGTCAAAAATTGTTTTTAAGAGAGTAAAAGTTTTGGATTTGCATTTTTTTAATTCACTTGAAGTGTAGGCTGTTAGTCTGCTTTTTCACAGATGAGAAATTGTTTCCCTGCAGCTTCTTAAATACTCTGCTAGTTAATGGATGGTATATAAGCCCCAATTTGCAGGCAGTCCGCTCAACCTTGCTGCTTTGATGTGACTGTGAATTGACCTGCCTCTGACCTTAATTAAGCATCACAAACTAAAAAACTGCTAATAACAGCTGAAAACAAAAGGAAAAAATCCTAATCCAGTTTACTTTGTTTTGCTAATTCCTCAAACCTTCTTATAAACAGGTTTTGAATGGATATCTAGTTAATTAGTCTAGTAGTGGCAGTTCCTTGATCACATTTTAGTTTTTTTCAACATTCAGACACTCTGGTGTATCTAATTCTGATGTTCACCCTTGATTACATTGAGTTCTGCCTGTCCATTGTGAAACAATACCTGTGTATAAGAGGCTCCTTGATCAAGTGTCAAGTTCCACAGGAACTGGAAAACATTTTGCTCAGCCTTTTTGTCTCTTTTTCTTGCAGGTCGATTTTTTTTTTATTTAGTATTGTGGTGATATGATGGTCTCACTGATTTAAGCATCCAAGATGACCATTATGTCAAAATGTAAAGGATGTGCGGCATGTGACAAAATGGATGCAAGTATATAATTGATGTGTGAGGCTACACATCAATAAAATATCTGAAATAATTATCTAGGGCCTCATGTATAAACGGTGCATATGCACAAAAATGTTGCGTAAGCCTATTTCCACGTTCAAATCGGGATGTATAAAACCTAAACTTGGTGTAAAGCCACACACATTTCCATGGTAGCTCATACCCTGCCGTACGCAAGTTCTGCTCTCAGTTTTGCAGACTGGCGGCACCCAATGACAAAGCAGTGCTACTGTTCCAGTGTTTTTTCCCTTTCTTTATTAGATCCACATTCCTGACGTGGCTTTATAAATACACTAAAATTAACCACAATTAACCACAAGATAATGGTCCCCGGAATGGCGAAACTATTCCAAATACCATAGCTGCTTTAGCGTTGTTACTCTCACTGCACCTTCTTTTTCTTCTTTCAGCTGCTCCCGTTAGGGGTTGCCACAGCGGATCATCTTTTTCCATATTACTCTCACTGCACCATTCAGAGTAGCTGATCGGAAAGAGAATTATCGGTATACAGCATCAAGCACACACTGCCTCAGCCATGCTGTCTATTGAACCGCTCTCACACAGCAAACACTTCAAAACATTTCCTGTACAGACCTCGCAGTTCAGAAACAGTTTCATCCCAAGAACTATAAACGCACTCAATCAGTCCATAAAGTGCTCCTTGTAGAACTGTTTGTACTTATTAGTACAATCGCCTCATTATAAACTTGCACTACAGTTATAATATTGCACAACCTGAGCCACTTCATAAAGCGTGTATTTATATATGATGACGATATCATTTGTAAGATGAAATGCAGCAAAATATGTTTATTATATTATACAGATAAAACTTTAACTTCATTTAAGTAATCTATATTGTTAATAAGTAAACATGTGAGGACACGGTGTCGCTGCGCTAGCAAGGAAATTGCTCTCAGTTCACGGATTGTTCCTGCCTCACACTGTATGCTTCCTGGGACTGGCGTGACACTGGAAGGATAGAATAATTAAACATGTACTAGGAAGATATTTCAATGTTCATTAAAAGTTTTGAAGAATCACGTTCTAAGTTTAGAGATGGCTTAACGTCTATTACAGAGCTGATTGTGCGGCGATTGGGTATTTGGAGAAAGAAAAGTAAGGACAGGAATTAGGGGTTAGTACGTTTAAAAAAGACAGTACTACCGCAATAAATTATTTCATTGAAAGTCGCGCACAATCACTGCGCCACCGTGTTCCCATGTTTAATAACATGCTTTAACTCCTATCATCATGAAAATGATATCAAGTATACATCAGTATTTTAATTATTCAGAGAGCTGTAATATTATGAATGTAATGGATTCTGTGTCCTGTCAGAGGAAGAGAAAATACAAAACAAACCATTTAACGTGCTACGTTAGTTATGCTGGGATTTGAGAAACTAGTAAATTAAACGATTGTAAGATGAAGTTTATGATGTTCTATTTTAATGACAAAATAAACTATGTGATTAACACTAGAATTACCAGAGCCTACGAAAAAACTCGTAATTCCGTCCCACCTTAAATTGCTTCTTAAATCCCTTCACACCTCTCCGCCAGCGTCCTTTGTCTTCTAAATGTGCTGATAAAGAGAAGCTAGGAGCAGCCGGCTATTCCATCCCCCCACCAATTTAGAACATGCACGAACTTCTCCCAGCTCATGCCTTGATTGAGTATCTGGGAGTGAAGTGGAGTTTTAGAGTGGAAATAATAGATCGTTATTTGGAACACACGCATTTCATGTCTGTTCCGTTTCTACAGTAATCTGTGTCAACACATTGTTAAAACAGAAACGTTTTTTATATTCTAGTAGTAGATGACAAAATGTAGGCATAAACTATATAATGTATGAAGCCTGAAGTCCAAATAGCAAAGAAACATTTTCACAAGAATAACACAATTGCGCTTTTATTCAAAAATATAACTGCAGAAACAAAAAGCCGCCTTAACATGCGACATTGACAGCCGTTTATTGTAACTGCCTCTGTGGTTCAATAGAATTGGTTCCCGCTTGGGAATTAAAAGGTCGCGAGTTCGATCATGTGCCTCTCCGTTTTGAGAAGTAAACTGCTCTTAGTCTTACTATTTTAGAATAAAAGCATACATTTGATTTCAGTCTGTAACAGCCGGTGCAATTTATGATCCTTGTAAAGGTTAGTTTTTTTTTTGATTTTTTTTAATTCACTTTTCATTCTCTTAGTCGCGTTCAGAATCAATCCATACAACCCCATCTGACACGGCTGTTTTCACTAAAGACGCGCTATAGCTCGCCTTCTTTGTATCTCACCGTCACTTGCTTTTCTTTTTATTCAGTTTTATTGAGTGTTCCTGCCAGTCCCCGCATGTTGCTGTATGCTGTTTCTTTTGTACTCCAGGACATGCAGAGGAAAGAATGGTAAAGAGCAGTAACTTCCGCTATATGCAATAATCAGACACTCCCCATCTGCCCGTGTCGTTCAAACACAGGAATATATATTGGGGTAAAAGTATAACAAAAGTGCACTTTTATTCAAGTTCACTTTTTCCATCGCCTTTTCCTGTAAGAAGCAATGTACACACATCTCTCTATGCTGTGGTTTCTATTACACACCTGAAAGAAAGAGACAATATATGTGAAAATATAATGCAATATTATTTGAAAACGAACAGCGTCAGATCGGGTGTGAATTTATGCAGGAACTGGAAATTCTCTGATCACGGGACCTTCCCCCAGGGAAGAAAGTACAGTGTCAGGTGCTCATTCAGTGTAATAGGAACCATAGCACAGAGAGATGTGTACACTGCAACAAGTACACGTGTCGTAAATGTAAGAAGGACGGTCCTTGGGTATGTAGGAACTGTTAATATTTGAATGTGATGATTTTATATAGCATGAAATGAAAATCAGCACTTCTTAGCATTGCACCATGCAAGCTGTCGTATCAATCGCCTACTGTAACTTGCTTTCTTTTTTCTTCGGTTATACAGGTAGTCTTGAATAAAAGTGCACTTGTTTTGTTTGCGAAATGAAGTGTCTGCGTGCACTTTTCGTGGCATTACACGTGTATTTTTTGAGCATGCCCGTTTGAGCAGTATAAAAAGTATTGAAAAGTATAACAAAACAACGGGCAGATGGGGAGTGTCTGATGATTGCATATAGCGCTGAAGTTACTGCTTTTTACCTTTCTCTCCTCTGCATGTCCTGAAGTACAAAAGAAACAGAATACAGACGCGCTATAGCTCTGCAGTGTACCACAATGCATACTAACGGCCACCCCCCCTACCGGGTTCTGACACACAAACGCTGGCGAAGCTGCCTTCTTTGTATCTCACCGTCACTTGATTTTCTTTTTATTCAGTTTTATTGAGTGTTCCTGCCAGTCCCCGCATGTTGCTGTATGCTGTTTCTTTTGTACTCCAGGACATGCAGAGGAGAGAATGGTAAAGAGCAGTAACTTTGGCGCTATATGCAATCATCAGACACTCCCCATCTGCCCGTTGTTTTGTTATACTTTTCAATACTTTTTATACTGCTCAAACGGGCATGCTCAAAAAATACACGTGTAATGCCACGAAAAGTGCACGCAGACACTTCATTTCGCAAGTCATTTAAGCCAGTTTGAGAAATCCTTATATTTTGAATTTAATCAGCCTTTAGCAATGCAGTCTTAGGTTGGTTTGCATCTCTTAATTGTGTGTTATATGCTGTGGTTTTGTGAGGTATTACATTGGATCCAGATAAATGTTGGGACACCAATCAGGCCATTTAGCAGTCTTGTAATGCCTTTTGGATCCAGACTGGAGCTTCATCTCTGTTAAGCGTCAGTCCACAATGGGATACCACCTTCTGTGAGTGCTTTGAATATAGTCCTCTAACCAGAAGAAGTGGAGTCAGTTACTCTCATTGGGAGTCTTCTCTGTGCTATGGGAACAGGAGAAGACAATATATTACCAACAGCACCTTCTCTCATCCCACGGTGGTATTGCCTACAAACGATGAGTCAGGAAGTTGATCATCAGATGCACATGTGTGACAATACTGTACACATTCACAATATACATTATAAATTGTATTAGTCCAATCCCTAACACACAATTCTTTGAAAATGAAGTTTGCATTTTAAAAGCTTTCTGTCCACTTGAACATTTTTAGATCACTTTTTAAAAGTTTATCATCCATATGGGCAAATCATTCTTATTAGGCATGTGTGGTTTGTCACCCAAGGGCTGTTTGTTAACAGAGCTGCCCAAATAAAATTGAAATGCTGAAAGAACAAACCCCAATCCCCAGCTAATCCTTAAACAAGCAGAAGACCTAGAGATAACTACTTGTTAAAAGCCCTTTTTAAAACTAGAAAGAGTTCACAGACTGGGTTGACTAGCCAATTAAATCAGTTCAGCCTGAGCGCACACATACACACATATCGCATTTGGTATAACTGGCTTATTTTTGTGTACGAGTATGTTCACCCTGCGATTGGTTGGTGCTCTGTCCAGGGTTTGTTCCTACCATGCTTGCGTGCCCACTTGAATGTCCCAATCTGTGGGCAATCTGAGCAAACCTCTGTAAACACATTTCTGTGAGAAAATATTTCATACAGAAAACTTTTATTTGATGAAGTCAATAAAACATTTAAATTTATCCAACTTACCATCAATCCATCCATTTTCTGAAGTCACTCATTCAGAGCACGGGCACAGGGAAGCTGGAGTCTAACATGTGACTGGAGATTCAATCATATGAGACCTAAGCATCTCATGCCCTACTCAGAAATCTTTTGTCTCTTGTTTTCCTCGTGCTCGTGTTCAAGATGTTATGAGAAGAGCGCAGACAGTCTTTTGAGAGGCACAAGAACAGGGCTGTGGGATCCATTGTAATACATGCTGGGATAAACGACGTGAGATACTGAAAGTCAGAGATTCTCAAGGTGGACTTCACAGAACTTAATAAAGCCATGAAGGACAGGACCTTGGCTGCATGAATCTTCACTTCGGGCCCCTTACCTCTGGTTAGAAGATCAAACGAGTATTACAGTCATCTGCTGGCATTAAACATCTGGCTGAAAGTCTTCTGTGATGGACAAAACAGTTTGTTGACAACTGGGACATCTTCTGGGAGAGGCCGCGTTTCTTCAAGTGAGATGGTTTACATCCTAATTGATTTGGCGCACATGTCCTCTCCGAAAACATCTGTAAGGTAATTTGTCTCTCTTGGCTCTCTATTATTACTCCTATCCCTTTCCGTAATGCTTTGCTAGAACATGATAATTCTGCAGCAAAATCTTCTTCAAATGTGCACTGCATTAATATTCTAATAACTAACCTCGATGCATGTAAAAGATCTAGACATTGAGGCATAAATACGAATAATTAAATTAAAATTACACATCTAGATGAACAATGTATTAAAACTATAAAAACAGACTATAGATTAAATAAAAAATATGCACAGAGCGGCTCTAATACGAATAACTTAATTTCTATCTCGAATACCCATAATGCTCTGTCACACACAAGCAACTAGAGGGCAGCTAAAGGAACCGACAAGCTGCTCGAAACCGCAAGATGGGGAACTAAGACAATGTGTTAACAGCTCTCCCTTTATTTCAGCAGGAAAAACAAACAACAAAAGAGCACAGCGCCTTGAGTTCGTCTCAAAAGCCTCATCCAGACGTCCGATGATCTTCCATGTTCTTTATTCAATTCCGGTCCCTTGCACCATCCCAAGATCCTTTGCGTCATCTTTCCCAGCCTTCCTACTTCCGTTCCCACCTCATAAATATGTCAGTGTTTCCCCCATGGATTGTCACTTACATATCTCAAAACTGACCGCTGTTATGTACTTCTTACTGTGGTTTACAGTATATGGGGACGGAATCCCCAACCCTTAATCTGTGTGTCTGTGTTTTCTTCACATGCTCCTACAATTCAGTTCTGCTCTTCCGAGACATTAAATATGGCTTTATTAACTGTTAGAGCATTAGCCAATCAATCAACAATCTTATTAGTGGTAGGAAAATCGATTTTATTGCATTAAGTGAAATGTGACTCAGCTCTGCTGTGGTGCGGCTGTTTTAATCGAGCCTCGAAATTACAGATTTGCTCATGCAGATCGCCAAAGTAAGAAAGGCAGCGGTTTAGAAAAAATTTACTCAAGCCAGTTAAAGTGTAAAGATGTTGGCTTTTGTAAATTAAAGTCCATTGTTGCCATTGTTTTTCATGGAATCTTCTCAGTCTCTAGTATTGTCTGTGTATAGACCTCCTAAATACAATGCTTCTTTCTTTTTTTATTTTATTGATTTTATTGAAATCACACAACATTCCATACAAATAGATCAATTTTACAAAAACAGGATTGAACACAAATCAAAACCCACCCCTGAGAAAGAGAGCATGGGCAGCAGATTAAAACTTAATGCTAGTAAAAATAAGTAAATAGATGAATTAATAAGTGAATAAAGATAAATGGAGAGGAAAAAGAGATGAGGAGAGAATCTGCTTCCTCAATGTTTAGAAGCTTATTCTAAAATGTTATTGAAGAGATCCTGCCAGGTTTTGAAAAATTTCTGCACAGATCCTTTAAGTGAGAATTAGATTTTTTCCAGTTTCAAACAACAGTATAACATCAGTTACCCACTGACTTAAAAGAGGTTTAGCAAGATAAGTCTACATGCCAATAGCAATCACAGTTTGTTTGTCCTTCTCCACTTTAAGCCCATCTCGGAGTACACCAAACACAGCTGTTAATTGATTTGGAGGGATTGTGACACTAAGGCTGTCTGAAAGGCATTTCAAAATTTTGGTCCAGAATGATGTTAATTTGTGGCAGGCCCAAAACAATTGACCCAGTAAGTCTAGAACTTGACTGCAGCATTCACAGGTTGGATCTTGCCCTGGAAACATTTCGGACAATTTTAAGCGAGACAGATGTGCTCAATATATAATTTTGAGTTGAATAACTGTATGCTTTGCGCATATGGAGCTCAACTGAGTTCTCTGGATTGCTACCTTCCACTCTTTTTCTGAGAGGTTGAGTGAGAGATCCTTTTCCCACTGTCCTCTTGGATCTTTGAAAGGGAGGGACTGTAAAATGGTTTTATATATTGCAGAAATGCTGTCTAAGTCCTCGAAACTAAGCAATATTTTTTCCAGCATAGAGGGAGGTGGGAGGTGAGGAAAATTGGGCAGGTTCTGTTTAACGAAGTTTCTAATTTGAAGGTAGTGAAAGAAATGTGCTGCTGGAAAGTTAAATTTGGAGTGTAATTGTTTGTAGGATGCAAAGATATTGTTTATGTACAGATGTCTAAGTGATTTAATCCCAAATGTTTTCCAGACAGTAAAAACTGCATATGTTTGCGAGGGTTGAAAAAGGTGGCTCTCATGCAGAGGTGCCACCGATTAAAGATTCTCTATCTTAAAATGCTTCCTACATTGGTTCCATATTCTGAGTGAGTGAAGCACAATTGGGTTGTTAGTATTTTGGCAATAACTTGCATTCATTGGGGCACAAAGCAAGGAATGTGAAAAAGTACTGCAGGATTTTATTTCTATTGCAGACCTAGCCTGTATATGTTCTTCTATTTGTGTCCATGTCCAGGCTTTTATAGTTTGTATGTTTGCTGCCCAGTAATAAAATTGAAAGTTAGGTAGAGTCGTGCCACCTTCTGCCTTTGGCCATTGTAGGGTTGGGTTGCTCTTTGGATATGTGGATGTTTGGAATTTCAAATAAATGAGGTTATGGTTGAATCTAATTTCTTAAAAATGATTTATGGATATATATTGGAATGTTTTGAAATAAGAAGAGAAGCTTAGGGAGTATATTCATCTTAACAATGTTAATTCTTCCAGCTAAAGTGAAATGAAGGGTTGACCATCTGTGCAAGTCTTGCTTAATTTTTTCCATATAGATGGCAAAATTTTGTTGATAAAGAGCTTTATGTTTACTTGTAATGTTTACCCCTTGATATTTAAACTGATCTGCAATGATAAAAGGGAAGGTGTCCAATCTAATATTGTGTGCTTGAGAATTCACTGGAAAGAGCACACTTTTATTCAAATTAATTCTGAGACCAGAAATCTTTTGAAATTCTGTTAGTGCTGTCAGGACTGCAGGCGCAGTATTTTGTGGGTCTGATATACAGTATACAGTACAATATCATCTGCATATAGAGAAATTTTCTGTTCAAGTCCTTCTCTGATAATCCCCTTTATCTCATCAGCATTTTAACAGTGAACTGCCAATGGCTCAACAGCAATTGCAAAAAGTAGTGGTTACAAGGAGCATCCATGTCTGGTACCACGTTCTAGTTTAATGTAGTCTTAATTATTGTTGTTAATACAAACTGAGGCTTCTGGATTGGTATACAGTAGTTTGATCCGTGCACAAATGTTTGGGCCAAACCCAAATTTCTCCAATGTAGTGAAAAGGTAGTTGCATTCAATCATATCAAATGCTTTTTCTGCATCCAAGGATACTAGTATCTCTGGGATGTTTGACTTTGCGGGTAAATATATTACATTAAACAGCCATTGATGGTTGTATGCTGTGTCTGCATTTAATAAATCCAGTTTGATCTTGTGATATTACCGAAGGCAGCACTTTCTCCATCCTTCTAGCTAGGACTTTGGAGAGTATCTTAACATAATTATTCAGAAGTGAAATTGGTCTGTTTGATGCACATTGTAATAGGTCCTTGTTTTGTTTAGGAAAGATGGTGATTAATATTTGGCGAAACGTTTGTGGTAGAATTTTATTTTCTCTAGCTTCTGTGAATGTTGCTAATAAAAGGGGAGCTAGCTAAGTGGAGAACTTCTTATAAAATTCGGCAGGGTAGCCATCGGGGCCTGCTGCTTTCCCACTCTTTAAGTGACTTTATAGCATCTAGTAATTCTGATAGTGCCAACGGTTTATCCAATTCCTCTGCACTAAGAGTATCTGTTTGTGGTATCTGTAATGCATCCAGAAATGCATTAGATTGTGTGTTGTCTTCTTTAAACTCAGTAGAATATAAGAATTTATAGTAGTCTCTAAATGTGTGCATTATATTTTTATGGTCAATGTGTTTGTCTTGGTGATTGCTGTGATTGTATTGCAAACTTCTTGCTTGTGGATTTGTTGAGCTAAGAATTTATTAGCCTTCTCTCCATATTCATAATAATGATGTCTTAATTTAAAATTGAATTGTTCAGTTTCTTTAGTTGTCAAGAGGTTAAGTTCTGAATGCAGAGCCTGTCTTTTCCTTTGAAGAGCCTCTCTTGGACACCTGGCATGTTCTTGATCCAATCTAGTAATTTCACTGGTTAGCTTTGGTACCTTCTTGGTTTCCAATTTATTTCTGTGGGAAAGATATGAGATAATCTGTCCTCTTAAGAAGGGCTTCAGGGTTTCCCAGAGTATTCCTATGGAGACTTCTGAGGATGTATTTGTCTCTAGAAAAAAACTGATTTGTTTTGATATTAATTCTGTACAGTTCTCGTCTGGCAATAAAAGTGGGTTAAGACGCCATCTGCAAGATGAGTATGTGGGGCATAATGATTTTAGTTCCAAGATCAGAGGGGCATGGCTGGAAATAACAATAGTGTTGTACTTGCAGGATTTAATCGTAGGCAAGAAATTGTTATCTACAAAGAAATAATCAATTGTTGAGTAGCAATGATGCACTGGTGAGTAGAAGGAATATGCACTTGAGTTTGGGTTTAGAAATCTCCACAGGTCTGATAAGCTGTGGTCAGTTACAAACTGTGTAATAGTCTTTACAGTGTTAGATGTTATCATCCCTGTCGCAGGAGACCTATCTAGGTCTGGATTTAAAACACAGCCATTATAATTTTATGAGTGTTCACATTGGGAATGGATGCAAATACATTTTAGATGAAGTCCCTATCATGTACATTGGGTGCATACAAATTTATCAAAATCACTTTATAATTAAATAAATTACCCATGACAATCATGTATCTCCCTTCAGGATCAGATACAACATCTAATACTACAAATGAGACTGTTCTATGGATAAGAATTCCCACACCTCTACTTTTTTTTTGTAAAGTTGGAATGAAACATTTGGCCAGTCAGGTCTTTTTGCAGCCGGAACTGATCCTTGCTTAATAAGTGGGTCTCCTGTAGAAATACTATTTTAGCGTTTAGACCAGTTAGGTGAGAGAATACTTTCTTTTTTTTTTTTTTATTTATTTATTTATTAATTTTATTACAATCAATACATAGCAATCAAGTTTTTAAAAAAAAAGAATTATGCTAAGAACAGATCGATCCCCACCCTTGAGAGAGAGAGCAAGCCAAACGGTGTAAAATTTAAGGCTTTTAAAAATACCTAAATCAACAAATTCTCTGTGCTTTATAAAATCATTTCAAAATATTACTGATTAGATCCTGCCATGTTTTGAAAAAAGTCTGCACAGATCCTCTAACTGAGTATTTGATTTTTCCAATTTTAAATAATATAACACATCAGTTTCCCACTGACTTAAAAGAGGAGAGTTTGGGTTCTTCCAGTTTATCAGAATAAGTCTGCGTGCCAACAGTGTAGTGAATGCAATCACAGTTTGTTTGTCTTTCTCCACTTTAAGACCCTCTGGAAGAACCCCAAACACAGCTGTTAATGGGTTAGGAGGGATTGTGAGTCCAAGACTGTCTGAGAGGTAATTAAAATTTTTGTCCAGAATAATGTTAATTTGGAGCAGGCCCAGAACATGTGACCTAGTGAGGCTGGGGCTTGGTTGCAACGTTCGCAGGTTGGATCATGCCCTGGAAACATTTTGGAGAGTTTTAGTCGAGACAGATGTGCTCGATATATAATTTTGAGTTGTATAATTGTATGCTTTGCATATGGAGCTTGAGTGAATTCTCTGCATTGCTACTTTCCACTCCTTTTCTGATATATTAATTGAGAGGTCATTTTCCCAGTGTCCTCTTGGATCTTTGAAAGGAAGGGATTGTAAAAGGATTTTATATATTGTAGAGATGGAGTCTAACTCCTTGAAATTGAGCAATAATTTTTCCAGCGTGGATGAGGGTGCAAGATGAGGAAAATCTGGAAGGTTCTGTTTAACAAAGTTCCTGATTTGAAGATAGTGAAAGAAATTTGTAGCTGGAATGTTAAATTTGGAACGTAATTGTTCATAGGATGCAAAGACGTTGTCTATATAAAGGTCTCTAAGCAAGTTAATTCCAAATTTTTCCAGATATTAAAACTGCATATGTTTGTGAGGGTTGAAAGAGGTGGTTCTTTTGCAGGGTGCCACAGAAAGAAGCTTCTCCGTCTTAAAATGCTTTCTACATTGGTTCCAGATTCTAAGTGAGTGGAGCACAATTGGGTTATTAGTGTATTGCCGATAACGTGTGTTTATTGGAGCACAAAGCAAGGAATACAAAGAAGTACTGCAGGATTTTACTTCTATTGCGGTCCATGCCTGTGTATGTTCTTCTATTTGTGTCCAGGTTCTTATCGACTGTATATTTGCGCCCAGTAATAAAACTGGAAGTTAGGTAGAGCCATGCCGCCTTCTGCCTTTTGTCTTTGTAGGGTCGCTCTTTTGATGCGTGGATGTTTAGAATTCCAAATAAATGAGGTTATTGTTGAATCTAATTGCTTAAAGAACGATTTATTAATGTATATTGGTATGTTTTGAAATAAAAAGGAGCTTAGGAAGAATATTCATCTTAACAGTGTTAATTCTTCCAGCTAGTGTGAGATGAAGGGTTGACCATCTATGCAAGTCTTGTTTAATTTTTTCCATACAGACGACGAAATTTTGTTGATAAAGAGCTTTATGTTTACTTGTGATGTTTACCCGAGGTATTTAAACTGTTCTGCAATGATAAAAGGAAGGGTGTCTAATCTAATATTATATGCTTGCGAATTCACGGAAAGAGTACACTTTTATTCAGATTAATTCTGAGACCAGAGAGCTTTTGAAATTCTGTGAGTGCTGCTAAGACTGCAGGCACAGAATGTCTTCTGGTCCGATATATACAGTACCATGTCATCTGCATATAATGAGATTTTCTGTTCCAGTCCTTCTCTGCTAATCCCCTTTATCTGATCAGTATTTCGACAATGTATTGCCAGTGGTTCAATGGCAATTGCAAACAGCAGTGGTGACAAAGGGCATCCTTGTCTTGTGCCACGTTCTAGTTTAAAGTAGTCTGAGCAAATGTTATTGATGCAAACTGAAGCTTCTGGGTTAGTATACAGTAATTTAATCCATGCACAAATGTTCGGGCCAAACCCAAACTTCTCCAAAATAGTAAAAAGTATTTCCATTCAATCATGTCGAATGCTTTTCTGCATCCAATGATAATAATATTTCTGGGGTGTTTGATTTAGTTGGTGAGTATATTACATTAAACAGGCGTCGAAGATTTGAAGATAAGTGTCGGCCCCTAATAAATCCAGTTTGGTCTTGTGATATTATTGAGGGAGCACTTTCTCCATCCTTCTAGCTATGATTTTAGAGAGTATTTTAACGTCGTTATTCAGAAGTGAAATTGGTCTGTATGATGCACATTGTAATAAGTCCTTATTTTGTTTTGGAAAGACAGTGATTAGTGCTTGGCGAAAGGTTTGTGGAAGAGATTGGTTATCTCTGGCTTCTGTAAATGTTGCTAATAGGAGGGAGCTAGCTGAGCGGAGAATTTCTTGTAAAACTCTGCAGGGTAGCCATCAGGGACTGCTGCTTTTCCACCTTGGAGTGACTTTATAGCATCCAGTAATTCTGATAATGACAGAGGTTTATCGAGCTCCTCCACACTAATAGCGTCAATTTGTGGTATCTGTAATTTATCCAGAAATGCATTAGATTGTATATTGTCTTCTTTAAACTCAGTAGTATATAGGGATTTATAGTAGTCTCTAAAAGTGCACATTATATTTTTGTGTTCGATGATTTTATCTCCATTCGTGTTAGTAATTACGAGATTGCGTTGCACTTCTTGCTTGTGAATTTGTTGCGCTAAAAGCTTATTAGCTTTCTCTCCATGTTCATAATAATGATGTCTGGATTTGTAAATTAGTTGTTCGGTTTCTTTAGTTGTCAAGAGGTTTAATTCTGAATGTAGAGCCTGCCTCCTCTTATGTAGAGTCTCGCTTGGTAGTCTGGCATGTTCTTCATCTATTTTAGTAATTTCGCTTTTTATCTCTGCTACTTTCTTCGCTCGGATTTATTTCTGTGGGAAAGATATGAGATAATCTGTCCTCTTAAGAAGGCCTTAAGAGTTTCCCAGAGTGTTCCTGCAGAGATCTCAGGGGATGTATTTGTCTCTAGAAAGAATTCAATTTGTTTGGATATAAATTCAGTACAATTCTCGTCAGCTAATAGAAGCGGATTGAGACGCCATCTGGGGTGAGTGTATGGGGCTTAGTAATTTCAGCTCCAAGATCATCGGAGCATGGTCTGAAATAACAATAGCATCGTATTTACAAGATTTAATCTTAGGCAAGAAGTTATTATCTATAAAGAAGTAATCAATCCTTGAGTAGCAATGATGTACTGGTGAGTAGAAAGAATATGTTCTTGAATTTGGGTTTAAAACCTCCAGGGATCTGATAAGTTGTGATCAGTTATAAACTTTGTAATTATCTTTGCGGTGTTAGTTGCGTCCCCCTGTGGAGGAAGTCTTATCTAAAAGTGGATTTAGAACACAATTAAAGTCCCCAGCCATTATAAGTTTATGAGTGTTCAGATTGGGAATGGATGCAAATAAATTTTGTATAAATTCCTTATCATCAACATTAGGTGCATAAACATTTATCAAAATCATTTTACAGTTAGATAAGTCTCCCATGACCATCACATATCTCCCTTCAGGATCCAATACTACATCTGATGCTACAAATGGTACTGTTCTATGTATGAGAATTCCCACCCCTCTAGTTTTCTTTGTAAAACTAGAATGGAACATTTGGCCAGTCCAGTCTTTTGCAGCGGAACTGATCCTTACTTAGTAAGTGGGTTTCCTGTAAAAATACTATTTTAGCATTTAGACCTGTTAGGTGAGAAAGTACTTTCTTTCTCTTTAATTCGTGATTCAGGCCTTTAACATTCCAGCTTACGAAGTTAACTGTCCCATCATGGAGACACTGATTCTGAGTTTTGGTGTCATATTATAGTCTTAACTGGAAGTGAAATAGTTTAGGTCTTAATTTCCTATTCCCCCAAGAGTTGTTGCCATGCAGCTTATTATTACGTTGATAGTTATAATTATAAAGATTGAGATGATAGATTAGATATAGATCAAGCCTGCTCTCTTTCTCTTCCCCTTAACCCCCACCCTCCCTTTTTGCCTCCCCAGGTGAGGCTAAAACCCACTTCATGCAGTCCCAGTCCTCTGACATACCCAGAGACAGAGCACGTCCAAAGCACATCAAGCCCCCATGCAGTGGCTTTAAGGTTAAAAGATAGAGATATCTGTTACCAATATAGTCTTTAAAAGAGGAAAAAGAAAGAAAAGAATTTTGCACTTAATATATATATATATATATACATATACACATATACATATATATATATATACATACATACATACATATAATCTTCATCAATTTTAGTGCATTAAGATGATATCCCCAGATAATAAACCCAGGTGATGGTGTTAAAGATGTGTCCAAAACAAGCATAACAAGTCTTAATGCAGTAATAGCAATAACAGCAAACCAAGGGTATGATATTGAACAGTCTCATTTAGGGTACACATGAAATAATTAGAAAAGAAAAAAAAAAGAGGAGGAAAACGTAATTAAGCACAATAAAACACAAACATTTAGCCCTAGTAATACTAAGTAATGATAAGTAATAAGTAAGTAATAATAATATAAGAATATGAGAATATATGCTGATAAAAACCCGTATTTTAAAACAAATAGATCAGACAGTAGATTATTAATCCTAGCTTTATCATTTACCGCCATGACTCACAATTATGTATCAGAATAGTCCGGGATCAGCTTTCTTAACTCATTTTCTGCCTCCTCCTTGCTAGCGAAAACATAGAAATGACCCTGCCATTCCACTTTCAGTTTTGCGGATACAGGAGGCCGTATTTGACATTGGCTTGCCGTAGCGCTGTTTAATATTATAGAAGGCGGCGTTTGATAGCTGTTGCTGGAGAGAAGTCAGGGAAGACGCGAATGTGGCAATCTTCATATATAATATCTTCCTTTTTTTTCCTGAGGAGTTCCATCACCTCTAACTTAAATGATAATCGTTCAAAACGGACTATAAAAGATCTTGGTCGGGTCTGACGGTGTTTGATCAGCGTCGCTGTAAGCGCTGCTATCTCAGATTCTGCTTTAAAGTCGCCCCGATTATTTTAGAAAAAGTTCAGTTCGAATTTCACGGGTTTAAACTTTCTCGATTCTCCGGCAAGCCTTCAATTCTGACATTATACCTTCTATTCCCATCTTCTAAAGCAGCCAGTCTGTCTCCAAGTTTTTCTCCGAGTTTTTACATTCGAACTGACATTTACTGCTCTTTCCTCGGCACTGGCAGCTAGATGTTCGGCTATTTCGATCCGATTCGTGAATGTCTCACTAAGATGCTCCAATCGATCAGCAAGCGTGCTCAGTTTAGCGAGTTTTTCTCAATGCGCTCTTCAATTTTACCCAGCACCTGTCGAAGTTCAAGCTGTACCTCTTGACGAAGCCTTTCATTTGCCTGTTGGATTTCCTGTCGCAGACATTCATTGGCCTGTTTCATCTCCTGTTTCATTCCTGTTTCAGTCTCTCATGTGCCTTTGCCGTTGCTTTCTCATTAGCCTTCGCTTTTCTTTATATCTTGCCTGAGGTCAGCGAGCAACACTTTCAGTTCAGATAGCTCAAATGTGCCTTCTTGTACCGTAGATGAAGCAGCAGACTCTGCTGAAGCCAGTGTCCTCGCTGCTCCAGTCCCGCGTGATTGCGTAACTGAAGCCGCGGACTCCCGCCTTTTCCAGTTTCAGGTAATCCTCTCCAATCGGCGAGCTATCCACATCTGCACTCACGATCGCACCTTCGCTCCCCTTTTCGCTCTCAGCAGGCGACGATGTAGCGGACCGTGGTCCCGAGGAGTCTGTACTTTCGCCCATCTGATCCAGGTCTGTCTCTGAGAGGCCGTATCTCGAACTAGGGCTTGCTGATCGCAGCTTGGATGTAGCTTTAGTCTTCGATTCTTTCGGACCCCCCTTCTTGTTGGCCATGTTTATATGTGTTTACATATACTGTAGCGGTCCCTCTCGGGTTGAATAAATACAGGATATCTCAGAATAATAAGCAAATAATATGAAAAATAGCACCACTGCTAGCGGAGCTCCACTTCAGACGTCCATCTCTCGCATCGGACGAGACCAAATTCAGAATACTTTCTTTTTAATTTGTGATTCAGACCTTTAACATTCAAGCTCACAAAGTTAACTGTCCTGTCTTGGAGACATTGATTCTGAATTTTTGATATCACTTTGTAGTCTTAACCGAAAGTGAGACAGCTTTGACCTTAATTTCCAATTTTTCCAGGGGTTATTGCCATGCTATTGGTTTATTGTTACATTGGTAATTATAACTATAAGGATTAAAAGGATAGATTAGAGATAGCTTGCTCTCGTTTTCTCCCCCAGTCCCATTTTGCCTCCCCACATGAGGCTAGACCCCACTTCACAAAGTCCCAGTCCTCTGACATACCTAGAGATAGAGCACGCCCAAAACAAAACAAGCCCCCCAGCAGCGGCATATGAGGATTAAAATTGAGATATCGATTGCCAATAGAGTCTAAATATTATAAGCATAAAATATAATCTTCAACAGTCTTGAAATATTAAGATAGTAGACCCAGGGAAAGGTGTTAAAAAGTGGCCCTGGATAAGCATAGTAAACCCTAATACAATAATAACAACAACAATAAACCAAGGGTATGATGTTTAACTGTCTCCTTTAGAATAGTAAAAAGAGAAAAAAAAGGGTTACTAATTAAATTTCTTCCACACAGACATATATAAACGTGTATAATTGTAATTAAAACATAAACAGAAAGTGACCGACAAGGGAAAAGGATGTATAATTACAGTACCAGTATCACTGCAAGCAGATAAGACAGCCGGTGATATGTTCTTTACGATGCCATGAAAGGTTGCGACTCATGATCGTATTTCAGAAAAGTGTTGGGATCAGCTTTCTTAACCCTTTATCTTCTTCCTCCGTAGAGGTAAAGATGTAATAAACTTTCAGTTTGGCAGGATACAAGAGGCTGTATCTGATATCAGCTTTCCATAAGGGCTGTTTAATATTATAAAAAAGGCACGTTTAGCAGCTGTTGAGGGTGAGAAATCAGGAAAAATATGAATGAGGTTATTTTCAAATACAGTGGAACCTCGGTATGCGTCCTTAATCTATTCGAGACCCTTTGACTTATACCAACAGGACGTATACCAAACAAAGTTTTCCCATAAGAAATAATGGGAAAATGACTAATCCGTTCCCTTGAAAAAAAAAATCCTATTGCTATTGGCATATTATACATTGATGGGGTTGTATAAAATAATTTAAACACTGCTTAATACTAAAATACATAAATACAAAACAAATTAGATGAAATAAATGAAAATTTTACCTCACTTTACTTTTTAATAACATCTTTGTTTTTCACAATCGTAGATACCGTCATTCTCGGCAAACGGTATGCAACAGCCATGTCCCGGATACGCATGCCACCTTCATACTTTTCAACAATCAATTCAAATTTACATGAAAAAAACACAAAATCACGTTGTGACGATGCAGGTTTGCTGTATGCTCCCATTTGCTGCCGGGGAGCCCTTGAATCCTACACCGTCGGTAATGTGCCTCGCTGCTAACCTCTTCGGTAACAACAAAGCAAGTGGATGGTGAAAAAATGCAAAGTGCTTTTATTAAAACAATTAACAAAACAAGGTGTTCAAATTAACACTAGAATTACCAGAGCCTACGAAAAAACTTGTAGGTCCGTCCCACCTTAAATCGCTTCTTAAAACCGTTCTCACCTCTCCGCCAGTGTCTTTTGTTAATCTAAATGTGCTGATAAAAGAAAAGCTGCAAGTAGCCGGCTATTCCATCCCCCCACCAACTTAGAACGTGCACAAACTTCTCCCAGCTCATGCCTTGATTGATTATCTGGGAGTGAAGTGGAGTTTTAGAGTGGAAATAACAAATCATTATTTGGAATACACGCATTTCACGTGTGTTCCGTTTCTACAGTAATCCGTGTAAACACATTTTTAAAACAGAAACGTTTTTCATATTGTAGTAGTAAATGACAAAATGTAAGCATAAACTATATAATGTATGAAGTCTAAATATCAAACATTTTCACAAAAGGTACAAATATAACAGAACAAGCATGCTTTTATTCAAAAATATAACTGCAGAAAAAAGCCGCCTTAGCATGCCACATTGACAGACACTTACTACAGCTGTCACGGTAGCATAATGGTATCAGCCGCTGATTAGTATTCAAAAGGTCATGAGTTCGATCCCACACAATTCAGTTTTGAGAAGTAAACTGCTCTTATTCTTACTATTTTAGAATAAAAACATGCATTTGATTTCAGTGTGTAACAGCCGATGTAATTTATGATACTTGTAAAGGTTAGGTTTTTTTTTAATTCACTTTTCATTCTCTCAGTCGTGTTCAGGATCCTTCCCTAATCCCGATTTAAGAATGCTGTTTTCACATAAAGCGTACTTGTGACTGCATTCTCGTATTAATGCTTGCGAACTGACGTGGCATTACACGTCTATTTTTTTGAGCATGCCCGTGTCGCTCAAACACAGGAACATATGTTGGTGTACAAATATAACAAAACAAGTGCACTTTTATTCTAAACTATAAGTGAAGAAAAAATAAAGCAAGTTACAGTAGGTTGATACGACAGCTTGCGTGGTGCAATGCTAAGAACTGCTGATTTCCGATCCGTGCTATATAAAATCATCACATTCAAATATTAACAATTACCACACACCCTTCCTACATTCACGACATGTGTACTTGTTGCAGTGTACACATCTCTCTGTGGTATGGTTCGTATTACACTGAATGAGCACCTGACATTGTACTTTCTTCCCTATATAAATAACATTCGAGTATAGCGCGTCTCCAAATAAATCACATTCGAGTATAACGTGTCTCCAAATAAATCACATTTGAGTTATAGCGCGTCTTTATGTGAAAACAGCATTGTCAGATTGGGGGGGGATCGTGAACGCGACTGAGAGAATGGAACTGAATTTAAAAAAGCTAACCTTAACAATTATCATGCATTTACACTGGCTCTTACAGACTGACTGAAATCAAATGTATGTTTTTATTCTAAAATAGTTCAGTACATGCAATATTATTTGAAAACGAACAGTGTCATATCTGAGAATACCCTGTAATTTGCAGCTCTGTTCATTATCTCAAAACACCACACACATTCACAGTAATTCCCAGTTATGTCCACCACTCACACCCATGCCCACAACCATACAGGACTGATCCAACATCAGAGAATTTCCAGTTCCTGCATAAATTCATATTATTATAATATAATAAATAATATTGCATTAGTGCAATGATGTTTTTACATATATTGTCTCTTTCTTTCAGGTGTGTAATAAAAACCACAGCATAGAGAGAAGTGTGTACATTGCTTCTTACAGGAAAAGGCAATGGAAAAAGTGCACTTGAATAAAAGTGCACTTTTGTTATAATTTTACACCAACATATGTTCCTGTGTTTGAGCAACACAGGCAGATGGGGAGTGTCTGATGATTGCATATAGCGCTGAAGTTACTGCTCTTTACCATTCTCTCCTCTGCATGTCCTGGAGTACAAAAGAAACAGCATACAGCAACATGCGGGAACTGGCAGGAACACTCAATAAAACTGAATAAAAAGAAAATCAAGTGACAGTGAGATACGAAGAAGGCAGCTTCGCCAGCGTTTGTGTGTCAGAACCCTTTCGGGGTGGGGGGGTGCGTTAGTATGCATTGTGGTACACTGCAGAGCTATAGCGCGTCTTTATGTGAAAACAGCCGTGTCAAATGGGGTTGTATGGATTGATTCTGAACATGACTGAGAGAATGAAAAGTGAATAAAAAAAAAACAAAGCTAACCTTTATAAGGATCATAAAGTACACTGGCTGTTACAGACTGAAATCAAATGTATGCTTTTATTCTAAAATAGTAAGACTAAGAGCAGTTTACTTCTCAAAACGGAATAGTGCAGAATCGAACTCGCAACCTTTTGATTCCCAGTCAGTAGCCGAATGTATTGCACCACAGAGGCAATCATAATTGGTGGGTGTCAATGTCATATGTTAAGGCGGCTTTTTTTCTGCAGCTACATTTTTGAATAAAAGCGCAATTGTTGTTTTATATTTGTACCTTAATATATTTGTGAAAATATTTCTTTGATATTTGGACTTCAGGCTTCATACATTATATAGTTTATGCCTACATTTTGTCATCTACTACTAGAATATAAAAAACGTTTATGTTTTAACAATGTGTTTACACAGATTAGTGTAGAAACGGAACAGACGTGAAATGCGTGTGTTCCAAATAACGATCTATTATTTCCACTCTAAAACTCCACTTCACTCCCAGATACTCAATCAAGGCATCGGCTTGGAGAAGATCGTGCACGTTCTAAATTGGTGGGGGGGTGGAATTGCCGGCTGCTTCTAGCTTCTCTTTATCAGCACATTTAGAAGACAAAGGACGCTGGCAGAGAGGTGTGAAGGGATTTAAGAAGCGATTTAAGGTGGGACGGATTTACGAGTTTTTTCGTAGGCTCTGGTAATTCTAGTGTTAAAGTGCAGTCTCCAAAGTTCCAATAAATAATCCATAAAATCAGAAGTGAAATGTGGATGTTAGAAAAAATAGAAAAAAGTCTTCTTAAAAACAACGAAGTTAAAAGCAGGAAGCATTCTTTAAAAAAAGAAGTCTGGTGCCTGCTTCCCAACTGGGGAGTCGCCCTACTTGCAGCTGACCTTCGCTCTGCCTGCTTCAGCCACTTTATCCATGCACGCTCTCGCTCACTCGCTCTCTCTCTCTCTCTCGCGTCTGTTCTTTCTTTTTACTCCCCTTCAAGCCAACTTGCGCTTCTGTTTATCAAGATAAGCAGCCCTCTCTCACTCACTCAACCTTCCGTCTTTTTTTTCTTTTTACTCCCCTTCTAGCTGACTCACGCTTCTGTTTATCAAGATAAGCAGCCCCAGGAACAATCATGAATGCGGACGGTCCCTCACAAGTGCACTTTGGTGAGAAACGCCCACATCGCTAATCACCCTGACAACCTTCAGCCACATAACCACCACGCCCCCTCACCAAGCTGCTAGCGCATGATTATTTATTTTAAAGCTGGACTTTGACAGGAGCTGTGGACCCGCTATATCACACACGTGAAAGTTCACAGAGAGTTATAGCGAGGGTTGTTCACTGAATGCTAGCAACTGGTGCACTAACGTGCGTGGGCAGTCGTGGCTTTGTCTCGAGAGAGGTAAGCAAGGTTAGCACGCGAGTCATATTCCAAACAAAGGTCGTATACCAAGCAAACTTTTTTGTGTCCAAACAGGACGTATACCAAGTTGGACTTATTCCAAAGCAGACGTATACCAAGATACCACTGTATAATCTCTTGTTTCTGTCTGAGAAGTGCCATTACACTTAATTTAGATTGTAATTTCTTGAAGCACACAACAAAAGCCCTAGGTTTAAAGGTGTTCGATCCCTGTATGCGGTAAGCTTCTGCTATCTTGGTGTCTGATTTAAAGTCCTCTCCAATTATTTTGGAGAATAGTTCAGCTACAACTTTTACGTTTCTAAAGGTAGACCTTTGATTCTAATACTATTCTTTCAGCATCCATCTTCCAGAGCAGCAAGTCAGTTTCAGAGTTTTTTGCATTCGGAAATTGCAGCTGTTGCTTTTCCATCACCGGTGGCTGCTAAATGTTCGGTTGTTTCAATCGAGTCGTGAATGTCTTCATCTTCCCGCTGATCAGCAAGTGCTCTCAGTTTAGATGCATTTTCTTGAGTGTGCTCCTCAATTTTTTCCAGCATACCTTTAAAGGCCGTCTCAAAGCGATTATATACATGTTTCTCCAAGTCTTTATTATCCTCCTACAACTCCTGCTGTAGCTTCTTGCTTGTCGTAAGCATACCATTTATTTATTTTATTATCTCTTGCTTGAGCTCAGCGATCATTACCTTCAGTTTGGACATATCATTTCTGCTTTCATGCACCATAGATGAAGTGGCAAGCCCTATTATAGCCGATGCTCCCGGCTCATGAGGAGTAGATGAAGGCACAGACTGCAAGGCCTTTTCCAGTTTCAAGTGATCTTCTGGAATCGGCAGGCTATCCTGATCTGCATCACTTGCCCATTTGCTCCCATTTTCGCTCTCAACTGGAGATGATGCAGCAGACCCGAGAAGTCTGGGCTTTCGCCTGTCTGTTCCAGGTCAGTCTCGAAAGGCAGTACCTTGAACCTGGACATAGTTGCACCTGATAAGACAGTTAAAAAATCCTTTAGCAATATTGTACCATGGAAGACTCAAAGAATGTCTGATCTAAAGAGAACATGCCCGACATCTGAGCGTAAATTGAGAAAAACTAAACTGATTATCCACTATGAGATATTGAAGGCTGAAATAACAGAATAGAACCACATAATCCATCTTGAGAGGCGATGTTATTTCTCTAGAATTATAAATAACAGTGCTAGTAATCCCAGAGTCTTATTCTCTACAATTGATTGTCTGCTAAACCTAGGTCACTCAGTGGAATGCCTATAAAGAACTTCCAGTGAAACTTGTGAGGCTTTTGCTGTATTTTTTAATCACAAAATTAAATATATTGGAAATAATACAATACATTTCCCCAATACTGATCCTTTTAAACCCTGGTACTCCATTTTAAACAAGTTAAATTCTTTCACCAGGATAGATTTACCTGATTTATATAAAATAATTTTTCAGTTGAGACCCTCCACCTGTGTCTTTGACCCAATACCAACAACTTTTTTCATAGAAGTATGGATGGAAGTATCTGGCATGTTAATTGATAGTATTCTTGACATACTAAACTCATCATTAGATATTTGGGTCTTCCCATACTCTCTTAAGACTGCTATAGTTAAACCCAGGCTCAAGAAAAATAATCTTGACTCATCTGCTTTTGAAAGTTTTAGACATATTTCTAACCTGACTTTCTTAAGTAAAATCCTAGAGAAGGCAGTCATTATGTAACTAAGTAACCACCTCAAGGAACATGCTATTCTTGATAAGTTTCAGTCGGGTTTTAGAGGAAATCACAGTACAGAAACTGCACTCGTTAAAGTAGTAAATGACTTGCGGGTAAATACAAACAGAGGCTGTTTATCTGTTCTCATCCTCTTAGATCTGAGTGCCACATTTGATACCATTGATCACAATATTCTTAAAAATCGACTTAGTCAATGAGTGGCCATCTCTAAAAGTGTCTTAAATTGGTTTGAGTCCTATCTGGCAGGAAGAAAATTCTTTAATAGTTGTGGTAATTATACTTCAAAGACACATGATATTCTATATGATGTTCCAAAAGGTTCTATCCTGGGTCCACTGCTGTTTTCAATTTACATGCTTCTGTTAGGTCAGATTATCTCGGGGCATAATGTGAGCTACCACAGCTATGCTGATGGCATACAACTGTATTTATTAATAGCACCTTATGACCCTGACTTTCTTGATTCACTGACACAATGTCATATTCATGTTTCTGAATGTATGAGTAGAAATTTTACAAAAATTTTAGTGATTGGAAAAAATGGATATAATAAGGATATTAGATTTAAACTTGATCCATTAGGATTAAAAGTCAAGACGGAGGTAAAAAAATTAGGGGTAACTTTTGACTCTGACCTGAATTTTAAATCACATATTAATCAGATTACCAGGACAGCATTTTTTCACTTAAGAAATATAGCAAAAGTTAGACCTCTTGTAACATTGCAAGATGCTGAGAAATTAGTTCACACATTTGTTTTCAGTCAGCTAGATTACTGTAACACACTCCTCTCAGGACTGCCCAAAAAAGACAACAATCGATTGCAACTATAGTAATCCCTCCTGGATCGCGGGGGTTGCGTTCCAGAACCCCCCGCGATAGATGAAAATCCGTGAAGTAGAAACCATATGTTTGTATGGTTATTTTTATATATTTTAAGCCCTTATAAACTCTCCCACACTGTTAACATTATTAGAGCCGCCTAGACAGGAAATAACACCCTTTAGTCAAAAGTTTAAACTGTGCTCCATGACAAGACAGAGATGACAGTTCTTTCTCACAATTAAAATAATGCAAATATATCTTCTCTTCAAGGGAATGTGAGTCAGGAACAGAGAATGTCAGAGAAAGAGAGAGAGAGAGCGAGAGAAAAGCAAACAATCAAAAAATCAATACGTGCTTTTGGGCTTTTAAGTATGCCAAAGCACCACGATAAAGCAGCATTTTTTAGAGGAGCGTCCGTATCCTCTAGGCAAACAGCCTCTGTGAAACATGAACATGAAATGCCATTACCATGTTTGAAACATCCAACACAATGTAGATCATCAGGGAAATGTAGAGGTACATGTTGGACATTCTTGGGATTAGTGAATGTCGATGGACAGGCTCTGGACGCTGGAAGAATAGTGATGGATTAATAACCCTGCACTCCGGACAAGAAACACAGCATATCTGTGGTTTGCCCCTTATAGTTTCAAAAGAGAAGGTCAACAGATTGCTGGAATGGAAACTGTTGAGTGACAGGCTGACCAGAGCATGCTTCAACTCACCATCCTGCAATGTTAAGCACCAACATATGAGGCAGATGAGGAAGATAAAGATGACTGGTACTAGGTGCTATAACAAGCAGTCAATAAAGTCTCTCAACATGATACACTACTGATCCTGGGTGACATGAATGCCAAGGTTAGAGTTGACAATACCGACCATGAGAAAGCTATGGGAAACCTTGATTGTGGTGTTATATATGACAACGTTAAACTTCTTATAGATTTCTGTATAGACAATTATTGTGTAACTGGCAATACCATCTTACCACACAAAAACATCCATAAGATCACAAGGAAGTCACCTGATAGTTCCACTACCAACCAGATTGACCACATACTTGTTCAGTGGAAAACTGTTTAGGTCCTTCTTGACGTCTGTGTTTGCTGTGGGGTCGCTGTTTACACTGACCACTAACTTGTCATTACAGCCTTCAGATTGAACCTTATGAATATGGTCAAACAGAAGGAACAGAGGAAACATCTTGATGTTTTCAATCTCAAGTGCCCAAATACTACCAAACAGTTTGTTGTGGAGCTGAGAAATCACTTGGCTGCTTTGTCTGAAGATTCCTATATTGAACCTGATATCTGCACTGAATAGGAGTCCATTAAGAGAGCATATGTCAATACAGCTACCTAGGTTTTAGACTTTAAAAAGAAAAAAAAAATAATTTAATGTATGTAGCAGTAAGGTAAATGAAATCAGTTGAGATGTGTATGATACAATTCATGTCTCTCATAATTTAAACAGGAAAAAATTCACTTAAATGGTTAATTTTAACTAGAAATTTTAGGGGATAGGTCAGGTGCTGTAAGCAAACTCTGTTCTCTGACTTATGTGAATTGTAGATAATACACCTATCCTAATTAAAATAAGAGGAATTTAAAAAAAAAAAAAAAAACAGAAAGTGAAGGTTTGTAAAATGTACTCAAAATGAAACTTGCACATACAAAATAAGTGCTACTCTGACACAGATCATTGGTAGTAATATAACTCCATAGAATGCCCTCTACCGCTGTTATTCATGCATGAGATGCTCCTATGACTCTGCTTCCCTTTAACTGGAAAGGTCAAGTAAACAAACATATTAAAAAATATTGTTTCTGGTCACTTCCAAGGATCTTTCATACGGGTTGGTTCCATATGAAGAAGGACTTCCTGTTTTGGTAGGTCTGTTATTGCAGAAGACTATGAATGATGGGGCCAATGGTGAAGCTAGAGATATGGCAAATGTTCCTCTTCTCTGTCTTTGGCCACAGATCTCATGATAGAAGAGGAAGACATGTAAATGGTTCCATAGCAACTAAATCTTTCCCCTGTACACCCTCAAAAACTGTCTCAATAAAGACACAATTCTCCCTCACATATGAAAATATATAGCATAATTAAGTAAAAGAAAATGCAATTTTTTTCTTCATTGAGAAGGCTCAGTTGAGCAGTTAGACTATTGAGATTTGCTCTTGGTTTTGGCTATCTGGATTAATTCTCAGCAGTTCCTTGTATAAAGTTTTGGTTTTCCTTCTTCAGTGACAAATTAATCCAACGAATTTTAGCTCTGACCTTTGCATAATCCTGATTTATAGTTTTGTTTCTGATTTTGCAAAATTAGATTCCTGCATCTGTACAGATTTATTTATGAATTAGTTCTGGAGTCTAAATTACTTAAACTATCTCTTACATTTTTAAAATCTTGCAGCAAACCAATTTAACTGGTTTTATTTGTTATTTAGATAGTCTTATTATTTATTTACAAAAAACCTCTTTCTGATTTTGGACATAACATGAGTGAGATTAAGAGGCAGGTTGGATGTAGCAGATAGATAGATAGATAGATAGATAGATAGATAGATAGATAGATAGATAGATAGATAGATAGATAGATAGATAGATAGGACTAAAATTAGTGGGCACAAAGAATGCAAGAAGACTTTCCCAGCTACTGTATACCCCACCTGGGTTTAACCAAAGTATAGGCTTTAAAAAATAAAAGAGTAAAATGCTTTATTAATATTATATAAGATTTAACCTAGCCAGTTATATAATATAAATGTCATTCAAACTGATTAAGGTTCTTATACAGTATAATTATTACAACTACATTTACATTTCTGGCAAAGAAGCTTGTAATTTTATTTGTTTTACTATTGAAACTTAAAAAATAACAATTTAAGAGAATAATTATAAAGGCGCCATAGATAAACCGAACTAATTATTAATTTTATATTAAATACCAATTTCATTCATTTTTTGAGCTAGGAAAAACAAAGGGGCTCTCTTTGTAATGTGAATTGTCTCTAACAGTCTCCATGATTCCTAAAACATTAAATATCATTAGATTTGTGATTTTGAATAAGTATTTTAAAAACTGAGTATTTCTACACTGTTGATTTAATCTTTCTTGTAAGTCGATATGATAAAATCATTTCCTTAACTATGACAAGGTTGACATCTTCTAGTCAGACACCACTCTGCAGTTTCCATTTTTTACCTAGATAATAAATTATTTTTTCATTATATTGGATATTAATATGATGATAACTGCAAAAAGATAAATACTGAGGAAAAACTTAATTTGTAAATATGAATGTTTCATTCTGTGATTTCTTTATTAGGTAAATTAAATATTTATATGTTTTTAAAGATTAAAGGTGCCTGTAGTCGCCTAAGTATAAGGCGAGTTCAAGCACGGATAAAACACGTGCCAAAAGAAATCTCTCAGTCCAAAAGTTTGTTTTAAAAGTATTTAGTGAAAATTAAAAGCAAATAATCCTCACAACAATAAAGAAAAAAGTAGTTACACACATAGGATAAAAGACAAAAAACAGAAAAATATATCTTCTCTAAACTTAGCTTTTCTTGAGAAACTTTAGTTATTTCTGTACTTAAAAGTTCTTAATTTCTTCTTCTGTATGCCTTAAGCGTACGGCTCTGCACTTAAATATGCGCGTCGTCTTAAGAGTTACTTCACACACTCAAAACGCCCGTAGGCACGGTTTAAAACCATGTGCCCTCTACACCTTACACATGGCAAGGCTGGTCCCTGAGAATAATGTTTAGTCAAAGCTGTTAGAAATGGCTAGAATATACCAATTCAGTTCTACTTATGGGGGTTATAGGAACCTCCCATAGAGTATGCGCTGTCATTTATTAAAATACTAGCAAAATACCCGTGCTTCGCTGCGGAGAAGTTGTGTGTTAAAGAAGTTATGAAAAAGAAAAGGAAACATTTTAAAAATAACGTAACATGATTGTCAAAGTAATTGTTTTGTCACTGGTATGAGTGTTGCTGTCATCAAGGATTTGATTATCATTATTTCTTTCAGTCAGGATGTGTTGTGTTCAAGTTACATATCGTGTTTGTGAGCTGTTGTAAAGATAACAGGTTTCATTCATTGAACTGTTCACTACCCAAATCGCTATGCAAGTATTTAGAGTCAGCGTCTCTATTAAGCTGTGGATTTGCCTGCAAGTATTTAGCGACAGTGTGTCTATTAACAAGTATTTGGCAGCAGCGTTATGAAGTTGTTTTCGTCTAGCTGCATCAGAAAATGTACTGCAACATCTGACACACCTCCTTTTTAGTGTTTTCTCACAGCTTGGATTGCTGCTGTCATAATCGGTTTGAGTTTCATGGTTTGTTTCAATTACGACAATATTTGTAGGACTTGTGTTAAAGAGACATTCGGCATCTGTCAAGCGTTGTAAGTATACAACCGGTTTCATCGATAACTTCACATCCAGCTTTTGAGAGTTTAAACATTCATAAACATCAAAGTGTCCAGTACTGAAATCGTCACCTGTCAATCTAAGATGTTTAAGAGCCATTGGCGGTTGTCGAAAGGTGTAAAATATTTGGCCATTTCGGTACACTTGAAAGCGACAACCGAACAATTCAACGGCAGCCATCAACTCACATGTAGAACCATAGGTGAAGGGCTTAAGCTTTTCACTCTTATAGTGCTCCTGTGTAGTATAATTATCTCCTGTACCGTCATCAGTCCACACCTTGAACCTGTCCCAGTCATTCAATACATAAGACACAATGTTCCTCCGGATATCAAGAGTGAGCCTGATATGGCCGTGCAATATGTAACAAAGAGAATGGTAGGTGCCATCTCTGGGCATGGAAACCACTCGGTAAGTGACAGTTCTTTGATCGATGGTGATCACCTCGATAGACATGTTAATGGGGGATGCGGTTGGAATGATAAAGGAAATGGGTACCTGAACAATGTAAAGTAAGTCTAAAATACCTACACAATAACTATAATCGTAATAAATGAACAATAAAACAGCGGAGAAGCCGTGGATTAAATAAAAATGCTGTAGTTATCAGCAGGGAAACGTGAATCCGTGGCATGGCAAGGAAGGGAATGTAGAGACTGGAGCGACGGACAGCCTTATATAGGCAGTCAGCCAACAACGTGGAAGGCGTTGGGATGGGGGACCCAATGCCGCCTCACACGGTGACCGAGCTGCAGGCTATGGATGTATATATGTATGTAGGTAGGATTCAGTACGCGTTGGGTACCTGCGCACCAAATTTCTTGAAGATGGGCCCATAAATAACAAAGACCGTTGAAAAGTTCAATATGGAGGCCGACAGTGGCATCATACCACCCAAATAAGTACATACATTGGTTTTGGTTAGCGCAGGGAAGCCGCCTACCAAATTTCGTGAAGATGGGGTCATAAATAAGAAAGTTCAACATGGCGGACGTTTTCGACCGTTATGACCGTTACACGTAGAATTTCGAAATGAAACCTGCTTAACTTTTGTAAGTAATTTGTAAGGGATGAGCCTGCCAAAATTCAGCCTTCTACCTACACGGGAAGTCGGAGAATTAGTGACATTGGAAACTTCAATATGGCGGCCGACAGTGGCATCATACCACTGAAATAAGTACATACATCGGTTTTGGTTAGCGCAGGGAAGCCACCTACCAAATTTCGTGAAGATGGGGCCATAAATGAGAAAGTTCAACATGGCAAACGTTGTCAACCGTTACGACATTTACGCATAGATCTTCAAAATGAAACCTGCTTAACTTTTGTAAGTAAGCTGTAAGGAATAAGCCTGCCAAATTTCAGCCTTCTACCTACACGGGAAGTTGGAGAATTAGTGATGAGTGAGTGAGTGAGTCAGTAAGGGCTTTGCCTTTTATTAATATAGACTAGCAAAATACCCGCGCTTCGCAGCGGAGTAGTAGTGTGTTAAAGAAGTTATGAAAAAGAAAAGCAAACATTTTAAAAATAACGTAAGATGATTGTTAATGTAATTGTTTTGTCATTGATATTGAGTGTTATTGTCATATGTATCTATTTATGTATATATATATTTATATATATCTGTATATATATATATATATATATATATATATATATATATATATATACATATATATATATATAGCAAAATACCTGATTGTCAGGAGAAGTAAAAAGAAAAGGAAACATTTTAATAATAATGTAACATGATTGACAATGTAATTGTTTTGTCATTGTCATGAGTGTTGCTGGCATATATATATATATATATATATACACACACAGACACATATATAAACATATATATAAATATATATATATATATATATATATATATACACATACTGTATATACACACACACATATATATATACATACTGTATATACACATATACATATCTACATATATACTGTATATACACATATATATACAAATCTACATATATATATCCACATATATATATATTAGGGTGGGACTCGATTAAAAAAATTAATCCAATTAATTAGAGGCTGTGTAAGAATTAATCTTGATTAATCGTATGTAATCGACACACGTAAATTTGCCCCAAATCGCAAATGTTTTTTTTAATTTAAAAGTGTTTTAGTGGGCGACAGAATCAAATAATAGACATGTACATGAATATTGTAAACTGAAGCTGTTTTAATTTCTGAAAAAAAAAGTCTTTAAACTGCATTTGAATTCAAAACAGAAACAAAAATATCATCCCTGGTTAAAATTGGGCAGACTTAAAAATAAAGTGGTAGTTTAAGTACTTTAAGTAGATTTTCAGAATAGTATTGTCTTTAAATAATAATAACCAAAATTTCAACATAAAGTGCAGTTTTTCTTCTTAAAAAAATAAGTCAGAAACATAAAAGGTAATTTGACCAACTTAATCTTTAAACTCTGAGTAACCTTAGCCAAAATTATTTTGTACATTAGGCTAAAACAGTGTGATCATTGAACATTTTGTAATTAGATGTAATTAGAATTACTAACGGTCACGGAAGTCCAATGATCCCCAGTAAGAGCCACAAAGTCCCCTTTCTGTAATGCATCTAATTTTGCTTGCTTTTCAGTGTGCACAAAACCATGCTTTTATCAAGGCTTCGCTTGGGAAGTCGAAATGATCAGTCGTAAGAACGCGCTTTATTCCGACTCTAACATTTTTGTAGCTGTGATGTGTGCATCAGTGTAATGGATGTACCAGGAAATCATGCATTGACAAAAGTTCCCGTTTGCTTGGAATTGAAAGTGTGATTAAATGCGTTATTTTTAAGCGCGTTATGGAGTACATGCATCGAAGCTTCTCAGCTGTGCTTGTGCTAATAAAGGGAAACATTTTAAAAATAACGTAACATGATTCTGCGTTAACCGAATATTTTTTCATACGTCCCAAACCAAGGAGATGCGAAGGTAAAATGAATCGGTAGCGCGCGTACATACTCAGTGCATCCCCTCTCGGAATCGAACCTCTGCATTAGAGGCGAAGACTCTACAATTGCGCCACAGCGTGTGGCTTGTCTATGCGAGAGTATGTACTGTAGATCGGGGTATATATATACATTTATATATATACCCGCGTATCGCAGTGGAGAAGTAGAAGTTATGAAAAAGGGAACATTTTAAAAATAACGTAACATGATTGTCAATATACAGTAATTGTTTTGTGAGTGTTATTGAATGTTGCTGTCATCAAGGATTTGATTATCATTATTTCTTTCAATCAGGTTCGTATTTGTAGGATGTGTTGTGTTCAAGTTACATTCCGTGTTTGTCAATCGTTGTAAAGATAAGAGGTTTCATTCATCGATTAGTTTCTTACTGCATCAATAAACAGCTCGTCTTCTTCTTTATCTGAGACCTGACACACTGCATGCACGGGTTTTTTTACACTGTCTTCCTTTAGCGGACATTCACTTTTTCCACCGTGTGCTTTGTTTCCGCAGTAGCTGCACTTATGAATATGATTCTATGTATCAGACGCTTCATATTTTTTTGCTGCCTTCTTAATTGTGTAATTCGGTTTTTGTTCAGCACTCTTTGGAACTGTTGCTTTTTGTCTGTGCACTGCGTCAGTTCACGTGAGCCGCTTGGTGTTCTTGCATCGAAGGTTCCCAGCTGTGCTGGTGCCATCTCGTGTAATGTCAGCTAAGACCCGGCACTTAAAAGTTTCTCTTGCAGTTTCGCTGAGTTTGTGCCAAACACCACCCTGACCATCTCATCTTCCTCTGCATAAGCACAGTCCTTCACACGTGAATATTTACCGGCAGTGTTTGTATTGGATTGCCGCTGATGGACGGCCTTATATGGGCAGGCACTAAATTACAAACGCTAGTGGCAGCCTGTCTATGAACTTAATTTAATATAAACTTACGGTTCACGCTGTGCTTTGTTTCCGCAGTAGCTGTAGTTATGAATATGCTTGTATGCATCATTTGCTTCATAATGTTTTTCTGCCTTCTCAATTGTGAAATGGCGTTTTGTGCTCATCGCTGTTTGGAGTTCTTCCTTGTTCTCTACGTACTTACGTAGGAGGCGTGATGATGTCACACGACACTCCGCCCCCCACGGCCATTTCCAACTCAACTCCATTACATTATATGTAGAAAAATAGGTTCCAGTTATGACCCTTACGCGTAGAATTTCGAAATGAAACCTGCCCAACTTTTGTAAGTAAGCTGTAAGGAATAAGCCTGCCAAATTTCAGCCTTCTACCTACACGGGAAGTTGGAGAATTAGTGATGAGTCAGTGAGTGAGTGAGTGAGTGAGGGCTTTGCCTTTTATTAGTATAGATTATTATTATTCTTATATAACTAGGAAATGGCTCTTACAGTGCCTATTGCATCATTAGAAATAATGTTATGTAGTATTATATTAATTAAATGTGTATATTTACAACGAACCTAAAGTACCAAAACTATATCCAAATGTGCTGCAGTGGTCCCTGAATACTTGATGTTTTTATGCCGTATGCCAAAAGTGAGCAACTGTTGACTCTGACCACATGTGGAAAAGTCTAACAAGGAATGGGATTTTGGCAGTTCATTATTGGATGCATGCTGGAGAGAAAGCAGTGGAATTCTCAACACATTCCTGTTTCAGTTCCCATCTTGCACCTTGCAGTTTTTTTCTGATTTACATTGGTGGCAATAAAATGTGGTGGACACCAACCCATATGGATATAATTCATAATCAATATGAAACATTTAGATGTAGCGTTTGATACTGTAGATGATAAATAAATGACATTCCTATGTTATTTATGTCTGACTATACATCACACCTTGCTTGTGATATTTTATAAACAAGCAGTGAAAACTTAAATTGAATTAAAATGTAAAAGATAAGAAGACTGACTGCCAATTTTATTTACATAATAAACATAATAATTTTGCTTAATTTATTCCAGCATTAATACACAAAATATCATTATAGTTTAGATGCATACACTTTTGGCTTCTTGTTTCCTTATATTTTTGCTGTTTAGCTGCTCTTTTCACTTTTATTCAAAGAGGCATTTGTTCAGAAAACACTGAGGTATATGTGCTGCAGACTATCTGACTCCTAAGAATTGCATTATTAAAGCACTTAGATGTTTTTTGCTTGTTTCCAACAGAGAGGTTTATTATTGCACAGCAGGAGATTAGGATATAACAGTACAAAGAAATGTTAAAAGTCATGGTCATCAAATAGCCGGAGTACATGATAAGAATATATTCCCTGGAGAAATTATACAACAAAAAGACATCATCTGCATAATAATGTTAAATACAAATACTTATTGAAAACCATTCTAAAGTTAGATGAAAAAGTCCTTGTATTAAACTTTTAAATTTGAAACCTGTAAGAATTAATCAAAATCTGACGTAAAAACATGACAATTTTGGATATAGATGATTTTCCTTGGGATAAAATTTTTTTTTAAGTGCATGCTTTTATATTTTATTTGAATAAAAAAATAAAATAGCTTAAAAATACATTAATACTTTCTGACCAAACAATTGCCTTTTGTAATACACACTAAATATTATCTTAGGGTTGCAAAGGAAAACCATGTGTTAACTCCTAAAATATTTTTTCCCAGCTCCTTTTATTTCTGAGCTCAATATCAAATCTAAATGGATGTGTTTTCTAACATTTACTGGGGCTGAAACCTATCCTGGCAGTGTAAAGTATAAGGCAGGAACCAACCCTGCACAGAATACACAACTACCCTGGAGCAATTACATTGTGACCTTAAGCATAAACATATGCTTTGGTTATCGTGGAAAAGCCCATTTAGAAACAGGGATTGTAAACCCCAAACAGATAATGATTATATCTGGGATTTGAACACAGCTGTCTAAAGTTTTGAGACAGCTGAGCTCACCACTACACTAACCAGCCACCCACTGTGACATCTGTTTGCCAAGTAAGATCTAAATATCTGGCCTTAGTTTCTCCAGTCTGCTAAACTCTGCAAATCTGTAGCTCCACCCACAGGACCATCCTATAAAATCATAGATAGCTATTTTTTTGAAATTCATATATATATATATATATATATATATATATATATATATATATATATATATATATATATATATATATATATGTATTATTAGTAGTGATACGCTTTGCCTACAGTTCCACAAAATTTTCTGTAAATTAGTTTTGCATGCATTTTCTCAATTACATAATGCAACTCTCACCAACATGATGTCTTCGGGGTATTTTTCAGGGTTGCAGAAGAAACTGCTTATGGTGAATCATAATTTGTTTTGTGAATTTGTTTGCAAAGGGAAACAGTAAGTTACTCCAAAAATTAAATTTTGCATGAATAGGTCACTCATTACAAAGTATTTAGTAACAAACCAAAGCAATATAATATTGTGATTTCGTTTCTTCTTGTGATCAAAGTGTTATTATTGTTAAACATTAGCTTTCCTGTTCCCATCCCATCCATTTTCAAATTTGCTTATTCAGTTTATGGGAAATAAAAATCTATGTATTAGCATAAAAGTAATTAACAGCTTATGAAACATTAGATTTAGCATAAATTAGACATGTTAACAAATAAGATATGTCAAGCAAATAGTTAAACAAAAAACATTAGTCATATTTCATTTTTAGTAAGTCTTGAGCAAAATTACCAATATTGGGAAAGGAAGGACAGAATAGAAAGAGAACGACACAGAAACTATCCTGGACAAAAGAAAGGGGAATAAGAACACCTGTTGTTTGAAGGCTAGGAAGCAAGGAACATACCAAATGATATACAGTGATCCCTCTCTATATATCGCTCTTCGACTTTCTCGGCTTCACTCCATCGCGGATTTTAAATGTAAGCATATCTAAATATATATCATGGATTTTTCGCTGGTTTGCGGATTTCTGCGGACATTGGGTCTTTTAATTTATGGTACATGCTTCCTCAGTTTGTTTGCCCAGTTGATTTCATACAAGGGACGCTATTGGCGGGTGGCTTAGAAGCTACCAATCAGAGCATGTATTACGTATTAACTAGAACTCCTCAATGATATACAATATGCTTCCCGCGCGTTGCTTGATTGTTTGCTTTTCTCTGTCTCTCTTACTCTCTCTGACATTCTCTGCGCCTGACAGAGGGGGTGTGAGCAGAGGGGCTGTTTGCCTAGAGGATACGGACACTCTTCTAGAAAATGCAGCTTTATCGCGGTGCTTCGGCATACTTAAAAGCCCAAAAGCACGTATTGATTTTTTGATTGTTTTCTTTTCTCTCGCGCTGTCTCTCTGACATTCTCTGCACCTGACATGCATTCCTTTGAAAAGAAGATATATTTGCATTCTTTTAATTGTGAGAAAGAACTGTCATCTCTGTCTTGTCATGGAGCACAGTTTACACTTTTGACTAAAGCGTGTTATATCATGTCTAGAGGGCTCCAATAATGTTAACAGTGTGGGAGAGTTTATAAAGGCTTAAAATATATAAAAATAACCATACAAACATATGGTTTCTACTTCGCGGATTTTCATCTATCGCGGGGGGTTCTGGAACGCAACCCCCGCGATCGAGGAGGGATTACTGTAATGGTCATGGTAGGCACATGAGAAGCCAGCTGGAATAGTGAGTCAGCAGAAACAGGAAAGGCATTGCTACAAAGGAGGTCAAGATGATGTAATAAATGAAAACTAAAATTAGTATATTCATGTATTAGCATAAATAAATATAGGAAAATATATATTAGCATTACCCTTAGTGCAGAAATTAATGCAAGTCAGGCATGCCAAGCAAATGATTAAATAAAGGTACATGCCATATTTCTTTTTAATCAAAGCTTAGCTTTGGCCATTAATATAAAATAGCTTGAAAGCCAAGGAAGAGGAAATGATAAGAGAATGCCCAAAAATGGAAGAAGTGAACATCTGCCCAGCCGAAGTCAATCATAATAAGCAAAAAAGAAAATAAAGATGGACATTAGACAGTAAAAATACCAGTGGCCAGCTGCAGAAGGATGTCAGGAGATAATAATGGTTCCCATGAGAACTTAAAGCATCGGCTGGAAAGGTACAGAGAGGAGTCAGAGAGAACAGCGAATGAGCTAATTTGAGCGAGGTCGGAGTGATAAGAAATTATTATATAAATTTTGATTTTTGAACTGTTCGGGGCTCAGTCTGATTTGGCCTAATTGGGTTGAGTCCATGTTATTGTTTTATTGCAATTAAGCTATAAACTCTGTTTGCCTATCCTCTGAATCCTAATAGCCTTCATTTCAGGTAAAAACCTTTTGGTGACAAGCCTCTCTAAAAAGAACAAGCTAGGAAAAAGGGATGGGCATACAAACTTAAATGGAATGTGTGAAGGCTGTACAGCTGATGTGAGTTTGCTTGTATAAATGTTAGGTGCAATAAATAATGGTAATTAAGGTTTAAATGCTCCGATTCGGGGGACGGAGGGCTGCATGAGTAACGGGTGGTGTTGAAAGCCTATCAAATACTACGGTTACTATGACAACGAAAAAACATGGAATTCTTGAACTAACACTCCTTACTGTGGCTGTATAATGTTCTCCAGTGAGGCGTGAGCAGGAGAGCGAAAAAGAGGCAATAATTGCCTGCCACCTGCAAGCCATCTTGAGAGGGAACCAGTCTTAGGGAAAAGCTACAGCAGACTGGCGCTGACAGTTTCTTCTGACTCTGCCCCAGTAAAAGAGTTGGTTCAGGTGCAATTGGAGGCCTATCATTACCGCCCTGAATTAGAGACAGGGGTCTGACATGTTTAGGTAAAAATTCCTGTTTAGGTACCACTTCCAATCTTGCCATAGGGAGAGCAAGGGAAAGGTCTGCTAAAGGGAACAGGTGGGTTGAGTGTGCTAGTATTAGGGACAGATAAGTGAATATAACTTTTTTTTATGTTTTTTGGTAGGTTAGGGAGGCACACAAGTGTCGTGGAAAGCATTAAAAACGGCTTAGCAATTGAAGAAGTGCAGGAATGTGTGGAGCGCGTTAAAGCGACGCAGTGAGTGAAGCACAGAGGTGTAGAGTGTAAGTGGTACAAAGGGACAAAACTAGTGTAGGGCAAAGATAGGTCACTAGAGCAAGCACACTAGGTGCAGAACGTGTGCTTGAGTACGAGTAGGGAATTTAGGGAATGTACAAAGTATAAATATGTAAAAATGTATATAACTTTTTGTGTGCAAAAATAAAGGAATGTATATATATATTTCTTTAAAGAAAAATAGAGAAACCTGTGCGTATAAAAGCAGCTGTAAATAAATTTCACCCAGTAGGAGGAAGAGTAGAGCTAAAACATTCAGTAAAAAATAAAAATAGGGTTATTGTTTAGATATATGATTTTGACCCTGTACACCGTTCGGAGACGTGTATGGAAAAATATTGTTACGGAGGATATAAGTTGTGGGGTAGAAAAGACAGGATAGGATTGAACATTTTTACGACGTGTATTCGAAGGAGAATAAAAGTAGTGTAAGTGTGGTTAATGGGAACCAGGATTTGGTCTAATCACCCATACGTACACGTTCAGTGGAATGAATTGAAACTTGCATTTGTAAGAAAGTAAGGAGAGAAACAAGAACAATAGTGAAAAAAATAGATAAAATATTTACATAAGAGTGGAATGAGAAATTAGAAGATTACAGATTGTGGTCAACATTCAGGAAGAGTCCTGTGTGAATACTGGAAGGTTGGGACTCAGGAGAAAAAATATAGTACAGATTTATTACTGTGACTACAAGTTGTGGGAGAATTAGACATTAATTCACATCGGCAAGAGAATCTTGCAAATAACTCATGGTGGGCACACACACTATTGAGACGAGGATTTTTATATAAACGCGGCAGGACAGCCGTGTGAACTAACGGAGGGTGCTAAAGATTTTTTAAAGATCAGAGAAAGAATACATTGCAAAAATGCATCCAGAAAAACATTAATGAAGTTCACTTGACAAGATTTATTAAAATAAATTTAATGCCATGATTTAAACACTTTCAGTTGGCATAGGTTTCATTCTTTGCAGCGGTAGTATTACATACAGTTATCAAGAAGCATAATTAAGGCAAGCATAGGAAAATTAGGAGAAGTGCGAGCATTTGGGAAATTGGAAAAGTATTGTAAGAATTTGGATATTAAAAAGTTTTGAAAAAGTTAACTGGATTCAAATACTTGTGCTTCATGTTACTCCCTTATTGAAAAACAATTTGAACGATAATTACAGTTTGATAAGTAAAACAGCCTTTAGAGAAATGTAGGAGGAAAGCATCGAAAGAAAAATTAAGTGATAGAAAAATGTGTGAGTATACAGATTATGTGTGTGTGATGTGTATATATTTGTACATATATTTGTGGGGAAAGACTATAATTAGATGAGCTAAAAAGAAGCGTGCACTATACAGTATTTGACTTCAAAGGTACCTGGCACTCGCTAATGTCTGTGTATGTGTGTGTGCGCGTTATTTGTTCTCTGTGTGTGTGTGTGTTTGGGAGTAAGAAAGCGAAACATGGAGACCTCTGGGTAATGTAGTTCAATTATGATTTGCTGAAACTGCCTTGTGCATATAAATTTCCAGAGCTCTTAGCAAATATGGGTTAAAATGAATTTTGAGTATGTGTAATATTTGATAAAATTAAAATGTATCCATTTTTAATTGTACAAATGTTTATAAATAAGAAAAGCATCTTTCCTTCAGACCCTGATCAAGTCTTAAGGAAAAATGTTCTTTTGATAACAATAACATACAAGGGAAACAATTTATTTCAATTTCTTCTGTCCTTTTTTTTTTTCTTGTGATATGTGTATGTAAGGTTGTGCATTATGGGGGTTATTACAGTGGAGTGTGTAGTGGCACAGTAGTTAGCACTCATGCCTAGGTTCAAGCTTATATGTGATTTGTGTTGAAGCTTACATGTTATTGGTTAGAGTTAATATTCTCTGTGACTGTGTACCCTTTTTCTGGGAATGCAGTCTTGCTGTGGTATCGTACCGCATTGTTTCCATATACTGTATAGTGTACATTATTGCAATAATAAGTAATAATACAGGGGTGAGGTTGAGTGTGTTAAAAATGATTTGGGTGATTTTATGTATGTTATATAATGTATTAAAGGCATCCCTGTCTGTGCATTTTAAATAAGTTTAAGTGTGTTTGAGAGTGTTTGTGTCGAAACAAGTGGTGTTGTTTGAAAGGATGAGATGATTGATATTAATGTGCTTAAGAAAATAAATGTTTGTTGAAATTAAAAGAGCCCTTAATTTTAACTGAAAAAGATATGAACAGGTGGTGTGAAAATGTCTCCAGATTAGGCATGATATTGTATGAGCACCCCTTTCATTTTACTGGCCAGACTCTGATGCAAGGAGGATGTTAATTAAAAAGAGTAAAAATTCAATGGAAGGACACATTCTTTAAAACAGTAATGAAGCTGAAGAAAAACAGTGTCTTCCAGTCCAGTTAGTGTTCCATGCTAAGATATGCTATAAAGAGGAGGAGTTAAGGGGAGTTAAATAATAGAAAGATGACTGTGCTTTTTGGAGTCAACATTCTGCAAAACATGCAATAAACTTCTGAAAGATAACAATGAAAGAACGTGCAAGATCAACTGGCTTTGGCAGAAGGTTATGGGGAGGAGAAATCAGTGTATGTAACTATAATAGATTTAGAGTATTTTCGTAGTTTGAGATTCTGGGAAGATTAACAGAGAAACACATTTTTCATTCTAAATATGGGTGGGAATGTGCTAATTTCCTAGAGGGCATTTTAAAAATAAATAAATAAATACATACATACATAAAGGCACATTTTGCATTATAGGGCATTCTAATATATTAATTTCTTTCCTCATTCTCTTTGTGTGTAATATGGACATATTTGTGAGACATATAATGCAATGATGGTGTTTGTATTACTACAAAGCTGATGAAAGGTTCACTTTTATAATTTGATGCTTTAATGAAAAATTGAATGAGATATTTTTATTAAGATTCTAAAACATACAATCCAAATATACATGGTACTTTAATTAATCAAATAATTAGTAATGAACAAAACAAATAAATAATTGGGATAAATGTATAGAATCTTTAAGCTTTTAGATGGCAGATTGTAAGGAGTTAGAGATGAAGTCCAAGATCATTTTTGTTAAGTGACCTTTGAAATAATTTAAGGGACTTTGAGTGGAAAGGGATAAAATATTTTACTTCACTGACCTTGTTAATCTTAGATATGGTCCAGAAATACTCAAATATGAACATCTTCTGTAAAAGGAAAATGTTTTTAAGACTTTACATATTTGAACAATGTCTTATAATTAAACACATGGGAGAGGAAATGTGGAGCCTAACTGTGTTTTGTTATATTTAATGTTTAAAAACAATTAAGGACTTACCCGTCCAGACTCTGGATTTCTTTCTTGAATCTGCTTGCTAAGCTAACTATGAGATGTTCTCTGGAGGTTGCTGGTATACATTCCCTTTCATTTACACTGAGACAAATTTATATTTATAATGATTGGCTGAAGTCCTCTAGCTTTTTACACCAACCTCCACACAACATGGCTCTTTAACTAATAAACAATCAACCTTATCTTTGCTTTTGTTTGTTCTCCATCCCTGGATGTATTTGTGTTCCCTGTAAGAGAGCTATAATATTTGGCTTTTATTAAATTACTATTTTAATGGGGTCAGTTTCAGATACCCTCTTGCTCCACATCTCCTCTAATACTAAGATAATAACAGCAATATTGACACAAGTGTCAATAAGGGGGGAAGGGTTGGTATAGTAAATGTGGTATTGTAAACGTTTACATTTTTGAAGCCATTTTTCAATTATTATGGAACAAATGCAAATAATCTGAATATTATGCCTATTTATGAGACCAGTTTTTGCAATGATTTATTATTGAGTACATTTTCTCTTGATATATGTTGACTATTTTAATAATTACTTACTTTTAATGAGGGACATGTTTTCAATTAAGTTGAAATTGCAATTGCAGCCAAACTGGAAACAGCTATAAAGGAATTTTGTACTTTTTGCTTATCAATTTCAAACTTTACTTTGACTGTTTAAAAGCAAATTGACTTAGACAAGCACAGACTGGATTGAAATGACTGTTTTATCGCTAGCAATATTTCTGATAGGGGTACCCCCAACGAAACAGATCTGACACCTTATGACATATTATTTCTGGGATCCATAAGTAGCTACCAATGAAGAATTAACATGCTGACTATTTAAGTGAACATTTTTAAGTCCTTACATCTGCAGGTGAAAGCTGTTTTTTCCTAGTAAATCATAGATGACAGCATTTGAAGTTGAACCCAGAGATTGGGCTGTGATAAAGGTCTGCATATAGGCTAATCATCCGACTCCAAGGAGAACCCAGCCGTACCGGAGATGAGATCAAGTCCTGGGTCAGGCCATCGACCAACTGACTACTGGACAATGTACTTCAATTCCAGTCCAAGGCATCATGGATCCCTGCTGCTAAGAATTCAAATGTGCTGGTGACAATTGAGCCCAAAAGATCATTGTGGATTATGAATTGTAGATGGCATCCGTCTGCTTTGGTCCAAGACTTCTAGACATGGTCCTTTTTACCGTAGGATATTGAACCCCAACACCTGCTTTAATTCTTATCAGTGAAGAAAATTTGTTATGCTTTTACTCTGCAGAACTCGATGTTCTTTGCCGGAGCCTACTTTAACTGTCCACTTGTTTGACAACTAGCAACATCTTTGAAAAAGTATTTGAACCATGAACTTATGAAAGTATAGAAGGAAAAGCTAATTATCTGCAAGCAAAGCAGAATATAGGGACTCCTAAATAATATGTATTTAATGAATGTTTGCATTAATGGAAATACTGCATGATTATTGTGAATTCCAAGTAGTTAAGAATAGATATTTTTAGATAAGTGTTTTTATATGCCTTCTGACATTTAGTATGAGATAATAAGTTACCTTTAAGGACCAATGATTTATGTAATCTGGATTTAATCAGAATCTAATCTAATATAGCATAAAATATCTATTAGAGATTATTTTAAGTAACTGTCATTACAGAGGCATTCCACTATTGCTAGTTAGGGCCAGTCCAGTTTAGATATTCTAGGTTATTGATTGTAATATTATAACAAATAATGTAGAGCTTAACATTTAGGTACACTTAAGAAGAATAATAATAAGCTTATGGGATGGCGCATATAACTAGTATTTTGTGAATAAGGGGCACTTACTGTAGGTCAGAACATCCACAACTTTTAGAATAGGATGATACAGTTTAGGTTGACATGTTGATGATGATACAGGACAAGTGATTATTGAGTATATGTATTATAAAAGATAGCAAAATGAAGTAATAATTTGGCCCATAGGAGATGGAGTGTCTTATACATATAGTGGTGAATGTGCGGTCTGTGAAGTAAAAATCCCAGATGAAAATTTGATGATTTCTACTGGTGACAGAAGATTTGAACCCTTAATGAGAAGCTTGGGTATAACCCTAGAAATTTGAATGTGACCTCACAGCTAACCCAGTGACTTGCATTTTGGAAAGTAGTGCTGAAATCTTCCGAAGGGAGGATTGACACCTAGGGGAATAAGAACACCTGTTGTTTGAAGGCTAGGAAGCAAGGAACATACCAATGACATAATACAGAAAAATGGTCATGGTAGGCACGTGAGAAGCCAGCTGGAATAGTGAGTCAGCAAAAACATCAAAGGCATTGCTACAAACGAGGTCAAGATGATGTAATATATGAAAAATAAAATTATTATATTCATATATTAACATAAAGAAATGTAGAAAAATATATATTAGCATTAATCTTAAAGCAGAAATTAATGCAAGTCAGGCATGCCAAGCAAATGATTAAATAAAGGTACATGCCATATTTATTTTAGATAGATAGATAGATAGATAGATAGATACTTTATTAATCCCAAGGGGAAATTCACATATTCCAGCAGCAGCATACTGATAACAAAAACAATATTAAATTAAAGAGTAATAAAAATGCAGGTAAAGACAGACAATAACTTTGAATAATGTTAACGTTTACCCTCCCCCCCCAGGTTGAAGATGCGCTGTAGAGGACTCCCCAGCTCCAATGCAGAGGCCTTCAAGAGTCATGGCGATACTCCATCTGGACCTGCTTAGCTCTCTGCTCGCCTGCGCTGCTGTAATTGTGGGTGGGGATGTCTGTCCTATGCTGGTATCAGCAGAAGGATGGGTGGAGGGTGCAGTACTCGGAGGTGAGAGTGGGTTAGGGTGGTCAAACCTGTTAAAGAAGTTGTTCATTTGGTTTGCTCTCTCCACGTCTGCCTCGATGGCGGCACCCCGCTTCGAGCTGCACCCTGTGATGATCTTCATCCCATCCCACATTTCCTTCATGCTGTTATTCTGCAATTTCTGCTCCAGCTTTCTCCTGTACTGCTCCTTCGCCACCCTGAGCTGAACTCGGAGTTCCTTCTGTACTCACTTGAGCTCAAGCTGATCACTGCCTTTAAAAGCCCTTTTCTTCTGGTTCAAAAGGCCCTTGATGTCACTTGTAATCCATGGCTTGTTAGCATAGCAGCGTACTGTTCTTACTGGAACTATAATGTCCATACAGAAGTTGATGTAGTCAGTAGTGCAGTCAACAACTTCCTCAGTGTTCTCACTATATGATCCCTGCAGGAAATCCCAGTCCGTAGTTCCAAAGCAGTCTCTCAGATCCTGCTCTGCCTCAGGTGACCAATTCCTGAATGAGCGTGTGGTTGTAGGTAGCTCCCTCACTCTTGGTTTGCAGTGAGGCTGAAGCAGAACCAGGTTATGATCTGCTTTCCCAAGTGCAGGCAGCGGGGTGGCACTGTATGTGTCTTTAACATTTGCATACAGTAGGTCAATAGTTCTATTTCCCCTAGTGTTACAAAGCACATACTGGGAGAAGGCAAGTAATGTTTTGTCCAGCAACACATGGTTAAAATCTCCAGCGATTAGCACAAGCGCCTCAGGGTGCTGTGTTTGTAATTTAGCAACTGTGGAATGGATGACGTCACCCACTATCTTCGCATTCGCCCGAGGAGGGATGTAAACAATAACGACATGTCCAAACTCTCTGGGCAAGTAATAGGGACGCAAACTTGTGACCAACAGTTCGATGACCCTGCAGCAAATGGAGATTTTGATGTTTACATGTCCAGAGTTGCACCACCTTATATTGACATTGAGAGCTAGTCCTCCTCCTTTCTGCTTCCTGCAGGTATTTGCATCTCTGTCCACTCTAATTGTCCGCTCTAACCGGGTAGCTCCACATTAGCATCTGGGATGGTGGTCGTTAGCCACGTTTCACAAAAACACAACAAACTGCATTCTCTGTAGGTCCTGACATTTTTCACCAGTGCAGCCAGTTTGTCGATCTTATTTGGTATTGAGTTCACATTTCCCAGGATCACAAAAGGCACCAAAGGTTTGTAGCGCCTTTTTCTTGCAAGCCACTTCGTTTTTAGCTTAGCTCCAGCTCTGCTGCCATGATACCGCCTTCTTACCTCGTCAGGTAAATAGGGAACCACACCGACATGGGCATTTGTTCTCAGCACTTGAAGTTGACTACTTGAATAGGGGAGTCTCGGCGTGTAAAAATCCATGTCTAAGTAGTAAAAGTGTCCAGGGAATGAGTCCACATAAAAGAAAGTGATAGGAGTGATCAATAAAAAAGAAAAAAATAGAGAATAAAGGTAGAAAAATAAATTCGTATACAGAGCTGCTGGAAAGACTGCCACTCTTGGCGGCGCCTGGGTCGTATATATATTTTTAATTAAAGCTTACCTTTAGCCATTAATATAAAATAGCTTGAAAGCTAAGGAAGGGGAAATAAGAGAATGCCCAAAATTGGAAGATGGGAACATCTGCCCGGCTGAAGCCAATCATAATAAGCAAAACAGAAAATAAAGATGGACAATAGACAGTAAAAATATTGGTGGCCAGCTGCAGAAGGAAGTCAGGAGATATATTGGTTCCCATGAGAACTTAAAGTATCGGCTGGACAGGTGCATAGGGGAGTAAGAGAGAACAGCGAATGAGCTAATGTGAGCGAAGTCGGAGTGATAAGGAATTATTATATAAACTTTGATTTCTGAACTGTTCGGGGCTCAGTCTGATTTGGCCGAATTGGGTTGAGACCTATTGCAATAGGTCACTAGGATCTGCCACCTTATTCCAGTAGCACTGGGAATTAGATGGGAAGTAAACCTTATATGGAACACCCTAATTCACACCAAATAAATTTAAAGTTGTCTGTCAATCTAACCTTCCTGTCTTTGGAAAATGGGAAGGAAACAAGGGCAAATCCTAGCCATCCTAGGGAAAGATGAGCATATTCTTGATAGATGCCACTCCACTTAGAATTTGAACCAAAGGATATCTATACTAACAAAAGGCAAAGCCCTCAATGACTCACTCACTCACTTACTCATCACTAATTCTCCAACTTCCCGTGTAGGTAGAAGGCTGAAATTTGGCATGCTCATTCCTTACAGCTTACTTACAAAAGTTAAGTAGGTTTCATTTCGAAATTCTACACGTAACGGTCATAACGGTCAACAATGTCCGCCATATTGAACTTCTTCTTTATGGCCCCATCTTCACGAATTTTGGTAGGCAGCTTCCCTGCGCTAACCGAAACCGATGTCCGTATTTATTTCAGTGGTATGATGCCACTGTCGGCCGCCATATTGAACTTTCCAACGTCACTAATTCTCCAACTTCCCATGTAGGTAGAAGGATGAAATTTGGCAGGCTCATTCCTTACAGCTTACTTACAAAAGTTAAGCAGGTTTCATTTCAAAAGTCTACGTGTACCGGTCATAACGGTTGACAACGTTCGCCATGTTGAACTTTCTTATTTATGGCCCCATCTTCATGAAATTTGGTAGGTGGCTTCCCTGTGCTAACCAAAACCGATATACATACTTATTTCAGTGGTATGATGCCACTGTCGGCTGCCATATTGAACTTTTCAACGGTCTTTGTTACTTATGGGCCCATCTTCAAGAAATTTGGTACGCGGGTTCCCAACGCTAACTGAATCCTACTTATGTACATATATACGTCCATAGCCTGCAGCTCGGTCACCGTGTGAGGTGGCGTTGGGTCCCCCATCCCAACGCCTCCCACGTTGTTGGCTGCCTGCCTATAAAAGGCCGTCCGTCTCTCCGGTCACTACATTCCCTTCCTTGCTTCGCCACGGGATTCATGTCTCCCTGCTGATAACTACAGCCTTTGTATTTAATCCACAGCTTCTCCGCTGTTTTATTGTTCGTTTATTATGATTATAGTTGTTTAGGTATTTTAGACTTACTTTACATTGTTCAGGTACCCATTTCTTTTATCATTCCAACTGTACCCCCATTAACATGTCTATCGAGGTGATCACCATTGATCAAGGAACTGTCACTTACCGAGTGGTTTCCATGCCCGGAGATGGTACCTACCTTTTCCATTCTCTGTGTTACATATTGCACGGCCATATCAGGCTCACTCTTGATATCCGGAAGAACATTGTGTCTTATGTATTGAATGACTGGGACAGGTTCAAGGTGTGGACTGATGATGGTACAGGAAATAATTATACTACACAGGAGCACTATAAGAGTGAAATGCTTAAACCCTTCACCTATGGTTCTGCATGTGAGCTGATGGCTGCCGTTGAATTGTTCGGTTGTCGCTTTCAAGTGTACCGAAATGGCCAAATATTTTACACCTTTCGACAACTGCCAGTGCCTCTTAAACATCTTAGACTCACAGGTGACGATTTCAGTAGTGGACACTTTGATGTTTATGAATGTTTAAACTCTCAAAAGCTGGATGTGAAGTTATCGATGAAACCAGTTGTATGCTTACAATGCTTGACAGATGCCGAATGTCACTTCAACACAAGTCCTGCAAATACTTTCGTAATTGAAACAAACCATGAAACTGAAACCGTTTATGATAGCAGCAATCCAAGCTATGAGATTTGAAACAAGATTACTGTTCACATGGCCAACTGTACGTTGCATGCTCAAGAGTAAGCTCAGCGCACAGCTTGGTCATATTAAAAACGGAGGGCCAAACTCAAAATGTGGTATACAAAGAGATCCTTAACAAATAATTATTGGTATATTTTCCCTCAGTTTAAAAAGGTTTAATTTTCTTCTTTATATATATATAGTATATATGTGGATGTATGTGTGTGTGTATATATATATATATATATATATATATATATATATATATATATATATATTGTAAAGGACCGAGGAGACAGTAGCAAGGGTTGGGGTTTTCCGGCCCCGTATATTGTAAACCACAAACAAAACTGGTCAAAATTATAAACAAAATAGTTCATAATGCGCGACGCCGACTCCTGGCGTCGCGGCCATTTTATTGGGGAGGAGCCGGAAGTGGAGGGATGCCGGGAAGGACCGCAAGGGAGGATGGGAAGGATGACGTCAGGGCAAGATGGCGGAGGAAGGGCGGAAGTATCGCACTGCGGTCAATCCAGGCCTATGGTGCAGGAAGGTCTTTCTTTCTATGAGGAAGCAGAGGGAGAAAGTTAATACCCCACCATTCCCTGGCGCAGTGGTTTCCCAGGTGCTATCGAATCAATCCAAGGCCTCCTACTGCAAGTATGCGTGACAATATATATATATATATATATATATGAACTAGCAAAATACCAAGGCAAGAGCGGAGAAGTAGTGTGTTAAAGAAGCAATGAAAAGAAAAGGAAACATTTTGAAAATAACGTAACCTGATTGTCAATGTAATTGTTTTGTCACTGTTGTGAGTGATGAGTGTTGTTGTCATATATATATATATATATATATATATATATATTTACACACACACACATAAAAACATATATATATATACATATCTATACATATACACATATATACATACATATATATCTACATATATACACACACATATATACACACATATACATACATACACACACATATCTACATATATACACACACAGCTATTTCGTATCAGTGCAATACGCTGTTTGTTAAAACGGTTGACTCCGCCTTACGCAATAACAAATCAAATCATTCAGTTGTCTTTGCTCATATGTCATTTTAGAGCTGGACGCCTGGCATCTTTTTTTGGCCACAAGTTCGTTTCTGTTTGGTGTGAGGTTCTGTGTTGTGGAGATTCTCAGGATGGATTGCAGGTGCTCATCACTGAGGCGACTCCTGTGTGCTGTTTTGTTAGTCTTTATTACTGAGAAGAGCTTCTCACACAGATATGTGCTACCAAACATGCACAAAGTTCGAGCCGCATGTAGACGGACATTTTTTGTTCTTCAAAGTCACCAAAGCGCCGTGCCAACTCAGTGCGCAATAACTCTAGTAAGCGGTAAGTGTTCGGCAAGGCAGCTGAAGCGCTGCATTATGGGATCTGTAGTTTATTGTGTTACCAGCGCTTCATATACCCGGCTTTAATAACAATAATACAGCATATAAAATGATCTCGAGGCCGGATATAATTACACGCCGGGCGGATGTGGCCCGGCCCTTGAGTTTGACACATATGGACTAAATAGAACTTGAAAAGATATATTTTTCAAATGTGATCGCGCAATTCAGATAGAGTTGACGCAACACTACAGCCTGCATGCCTCAATGAGTCATCCTCCCCTCGCTCTTACTTTTTTACCATTCATCTAATGAATACACTGAGTATGGCTTTACCAAAACAATCATTGATGGCGAATAAAGTATCCATTATTCGAGTATGTAGAGCGGGATATATATATATACATATATATATACCCGCGTATCACAGCGGAGAAGTAGTGTGTTAAAAAAGGTAGAAAAAGAAAAGGGAACATTTTAAAAATAACGTAACATGACTGTCAATATACAGTATTTGTTTTGTGAGTGTTACTGAGTGTTGCTGTCATCAAGGATTTGATTATCATTATTTCTTTCAATCAGGTTCGTATTTGTAGGATGTGTTGTGTTCAAGTTACATTCCTTGTTTGTCAATCGTTGTAAAGATGACAGGTTTCATTCATCGATTCGTTTCTTACTGCATCAATAAACAGCTCGTCTTCTTCTTTATCTGAGACCTGACACACTGCATGCACGGGTTTTTTTTACACTGTCTTCCTTTAGCGGGACATTGACTTTTTCCACCGTGTGCTTTGTTTCCACAGTAGCTGCATTTATGAATATGCTTATCAGACGCTTCTTATTTTTTGCTGCCTTTTCAATTGTGCAATTCGGTTTTTGTTCAGCTCTTTGGAACTGTTGCTTTTTATCTGTGCACTGCGCCAGTTCACGTGAGCCACTCGGTGTACTTGCATCGAAGGTTCCCAGCTGTGCTGGTGCCATCTCGCTATGTCCATAGCTTTATTTAATGTTACCTTAGTCCTGGCACTTAAAACTTTCTCTCGCAGTTTCGCTGAGTTTGTGTCAAACACCACCCTGACCATCTCATCTTCCTCTCCATAAGCACAGTCCTTCACCCGTGAATATTTACCCGTGGCAGTTTGCTATTGATTGCCACTGACGGACGGCCTTATATGGGTGGGCACTAAATTACAAACGCCAGCGGCAGCCTGTCTATGAACTTAATTTAAAGTGTAGGTTTACATCGTGCTTTGTTTCCGAAGTAGCAGAACTCATGAATATGGTTGTATATGCCACTCGCTCGCTTCTTATTGTTTCGCTGCCTTCTCAATTATATAATGCATGTTTTCTTGAGCGCTTTTTTGAGGTCTTCCTGGTTTTCTATGTACTGCGTGATTATGTGGGAGGCGTGATGATGTCACACGAAACTCCGCCCCCACGGTGTTGAAGCTCATCTCCATTACAGTAAATGGAGAAAAACTGCTTCCAGTTATGACCATTACGCCTAGAATTTCGATATAAAACCTGCCCAACTTTTGTAAGGAAGCTGTAAGGAATGAACCTGCCAAATTTCACCCTTCCACCCTCACGGGAAGTTGGAGAATTAGTGATGAGTCAGTGAGTGAGTGAGTCAGTGAGTCAGTGAGTGAGTGAGTGAGTGAGTGAGGGCTTTGCCTTTTATTAGTATAGATATATATATGTGAGTATATATATATATATGTAGATATGTATTGTGAGAGTAGGGGGCAGTAGTGCACCCTTGAACCCTCAGGTACAACTCCAGACACCAGGTAAAAGTCCAGAACCTTTTATTTTGTTCTTCCGTGCACCAAGCACCCTCCACACTACTCATACAATAAACCAACACAATAAAGTCTCCTCCTCGCCCAGACACTTAGCCACCCTTCCTCCCAGCTCAGCTCGGTGTCTGGACTGAGGCACCATACTTTTATAGCCCCTGACCCGGAGGTATTCCTGTCCCGACAGTCCATAGTTCCTTACTCCTTCCGGGTCAGGGCAATCAGTCCTTTCTTTAACCCGAGCACGTTGTTCGTTCCTGTCACGTGACCATGACATACTCCCGGGTCATAGGGCATAAAAGAGCCCATAAGCCCCCCCACAGTGACTCCTGGTGGCCCCCAAGGTATCCAGCAGGGTTGTGTAAAAATACTACAAGGTCCATAATGCCCTGCTGGACTTTGGGGCATGATCCTGCTGTCGGGAGAGCTCCTCCTGGCAGCCTGGGGGTGCGGACCGGCATGGAAAGCCGGCAGTCCTCCACAGTCCCTCCCCCTTAGCGACGACTTCTGGGGCGGAGCGACCAGCCCCGCGAGGGACGTCCTCCTCCAGGAAGACACGTCGGCCGGACCTTGGCTGCGTTGTCCTTGTCCTCTAGCAAACCTTGGGGGAACGACGTACCTTCTGTCCCCCCGGGAACAATGGCGCCACTCGTGGCCCGGCCGCCGGCAGTTGTAGCATCGGCGAAGTCCTCCTGGTTGTCCCCCTCTGCTACACCAGAAACATCTCGGGAACTCTGTTAGAGATATCTCCGCCCCTGTCTCCGCCAAGGAGGGTTTTACGGCCGCTTTACTGTTTTCAACCTCTCTCTCCATTATATTGGGAGACCCACCTTTTCTTTTGGGGATTTCCCGTTTGATCTGGGGCTTGGGCTCAGCCTGAGGCTCCCTATGGAAAAGAGAGAGCCTCTTTGCTGTTTGCACGCCCATTGTTCTGTTTTGTTTCGAAGGCGGCGTCATTAGTACCGCATCACTCCAGGTAACAGCACTGTTTAGCTGTACCTGGGAGATTGGCACTTCCTCCGCCCCTCTGGTAACTAACGTCAACGCCCTTATTACACCAGTCAGGGTCTGGAGTGGCGACTCGCTCCGGAAGGCCACGTCACACGCATGCCTCGGTTCGATCGCTTCCTCCCCCTCCCGGTCAGTCATCACTCCACGCTCCACTGTCGGGTTCACAGTGCTTTGACACTCGCTGTTTATTAATAGCGGGGCCAGATCGCACTGTGTCCCCTTATGATATACGGCACAGATCTCACTCACCTGCACCGCCAAATCACTCGAGACCGGGCTTCTCGCCTAATCGCCGCAGGTATTCCACTAATCCTTTCAGCGGCGCTCAGCTGTAGCTCCCAGCTCGTCTACACGAGCCTTCAGTTCCTTCACTCCCTGGAAAAAATCATACACGGGCTCGAGGTATTTTTCGAGCTGTCGTAAGTCCACAAAGTTAGTTATTTCGGCCGGGGTTAAGTCCGCTTCCGCATTCGTTTCACCTACCGGCCGGGAGCCAATGAGCACGCCCGCTCCTGGCACGTGCTCTGCTGGGCTTCATGGAGGCTTCTGGGACATGGAGTCCGAAGAGGAACGGGTAGCCTGTCGCGGCGGACTGCGATCTGCCTTTTTTAATTTGTCAGCAGACCGATCAGTCACTTCCCGCTCCTCTTGATTCTTTTAAATTGTGGCGCTGCTTCGCTCGCCGCCTCCTTCCCTTTCAGGAAGCTCGGATCCGCCGGGGAATTACTGACCTCACCGGCGATCCTTTCTGACCGCCTCTTCCCGCCTCCATCGCGCGAGGTCACGTGGTGGCTTTCGCCGCATGGGTTTCCCCTTTGCGGACTCCTAGACTGGCCCGGCTTCTTCTTGTCGCGGCCATCTTGCCTAGGTCTGAGACGGGCGTGCTCTTTGTCCACTTTGTGCAGACAGGCCTCTGTAAAACAAGAAATTAAAGGCTCCGGCGGTTCGAGTGCTCTCCCAGCACTTACCTCGGAACGTAGCCGATCCCGCCCAACTCCGGTAGTAATCTTCGAGTCGCGATCCTGCAACGCTCGCTGTCGCCGCCGGATTTGCTCGGCTTTAGCCTGTGCCCGTTCTACCTCGTGGGGAGCCGTCGCTAGCCGTCTCGTGTCCTGGTCTGCCTTCTGGGAGCCGCGGCCATTTTGTTGGAGCATGAGGCAGTCATCCGAGACGCCGCTGTGATTTTCTTGGCGGGCGTCTACAAAACATGACAAGAATAAACCCAAAACATCGGGCGGTTCATCTGCAGCTCCCTCCATAGTAGATGGCGGAACCCCCGGACTATCTAGGGAGTCCGAGGCGCTCGACAGCGTCCGTGTCCCGATTGACGCTACCCGGCTAACTCGCCCACTAGCTCTCGTCCTCCTCGCTCCCGGTCAGGTATGTCCAGGACCTCTTGGCGTCCGTCATGCCCTGCAGCCAGCTGGGACTGACCTTCTTTTTCCCGCTCTTCTTGCCCATGGTCCTGCAGAACGGGATGGTGCGCACAGTTGCAGCTTTCTCGGTAGCGGGTGGTGTTTGCACCTCCGTGAAAAGATGGGGAATCCCCCGAGGGTTGTCTGCCCACACAAAATTTGTTTTTAATGCAGGTCCTCTGCCAACAGACGGCCAGAGAATCCTGCCGGCTACGCCAGTGTGACAGTAGGGGGCAGTAGTGCACCCTGAACCCTCAGGTACAACTCCAGACACCAGGTAAAAGTCCAGAACCTTTTATTTTGTTCTTCCATGCACCAAGCACCCTCCACACTACTCATACAATAAACCAACACAATAAAGTCTCCTCCTCGCCCAGACACTTAGCCACCCTTCCTCCCAGCTCAGCTCGGTGTCTGGACTGAGGCACCGTCCTTTTATAGCCCCTGACCCGAGGTATTCCTGTCCCGACAGTCCATAGTTCCTTACTCCTTCCGGTCAGGGCAATCAGTCCTTTCTTTAACCCGGAGCACGTTGTTCGTTCCTGTCACATGACCATGACGTACTCCCGGGTCATAGGGCATAAAAGAGCCCATAAGCCCCCCCACAGCGACTCCTGGTGGCCCCCAAGGTATCCAGCAGGGTTGTGTAAAAATACTACAAGGTCCATAATGCCCTGCTGGACCTCGGGGCATGATCCTGCTGTCAGGAGAGCTCCTCCTGGCGGCCTGGGGGTGCGGACCATCATGGAAAGCCGGCAGTCCTCCACAGTCCCTCCCCCTTAGCGACGACTTCTGGGGCGGAGCGACCAGCCCCGCGAGGGACGTCCTCCTCCAGGAAGACACGTCGGCCGGACCTTGGCTGCGTTGTCCTTGTCCTCTAGCGAACCTTGGGGGAACGACGTACCTTCTGTCCCCCCGGGAACAATGGCGCCACTCGTGGCCCGGCCGCCGGCAGTTGTAGCATCGGCGAAGTCCTCCTGGTTGTCCCCCTCTGCAAGACCAGAAACACCTTGGGAACTCTGTTAGAGATATCTCCGCCCCTGTCTCCGCCAAGGAGGGTTTTACGGCCGCTTTACTGTTTTCAACCTCTCCATTATATTGGGAGACCCACCTTTTCTTTTGGGGATTTCCCGTTTGATCTGGGGCTTGGACTCAGCCTGAGGTTCCCTATGGAAAAGAGACAGCCTCTTTGCACGCCCATTGTTCTGTTTTGTTTGTGTCGGGAGAGCTCCTCCTGGCGGCCTGGGGGTGCGGACCGGCATGGAAAGCCGGCAGTCCTCTACAGTATGTATATGTGTATATATGCTCCACAGCTAACGTGGTCTTGAGGAAGCAACTTCGTCACGCTGCCACCAAATACTCACAGAAAAATCCACAAGTTAATACAGACGCTGTCTCCAGAGTTTCTCCACACTCAATGTATTCCTTCCTTTATACCCTTTGATCTCCCATTTCAATTCAGATGCCTCCAATTTCCAGTAAGGCTCTGCTGCGCGATGACAAGTAATAAGTCTCGGGGACAGACCCTACAAAAGGATACCATTGATTTCAGGCAAGATAGCTTTTCTCCTGGACAACTATACGTTGCATTCTCAAGAGTGTGCTCGTGCAGCTCGTCATATTACAACCGGAGTGCAGCCAGAAACTTTTAAGTGCCGGGTTTTAGCTAACATTAAATAAAGCCATGGACATCGTAACATCACACAAGAGAGCAGCTCACATGAACTGACTGAACGCAGTACGAGTGATCACTTCCATGCATCAAACCTGTTCAAAAAACGCATTACACAATTGACAAGGTAGAAAAAGAATATGCTCCGAGCTGAGCTCCACAGCTAACGTGGTCTTGCGGAAATAACTTCGTCACGCTGCCACCAAATACTCACAGAAAAATCCACAAGTTAATACACACACTGTCTCTAGAGTTTCTCCACACTCAATGTATTCCTCACATCCCTGTTACACCCTCTGATCTCATATTTCAATTCAGATGCCTCCAATTTCCAATAAGACTCTGCTTCGCAATGAGAAGTAAGAAGTCTCAGGGACAGACCCAACAAAAGGTTGCCATTGATTTCAGGCAAGATTGCTTTTCTCCTGGACAACTATACGTTGCATTCTCAAGAGTGAGCTCGCGCAGCTTTGTCATATTACAACCAGAGTGCTGAACTGACAACGTGATATATAAAGAGAACTATAATAATCGTAATAAACAAACAATAAAACAGCGGAGAACCCGTGGATTAAATAAAAAGGCAGCTTCCTTGGCAAAGCAAGGAAAAAGGATGGCTTTATATGTCGTTCATTTATAAAACAGCGGAGAAGCTGTGCAAAGGCTGTTTCACAAAAAACCAGAGGAGCGCCTTATATGAGCAGGCAGTCAGCTAAAGAAGGGAATTAATAAATATCTATAATCGAAACAAATGAACAAAAAATAGCGTACAAGCCGCGGATTAAATAAAGAAAATGGGTACCTGAACAGTAAAGTAAGTCTCGAATAGCTACACAATAACTATAAGAATCGTAACAAACGAACAATAAAACAGTACAGAACCGCGAAGCAAGGAGAAACGAAGGCCTTATATGGCGTTCGTTTATAAAGCAGCGGAGAAGCTGTGTGAAGGCAGCTACACAAAAAAACAGCAAAGCACCACACTCTGAATGTATTCCTCGCATCACCGTTATACCCTCTGATCTCCCATTTCAATTCAAATGCCTCAAATTTCCAGTAAGGCTCTGCCTCGCGATGACAATTAATAAGTCTCAGGGACACATCTTACAAAAGGTTGCCATTGATTTGAGGCAACATTGCTTTCCTCCTGGACAAAACTATACGTTGTATTCTCAAAAGTAATCTCAGCGCACAGCTTGGTCATATTACAACCGGAGTGCTGAACTGACAACGTGGTATACAAAGAGATCCTTAACAGATAGTTATTGGTATATTTTCCCTCAGTTTAAAGTTATTTTTTTCTTCTTAATAAAAATTTAAAAGCAGTTCTTCATCACTGCGAAGCTCGGGGATTTTGCTATATACAGTATATATATATATATTTATATATATAGATAGATATATATTTATGTATGTATGTATGCGTATATATATATGTAGATATGTATATATATATGTGTATATATATATATGTGGATATTATATATATATATGTGTGTATATATGTAGATATGTATATATATATATATGTAGATCTGTATATAATGTGGGTATGGAAAGTATTCAGACCCCCTTTAATTTTTCACTCTTTGTTATATTGCAGCCATTTGCTAAAATCATTTAAATTAATTTTTTCCCTCATTAATGTGGCCCAACCTTCGGCACCCGTAACAGTAATTAGGAAATGTTAGGTCCGCCCCTTGTCTTGCTGGGAGAGAAACCCCTTCCGCCTCTAACGGTGCTTTCTCTATTTCTGTCTCTATTCCTTTCTTGTCAGGAGACCTCGGTTTAATCTTAGAGCCCTCCTGTTTAATCTGGGGCTTATATACAGTCTGGGTCTATCTATTACAAGAAGAGAGCCCCTTTACTGTCTGCACCCTCTTGATTTACAAATTACCGGTGGCGCGCCTTAAGGGCCGTCTCGCTTCGGGAATCAGCACTGCCTAGCTGCCCCGGATTGATTAGCCCTTCCGCTGACCACTCGGTTACTGTACCGGCCTCTCTTGTAGGGCACGCGGTGTATTGGCACCCGCTACTTAATAAACGCGGGCCCGGATCACACCGCGTCCCTCTATTATGTACGATACGGGCCTCACCTACCTGTATCGCCGCATTATTCATTACGGGAGCCTCCCCACCAAATCGCCGCACGTAGGCCCTCACCTTCTCCAACGGCTCTCTGGCTGCAGCTCCCCGACGATCTTTTCAATGGTCGTCAGGACCTGTAAGAAACTTGCTACGGGCTCGATTAAGCGTTCGAGTTCCCGCAAGTCATTATTTATTTCGACTGGCATAAGACTTACTTCCTTGTCTATCTTCTCTGCCGGCCGGGAGCCAATGAGCACGCCCGCTTCAGGCACATGCTCTGACGGGTCCTGCAAGGGAGCCTGGGATTTGGAGTTCTTTTTGGAGGACCACGGTGCCGCTTTTGGCTGACTGTGATCCGTCTGTATCAATTTATCGACGGACCGATCAGTCATTTCCCGGACCTTCTTACCTTTTTGTAGGGAGAACGGTGCTTCGCTCGCCTCCCCTTTCCCCTTCGGAAAAACCAAGTCCGTCTTTTCTTGGGTGAAGCCACAAACAGCTGAACATGGAACGCCACCTTCCTGGAATCCTTGGTAGGTCACGTGTCCCTCGCCGGCACCCGTAATGCGGAAGTCCTTCGGGTTATTCGTTTGCCTGAACGAGAGCGCGCCATTGCCTTCGGGTTTGTCTTCTGCCTCCCGCAGAGCCTTCGGATGGACATCTGGGAGGTATGTGTTAAATTAAAAAGATTGCAAAGTACATTCCCAGCACATACCTTGTCAGTGACGTCCTCCTCCGGAAATCTCTCCCGAAACGCGTAGCTGCTCCATGGCTCGTCTTGAGCGCAGGCAATGTCGAGCGCTAGACCTCCGCTGTTGCTGGCGCTCTGCTTTGTCTTCTTCTTCCCCATTACGGACTTGAAAATAGGGTTAGTGGCGATTTTTCTGTGTGTCTTGACGCTGCCTTCTTGGGGTATTCTGTCCACAATAAAATTTTTAAATTCAGGTCCTCTGCCAAACTGACGGCCAGAGAATCCTGCCGAAGCTACGCCAATTGTGACAGATTAGGGTTTTCTCGCACCCTTGTACCCTCAGACCACACGTCAGACACCAGATAAAAGTCCAAATAGTTATTTATTATAATAATAAAATGCACAAAGCACCCTCCTCTCCACAATACTCAATAAATCACAATAACCACAATAATAAATAAACCAATCCTCCACTCCCAGACGCTTAGCCACCCTGCCTCCCAACTCAGCTCGCCGTCTGGGAGCTCCCACAGTCCTTTTATTCCTCCTGACCCGAAATGTGTTTCTGCCCAACAGTCCACAAGTCCTTATTCCTTCCGGGTCAAGGTAAATAGTCCTTTTCTTCAACCCGGAAGTCCGTCGCTCTTCCTATGACGAACCTCCGGGTCACAGGGCACGAAGAAGCCTTCGGTCCTCCCTGCAGCTCCCTCCTGTGGCCCCCACGGCATCCAGCATGGCTTTGCATAAAAACTCCATTGTCCATGATGCCCTCCATGCTGCAAGGAGGGCTCCACCTGGCGGCTTGGGGGTATTGGCCGGGATAAATGGCCGGCCATCCTTCACAGTGTATATATATATATGACAGCAACACTCACAACAGTGACAAAACAATTACATTGACAATCATGTTACGTTATTTTTAAAATGTTTCCTTTTCTTTTTCATAAATTCTTTAACACACTACTTCTCCGCTGCGAAGCGCGGGTATTTTGCTAGTATGTATATATATGTGGATGTATGTGTATATATATATATATATGTATATGTATGTGTGTATATATATATATATGTGTCCTGCCCTCTGCCTCAAGCGCCTTGCCTGAGTTGACAGTCAGATAAACTCCCTTCCAATGACCACACAGACAAGAGTTTCCAGTTTGCTTTCTTTACTGAAGCCAGTTGGAATAGGGTAAAACTACAAATAAATCGTAAATACAATATAGTAAGAAATTCTTGCGTACAAACTCAAATAATAAACTTAATGACAGAATTACTTATTCCTTGCAAACATATAAAGAATAAATAAATAACATTCACTTGAATGACAACATTATCTGTGCACCCTGGCAAAGCTGCTAAAGTATAAAAAAGTACGCTCCCAAGTACTTCTACAATGCAGCGAACACTAGGATAACAGCGGCAAGTTGCTGGAAACTTTTAACCTTGAAATACCTCCTTAAATAACTTTAAATTACTCAACGTTTTCACAAACATGTATCAATACAGAATTAAACATCTCTACATACCGACAATGCCTTCCGAAGCCAAACTGAACGCTCAAAGTAGGAAGTGAGACAAACGTGCTCTCTATTTTGTCTTTACTCTCTGGGCACAGCTTTATGAGATCATCGCGGTGAGACAGACTGCTTCTCAAGCAAAGGAATGCTGAATTCCACCACTAGATGGTGCGAATCTTAAGTCTCTCTAACTTCAACCTTTAGCTAGAACAGCACAATATGTGTATATGTATATATGTAGATATGTATGTGTATATATATATATATATGTTTATATGTGTGTGTGTATGTTTATATATATATATATATATCTATACATATATCTATACTAATAAAAGGCAAAGCCCTCACTGACTGACTCACTGACTCATCACTAATTCTCCAACTTCCCATGTAGGTAGAAGGCTGAAATTTGGCAGGCTCATTCCTTACAGCTTACTTACAAAAGTTGGGCAGGTTTCATTTCGAAATTCTATGCGTAATGGTCATAACTGGAAGCTATTTTTCTAAATATACTGTAATGGAGTTGAGCTGGATGGCCATGGGGGGGCGGAGTTTCTTGTGACATCATCACACCTCCCACATAATCACGTGAACTGACTATCAACACAGTACGTAGAAAACCAGGAAGAGCTCAAAAAATCGCTGAAGAAAACATGCATTATATAATTGAGAAGGCAGCGAAACAATAAGAAGCGAGCGACTGACATATACAACCATATTCATGAGTGCTGCTACTTCGGAAACAAAGCACGGTGTAAACCTAAAGTTTAAATTAAGTTCATAGACAGGCTGCTGCTGGCGTTTGTAATTTAGTGCCTGCCCACATAAGGCCGTCCGTCAGCGGCAATCCAATAGAAACACTGCCACTAAATATTCACGGGTGAAGGACTGTGCTTATGCAGAGGAAGATGAGATGGTCAGGGTGGTGTTTGGCACAAACTCAGCGAAACTGCGAGAGAAACTTTTAAGTGCCGGGTCTTAGCTAACATTACATACAGCCGTGGACATCACACGAGATGGCACCAGCACAGCTGGGAACCTTCGATGCATGAACACCAAGCGGCTCACGTGAACTGACGCAGTGCACAGACAAAAAGCAACAGTTCCAAAGAGTGCTGAACAAAAACCGAATTACACAATTGAGAAGGCAGCAAAAAAATATGAAGCGTCTTGATACATACAAGCATATTCATAAGTGCAGCTACTGCGGAAACAAAGCACACGGTGGAAAAAGTCAATGTCCCGCTAAAGGAAGACAGTGTAAAAAAAAAACCCGTGCATGCAGTGTGTCACATCTCAGATAAAGAGGAAGACGAGCTGTTTATTGATGCAGTAAGAAACGAATCGATGAATGAAACCTCTTATCTTTACAACGATTGACAAACACGGAATGTAACTTGAACACAACACATCGTACAAATACGACCTGATTGAAAGAAATAATGATAATCAAATCCTTGATGACAGCAACACTCAATAACACTCACAAAACAATTACTGTATATTGACAATCATGTTACATTATTTTTAAAATGTTCCCTTTTCTTTTTCATAACTTCTTTAACACACTACTTCTCCACTGCGAATATATATATATATAACCCCGATCTACATACTCTCAAATAGACAAGCCACACGCCGTGGCGCAATTGTAGAGGGAGCCTCTAGCGCCGACGTCCGAGGTTCGATTCCCGAGAATGGATGCACTGAATATGTACGCGCGCTTCCCGATTCATTTTACCCTCGCATCTCCTTGGTTTGGGACGTATGAAAAAATATGCGGTTAACGCAGAATCATGTTACGTTATTTTTAAAATGTTTCCTTTTCCTAGCACAAACACAGCTGAGAAGCTTCGATGCATGTACTCCATAACGCGTTAAAAATAACGCATTTAATCACACTTTCAATTCCAAGCAAAGGGGAACTTTTGTCAATGCATGATTTCCTGGTACATCGATTACACTGATGCACACATCACAGCTACAAAAATGTTAGAGTCGGAATAAAGCGCGTTCCTACGACTGATCGGAGGAAAATTTCATTTCAAAAGACTACCCGACGAAGCCTTGATAAAAGCATGGTTTTGTGCACACTGAAAAGCAAGCAAAATTAGATGCATTACAGAAAGCGGACTTTGTGGCTCTTACTGGGGATCATTGGACTTCCGTGACCGTTAGTAATTCTAATTACATCTAATTACAAAATGTTCAATGATCACACTGTTTTAGCCTAATGTACAAAATAATTTTGGCTAAGGTTACTCAGAGTTTAAAGATTAAGTTGGTCAAATTACCTTTTATGTTTCTGACTTATTTTTTTAAGAAGAAAAACTGCACTTTATGTTGAAATTTTGGTTATTATTATTTAAAGACAATACCATTCTGAAAATGTACTTAAAGTACTTAAACTACCACTTTATTTTTAAGTCTGCCCAATTTTAACCAGGGATGATATTTTTGTTTCTGTTTTGAATTCAAATGCAGTTTAAAAACTTTTTTTCAGAAATTAAAAGAGCTTGAGTTTACAATATTCATGTCCATGTCTATTATTTGATTCTGTAAGCCCACTAAAACCCTTTTAAATTAAAAAAAAAACATTTGCGATTTGGGGCAAATTTTCATGTGTGATTACATACGATTAATCAAGATTAGTTATTACACAGCCTCTAATTAATTGGATTAATTTTTAATCGAGTCCCACCCCTAATATATATGTACATATATATGTAGATTTGTATATATATGTGTATATACAGTATATATGTAGATATGTATATGTGTATATATGTATATATATGTGTGTGTGTGTATATATATGTATATATATATTTATATGTATATGTATATATATATGTATGATGTGTATATATATGTTTATATATGTGTGTGTGTGTGTGTGTATATATAAATATACAGTAATTCCTCCTCGATCGCGGGGGTTGCGTTCCAGAACCCCCCACGATAGGTGAAAATCCGCGAAGTAGAGACCATATGTTTGTATGGTTATTTTTATATACAGGGTCGGCCATTTATATGGATACAGCTTAATAAAATGGGAATGGTTGATGATATTAACTTCCTGTTTGTGGCACATTAGTATATGTGAGGGGGGAAACTTTTCAAGATGGGTGGTGACCATGGTGACGCATCAAACTTATTGGGAATTTCACAAGAAAAACAATGGTGTGCTTGGTTTTAATGTAACTTTATTCTTTCATGAGTTATTTACAAGTTTCTGACCACTTATAAAATGTGTTCAATGTGCTACCCATTGTGTTGGATTGTCAATGCAACCCTCTTCTCCCACTCTTCACACACTGATAGCAACACAGCAGGAGAAATGCTAGCACAGGCTTCCAGTATCCGTAGTTTCAGGTGCTGCACATCTCATATCTTCACAGCATAGACAATTGCCTTCAGATGACCCCAAAGATAAAAGTCTAAGGGGGTCAGATCGGGAGACCTTGGGGGCCATTCAACTGGCCCACGATGACCAATCCACTTTCCAGGAAACAGTTCATCTAGGAATGCTCGGACCTGACACCCATAATGTGTTGGTGCACCATCTTGCTGGAAAAACTCAGAGAACGTGCCAGCTTCAGTGCATAAAGAGGGAAACACATCATCATGTAGCAATTTCACATATCCAGTGGCCTTGAGGTTTCCATTGATGAAGAACGGCCCCACTATCTTTGTACCCCATATACCACACCATACCATCAATTTTTTTGTTCCAACAGTCTTGGAGGGATCTATCCAATGTGGGTTAGTGTCAGACCAATAGCGGTGGTTTTGTTTGTTAACTTCACCATTCACATAAAAGTTTGCCTCATTACTGAACAAAATCTTCTGCGTAAACTGAGGGTCCTGTTCTAATTTTTGTTTTGCTCATTCTGCAAATTCAGTGCGCCGATCTGGGTCATCCTCGTTGAGATACTGCAGTAGCTCGAGTTTGTAAGGGTGCCATTTGTGAGTAGCTAAAATCCGCCGAAGGATGTTCGACTAATGCCACTCTCCAGTGACATGCGGCGAGTGCTACGCAGTGGGCTCTTGCTGAATGAAGTTAGGACAGCCACTGATGTTTCTTCATTAGTGACAGTTTTCATGCGTCCACTTTTTGGCAAATCAAACACTGAACCAGTTTCACGAAACTTAGCAAGCAGTTTGCTAACTGTAGCATGGGAGATGGGTGGTCTCGTAGGGTGTTTTGCATTAAAATCTGCTGCAATGACCAGACATCAACACAATTTCTATCCGCTCCTCACGTGTTAACCTCTGCAACATGTCAATGGCTGTAAACAAAGAGAAACTTGTAAATAACTGATGAAAGAATAAAGTTACGCTAAAACCAAGCACACCATTGTTTTTCTTGTGAATTTCCCAATAAGTTTGATGTGTCACATGACCCTCTTCCTATTGAAAAAACAAAAGTTGGATCCTAAATGGCCGACTTCCAAATGGCCACCATGGTCACCACCCATCTTGAAAAGTTTCCCCCCTCACATATACTAATGTACCACAAACAGGAAGTTAATATCACCAACCATTCCCATTTTATTAAGGTGTATCCATATAAATGGCCCACCCTGTATTTTAAGCTCTTAGAAACTCTCTCACACTGTTTATAAATATTCTCCGCACAGTTATACAGTAAACCCTCGTTTACAGCGGTTGATCCGCTCCAGCCAGATAAATGGATTTCCAAGAAGTAGGATTCTTTATTTATAAATCTAATATTTTCGCAGTTAGAGCATTGAAAACCTGTTTACGACCTTCTAAATACGTTTTAAAACAGTATTAGAGCCCTCTAGACATGAAGTAACACCCTTTAGTCAAAGTTAAACTGCGCTCCATGACAAGACAGAGATGACAGTTCTTTCTCACAATTAAAAGAATGCAAACATAACTTCCTCTTCAAGGTGCATGTCAGGAGCAGAGAATGTCGGAGAGAGAGTAAAGTAAACAATCAAATATCAATAGGGCTGGTGCGCTTTTAAGTTTGCAAGCACCGTGATAAAGCAGCGCAATGAAGGGATCAATGTGAAGGTAGCCTTTCAGCATTTTTTTACAGGCGCGTCTGTATCTTCTAAGCAAACAGCCACTGTGTAAACAGCCCCTCTGCTCACACCCCCTCCGTCAGGAGCAGATAATGGGGCTAATCATAAGTCTCCCTGATGGTATTGCATGATGGATAAGTATCTGCCTGTATTTCTCAGAGAGAGTGAGACATAGAGAAAAGCAAACAATGAAAAATCAATACGGGCTGTTAGAGCTTTTAAGTGTGCGAAGCAGCGTGCGGAAAGCATATCGTATATTATTGAGGAGTTTTAGTTAATACATAATACGTGCTCTGATTGGGTAGCTTCTCAGCCATCCGCCAATAGCGTCCCTTGTATGAAATCAACTGGGCAAACAAACTGAGGAAGCATGTAACATAAATTGAAAGACCCATTGTCCGCAGAAATCCGCGAAAAATTCGTGATATATATTTAGATATGCTTACATTTAAAATCTGCGATGGAGTGAAACCCTTGAAAGTAGAGCCGATATAGCGAGGATTACTGTATAAATATATATATATATATATTTATATATATGCCAGCAATCATGTTACGTTATTATTAAAATGTTTCCTTTTCTTTTTACTTCTCTGATGCCAAGCATGGGTATATTGCAATATATATAAATATATATATATATATAGATAGATAGATAGATAATATATATATATATAACAACAACACTCATATTAATGACAAAACAATTACATTAACAATCTTCTTACATTTTTTTTTAAATGTTTCCTTTTCTTTTTCATAACTTCTTTAACACACTACTTCTCCGCTGCGAAGCATGGGTATTCTGCTAGTATATATATATATATATATATATATATATATATATATATGACAGCAACACTCATAAAAGTGACAAAACAATTACAGTGACAATCATGTTACATTACCGCTGCGAAGCGCGGGTATTTTGCTAGTATATGTTTATTGTCACACACGTGTTAGTAGGAGACAGCTGAAGGGTTTAAGTAATTTCAATACCACATCTCACCAGGGGAGGGTGGGGTGCACTGTCTTTCTCAGTTCCCTGCAGACCTTTCCTGAGAAATCCTACCAGGTTCCGGTACCTTAGAAGACATCACTTCCATTCCCGGCTCCTTGATAATGTCACTTCCGGTCCAGGCGACGTCACTTCTGGGACATGCCCCTTTGATGACGTCACTTCCTGTATGGGCCTTTAAAGCCGCCATTTTACCACCATGGAATCAGTTCTGTATTGGACTCAGTATTGTGAACATCTCTATTCAATTCTACAAACCTTTTGCAGCTAGGGATATTATACGGGTGGCTGCCCTAAACCTTTTTATGTCTGGTCTGTGTTTATATCACTATATATATATATATATATATATATATATATATATATATATATATATATATATATATATTAGGGGCTCTGCCCCCTGCTTGCTTCGCTCGCCCACCCCTGGGTTTGGTTTACCGGATATACAATTTAAAGAGATTGTTATTTTCATGTGAATTGTTACATATGCATTATTTTCACTTTTACTTTAAAACTTTTGTAGAAACAATACATGTCCTTTATTTCTGGCCCCAGGCGTGGTTACATCTTACTCGCAGGGTGTATAACACTGCTCGTGTTGTGAGGGGGAGGGGCGGATGAATGCACACTAAGGAGATGCCGCCGGATCACATGCTGTCTTTCTGCTGCTGCTGCTGGCTCTCTGTGCTTTTTGTTTGTCGCGCTGCACGTCGATCATTTATAAGCCTGTGCAGCAGCTGTCATTTTGTCACTTCATGTCCCTGCTGCTCACGTTGTGAAGAGTTGGCTGAACACACGCTAAGGAATTACAGTCGGATCATCTGCTGGCTTGTTGCTGCTGACGAGCTGTATTTACGGCTTATCATGCTGCACGTCGATCATTTCAAAGGCAGTACAGCAGCTGTACTTTTGCCACTTCCCGTCTCTGCTGCTCGCGTTGTGAATGGAGAGGGGCTGAATGCACGCTAAAGAGAAGCGGTCAGATCATCTGCTGGCTTCCTGTAGCTGTTGCTAGTGAGCTGCGTGTTCTGCTTGTAGCTTGTTATTGTTTTAAGAGCTGGGAGCACATGATGTCTGTCTGCCAAAGGCATTACAACAACCGCTTGGTTAGATGTCCAAGAACTTGTTTTAAATATTGTCTCACTGCATTGTCTCGTGTAATGTTAAAGTGTCTCTCACGGGACGTCAACTTGTCTTCCTAAAAAATCACGTCTCGTCTCCCTAGTCTCCCTCCCAAGATTTTTTTTATAATAGAGATATATAGTCATATGAAAAGGTTTGGGAACCCCTCTCAGCCTGCATAATAATGTACTCTACTTTGAACAAAAAAGATAACAGTGATATGTCTTTCATTTCCTTGGAAAATCTGAGTACCGGGGTGTTTTCCGAACAGGTATTTTTAGTGAAGCAGTATTTACTTGTATGAAATTAAATCAAATGTGAAAAACTGGCTGTGCAAAAATGTGGGTACCCCTGTGATTTTGCTGATTTGCATGCATGTAACTGCTCAATACTGATTGCTTGCAACACCAAATTGGTTGGATTAGCTTGTTAGCCTTGAACTTCATAGACAGGTGTGTCCAATCATGAGAAAGGGTATTTAAGGTGGTCAATTGCAAGTTGTGCTTACCTTTGACTCTCCTCTGAAGAGTGACAGCATGGGATCCTCAAAGCAACTCTCAAAAGATTTGAAAACAAAGATTGTTCAGTATCATGGTTTAGGGGAAGGCTACAAAAAGCTATCTCAAAGGTTTACACTGTCAGTTTTGGACAGTTAATTTTGTGAGCTGGAATGTTAAAGTGCTGAATCACGAATTAAAGAGAAGGAAAGTACTCTCTCACCTAATAAGTTTGAATGCTAAAATAGTATTTTTACGGGAGACCCACTTTCTAAGCAAGGATCAATTTCAGCTGCAAAAGGACTGGACTGGCCAAATGTTCCATTCAAGCTTTACAAAGAAAACAAGAGGTGTGGGAATTCTCATACATAGAATAGTCTCATTTGTAGCATCAGATGTAGTATTGGATCCTGAAGGGAGATATAAGATGGTCATGGGTAACTTATCTAACTGTAAAATGATTTTGATAAATGCTTATGCACCTAATGTCGATGATAAAGAATTTATATATTTATTTGCATCCATTCCCAATGTGAACACTCATAATATTATAATGGCTGGGGACTTTAATTGTGTTTTAAATCCACTCTTAGATAGGACTTCTATTATGGGGGGACAACATCTAACACTGCAAAGATAATTACAAAGTTTATAACTGATCACAACTTATCAGACCCCTTTTACTGCTTTGGAGTAATTTGGTTTTGACCCGAACATTTGTGCATGGATCATATTATTGTATACCAATCCAGAAGCTTCAATTTGTATCAACAACATTTGTTCAGACTACTTTAAACTAGAACATGGTACCAGACAAGGATGCCCCTTGTCACCACTGCTGTTTGCAATCGCCATTGAACCACTGGCTATACACTGTCAAAATGCTGATCAGATAAAGGGGATTATCAGAGAAGGACTAGAACAGAAAATTTCTCTATATGCAGATGATATGGTACTGTATATCAGACCCACGAAATTCTGTGCCTGCAGTCTTAACAGCACTCACAGAATTTCAAAAGATCTCTGTTCTCAGAATTAATCTTAATAAAAGTATACTCTTTCCAGTGAATTCTCAAGCATATAATATTAGATTAGACACCCTACCTTTTATCATTGCAGAACAGTTTAAATACCTAGGGGTAAACATCACAAGTAAACATAAAGCTCTTTATCAACAAAATTTCACCATCTACATGGGAACCCTTTATCTCACTCTAGCTGGAAGAATTAACACTGTTAAGATGAATATTCTTCCTAAGCTCCTTTTTTATTTCAAAACATTCCAATATACATCAATAAATCATTTTTAAGCAATTAGATTCAACAATAACCTCATTTAGTTGGAACTCAAAACATTCACGTATCCAAAGAGCAACCCTACAAAGACAACAGGCAGAAGTTGGCATGGCTCTACCTAACTTCCAGTTTTATTACTGGGCAACAAACATACAAGCTATAAAAACCTAGACACAAATAGATAAACATACACTGGCCTGGTCCGCAATAGAAGTATAATCCTGCAGTACTTCTTTATATTCCCTGCTCTGTGCCCCAGTAAATGCAAGTTATTGGCAATATACTAATAACCCAATTGTGCTTCACTCACTCAGAATATGGAACCAATGTAGAAAGCATTTTAAGATGGAGAAGCTTTATCTGTGGCACCTCTGCAAGAGAACCACCTCTTTCAACCTTCGCGAACATATGCAGTTTTTAATATCTGGAAAAGATTTGGGATTAAATTGCTTAAAGATCTTTATATACAGTAGACAACGTCTTTGCATCCTATGAACAATTACATTCCAAATTTAACATTCCAGCTACACATTATTTCTTTCACTATCTTCAAATTAGGAACCTTGTTAAACAGAACATGCCCGATTTTCCTCATCTTGCACCCTCGTCCATGCTGGAAAAAATATTGCTCAATTTCAAGGACTCAGACTCCATCTCTGCAATATATAAAATTATTTTACAGTCCCTCACTTTCAAAGATCCAAAAGGACACTGGGAAAAAGATCTCTCAATTAATATATCAGAAAAGAAGTGGAAATAGCAATGCAGAGAATTCACTCACGCTCCATATGCACAAAGTATACAATTATTCAACTCAAAATTATATATCGAGCACATCTGTCTCGCCTAAAACTCTCCAAAATGTTTCCAGGGCAAGATCCAACCTGCGAACGCTGCAATCAAGTTCCAGCCTCATTGGGTCACATGTTTTGGGCCTGCACCAAATTAACATTATACTGGACCAAAATTTTTAATTACCTTTCAGACAGCCTTGGTCTCACAATTCATCCTAACCCATTAACAGCTGTGTTTGGGGTTCTTCCAGATGCGTTTAAAGTGGAGAGGAACAAACAAACTGTGATTACATTCACTACACTTTTAGCACACAGACTTATTTTGCTAAACTGGATGAATCCTAACTCCTCTTTTAAGTCAGTGGGAAACCGATGGTTTATAGTTTTTGAAATTGAAAAAAAAATCAAATACTCAGTTAGAGGATCTGTACAGTTTTTTTTTTCAAAACATGGCAGGATCTAATCAGTAATATTTTACAATAACCTCTTAAAGCACAGAGGAAGCAATTATTTCTGTATTTCTTTTTCTTTTTCATTCATCTCTATTGGCTTATCAAACTCATCAATTTAGGGATGTTTACAAGCCTTAAGTTTTACTCTGTTGGCCATGCTCTCTCTTTCAGGGGTGGGGGTCGACTTGTTCTCAATCCTACTTTTTGTAAAAATTGATTGATTTCTATGGAATTATTGCCATAAAATTAATAAAAAACTGTCAGTTTTAACTGTAAGCAATGTAATCAGGAAATGGAAGGCCACAGGCACAGTTGCTTTTAAACCCAGGTCTGGCAGGCCAAGAAAAATACAGGGGTGGCATATGTGCAGGATTGTGAGAATGGTTAAAGACAACCTACAGATCACCTCCAAAGACCTGCAAGAACATTTTGCTGCAGATGGTGTATCTGTACATCGTTCTACAATTCAGCGCAATTTGCACAAAGAACATCTGTATGGGGCGGCACAGTGGTGCAGTGGGTAGCGCTGCTGCCTCGCCGTTAGGAGACCCGGGTTCACTTCCCGGGTCCTCCCTGCATGGAGCTTGTATGTTCGCCCTGTGTCTGCGTGGATTTCCTCCGGGTACTCCGTTACTTTGTTTCCTCCCACAGTCCAAAGAGATGCAGGTTAGGTGCTCTGGCAATCCTAAATTGTCCCTAGTGTGTGCATGGTGTGTGGGTGTGTGTTTGTGTGCCCTGCGGTGGGCTGGCACCCTGCCTGGGGTTTGTTTCCTGCCTTGCACCCTGTGTTGGCTGAAATTGGCTCCAGCAGACCCCCGTGACCCTGTAGTTAGGATAAAGCGGGTTGGATAATGGATGGATGGCTGGACATCTGTATGGCAGGGTGATAAGAAAGAAGCCCTTTCTGCACTCACGTCACAAACAGAGTTGCTTGCTGTATGCAAATGCTCATTTAGTCAAGCCAGATTCATTTTGGAACAAAGTGCTTTGGACTGAGGAGACAAAAATTGAGTTATTTGGAAGAAGAACACCACATTCAAAGAAAAACACCTGCTACCTGCTGTCAAATTTGATGGAGGCTCCATCATGCTGTGTGGCTAGTTTAAGGAATGGGGCCCTTGATAAAGTCGAGGGTCGGATGAATTCAACCCAGTATCAACAAATTCTTCAGGATAATGTTCAAGCATCAGTCACAAATTTGTAGTTATGCAGGGGTTGGATATTCCAACAAGACAATGACCCAAAACACATTTTGAAATCTACAAAGACATTTATGCAAAGGGAGAAGTACAAAGTTCTGGAATGGCCGTTACAGTTCCCTGACTTGAATATCATCGAAAATCTATGGGATGATTTGAAGCAGGCTGTCCATCCTCGGCAGCCATCAGATTTAACTGAACTGGAGAGATGTTGTATGGAAGAATGGTCAAAAATACCTCTATCCAGAATCCAGACACTTATCAAAGACCATAGGAGGCGTCTAGAGGCTCTTATATTTGCAAAACCAGACTCAACTAAGTACTGATGTAATATCTCTGTTGGAGTGCCCAAATTTATGCACCTGTCTAATTGTGTTAGGATGCATATTTCATATTTTCTCTTAATCCAATAAACTTAATGTCACTGTTGAAATACTACTGTTTCCACATATTAAAAGGAAGTTGCTACTTTGAAAGCTCAGCCAATGATAAACAAAAATCCAAAGAATTAAGAGGGGTTCCCAAACCTTTTCATATGACTACATATATATATATACTGTATATACACTGTAGATATATACGTATATATATAGTTTTTTTTTTAATTTTAGCAATTAAAGTCAACATTTCTTATTGTGGTCTCATTGCAGACTACTAGGTTAATTTGAGAGGAGCTGCTAATATATTTGCTAAAAGCTAAGTATAAGGCAATGTTTTTTTTCTCAGAATTAATCTCAAAATTGAAATTTGGAAAATTGAAGAAGAAGCAGTATAGATTTGTTACTGATATTAAAGCATGCTTTAACAACTGCTTTAGACAGATAGATAGATAAATCATTAATCCCAAGGGGAAATTCACATACTCCAGCACCAATACTGATAAAAAAACTAAATTAATATAAAGAGCGATAAAAAAGACTGCACGTTATAACATTCATTTTAGTTCTGGTTACACTGAGTAATCTACCAGTTATAAATTTTATGTTATACCTTCATTGTTATCCCTATTTTAATTTAGGAGAATGTTATAGCCTACTAAAAGAAATTATTCTTACTCAAGATGCAGAACATAACAAAAGGCCTTTGCTTGGAAAAATATGAATTTTATATAAACTCAGCAAATACATTACCCATATTGCTATGATATAAAAAGAAAGTTCTCTGATTGCATAAGACGTTACTAGACAAATTTAAGTTATACTTATTTAAAAATTGTCCACGTAAATTCATGTTAATTAATTATGTACAGATTTAATTTTATCATGCTTCTTGTTTGAAGAAAATCAGTGCATCAATAAACCACAAAAAAATTGACATTTTTGCCAATCAGTGGTTAATGAAAAGGAAAAAACATTGTTACTTTAAACAAAAACAAATGGCACATCAGACACTCCTTGTAGCTTTACTTATTTTTGTTTTTATCAAATTTTACTAATTCAATACATTTTTAAGTTTGCAAATGCAATAGAGTATATTATTTTTAAAGGATTTATACAGAGCTGAACTATAATAAAATCTGATACATTTTAGCTTAGCATGATATCACTTAAATTGTACTAACTGGGATAATATTGTAATATTTTTTTCTTTTCTTTTCTTAAAACAGTTTTAATCAAAAATATAAGAAGTCAGTCAGTCATTGTCCAACCTGCTATATCCTAACATAAGGTCATGGAGGTCTGCTGGAGCCAATCCCAGCCAGCACAGTACACAAGGCAGGAACAAACCCCAGGCAGAGAGCCAGCCCACCGCAGAATATAAGAAGTAACATTTCTTAAATGTTTTGTCATTTGAAATAACATTTTCTGATTTATACTTGAAAGTCCTGCTATAATTGATAATAATACTCATAAGTTTCAGTGTCAATTTCTAAATTTTTATTCTTTGATATTCATCTTGGAAAAATTAATACTATACAAAGTTATTGTCTGTTATACCTGGATTTTTATCACTCTTTAATTTAATATTGCATTTTTTTATCAGTATGCTTCTGCTGGAGTATGTGAATTTCCCCTTGGGATAATAAAGTATCTATCTATCTATCTATCTATCTATCTATCTATCTATCTATCTATCTATCTATCTATCTATCTATCTATCGATCTTCTAATTTAAAAATGAAACCTGAGATAGTCAAAGACAAATAAAATCTTAATTCCACACTTTGCAGTATTCTAAGGTGCATCAGTGATCTCTACTGGTTAGATATATTTAAATATGTAAGTCAGATTTTCTACAAGCTACTCATTGTAACACTATAGAATTAACAAATTCTTTTTCATATGAATATTATGTATTATTGTACTCCTACTTTATTACATCCATGCTTTCTTTTATTATTATTATTTTTTCTTTAAATGACAGAATATCAATCAAAATTTTAAAATTAATAAATTAATGAGCTGTAAAGAAAAAGGGTTAATATACTTTGCCACAATATTTAGGAAATTAGTGTATACGGCATGACAGCCCAGCCCCAGGAAATGCACAAACCAGTGTGTTTCTTCATGCTGACCCCATGCCCAGATAAATGGGAAGGATTACGTCAGGAATAGCATCCGGTGTAAGATTTGGCAGTTCAATATGTGGACAATAATACAGATTTCCATACCAGATCGACTGAGGCCCAAGTTAACAACAGCCACCACCAATACTGTTAGCCAACAGGATGCTGGTGAAAATTGGGCTACTGTTAGCCAAATAAGGAGAAGGGGGGGGGGCATGCCTGAAGGCAGGAGGAGGGGAGGAAGGTAAAAAGAGTGGAACTGAGGGTAGGAAATTTGAATGTTGGCTTTATGACTGGTAAAGGGTGAGAGTTAGCTGATGTGATTAAGAGAAGGAAGGTTGATATATTGTGCGTGCAAGAAACTAAATGGAAAGAGAGTAAGACTAGGTGGATCAGAGGTGGATTCAAATTGTTCTCTTATTCTGAAGGAACAGTACATCAAAAATGTTTTGGATGTGAAAAGAGTGTCAGACAAAGTGATGAATATGAAGCTGAAAACTGAAAGTGTGATAATGAATGTTGTTAGTGCATATGCCCCAAATGTTGAGTGTGCGATGGATGAGAAAGAAAATTTCTGGAGTGAGTTGGATGAAGTGATGGACAGTGTACTCAAGGAACAGAGAGTAGTGATTGGAGTGGATTTCAATGGACATATTGGTGAAGGGAACAGAGGAGATGAGGAGGTGAAGGGTAGGTATAGTGTCAAAGAGAGGAATGAAGAAGGTCAGATGATTTTTTTTGTGAAAAAGATGGGCATGGCTGTGGTGAATATGTATTTTAACACTAGAATTACTAAAGCCTATGAAAAAACACATAAAACCGGCCCACCTTAAAACCATTTGCACCTCTCCAACAGCGTCTTTTGTTTTGTAAATGTGTTAATAACCATAAGCAGCCTACTATTCCATCTTCCCACCGCTGCAGAAATGGCAAAAAGCTCTTCCAACTCAAGAGTAAGATGGAAAGAGTAGTGGAACGAGGTTAAGAAGGGAAGTGATGATTAGTGAGCAGCAGTATAGTTTCATGCCAGAAAAGAGCACTGCGGATGTGGTGTTTGCTCTGAGGGTGTTGATGGAGAAATACAGAATTAGGCCAGGAGTAGTTGAATTGTGTCTTTTGTGGACCAGGAGATAGTATATGACAGGGTGCCTTCAGAGGAGCTGTGGTATTGTATGAGGAAGTCGGGAGTGGCAGAGAAGTACGTAAGAGTTGTACAGGATATGTACAAGGGAAGTGTGACAATTGTGAGGTCTGTGGTAGGAGTGACTGATGCATTCAACCTGGAGGTGGGATTACACCAGGAATTGGCTCTGAGCCCTTTCCTATTTGCAATGGTAATGGACAGGTTGTCAGACAAGATTAGACAGGAGTCCCCATGGACTATGATGTTTGCTAATGACATTGTGATCTGTAGCGAGAGTAGGGAGCAGGTTGTGGAGACCCTGGAAAGGTAGAGATGTGCTCTGAAGAGGAGAGGAGTGAAGATCAGTAGGAACAAGACAGAATACATGCGTGTAAATGAGAGGGAGGTCAGAGGAATGGTGAGGATGCATGGAGTAGAGTTGGTGAAGGTGGATGAGTTTAAATACTTGGGATCAACAGTACAGGAGTAACAGGAAGAGAAGTGAAAAAGAAAGTGTAGGCAAGGTGGAATGGGTGGAAAAGAGTGTAAGGAGTAATTTGTGACAGACAGATATCAGCAAGAGTGAAAGGGAAGGTCTAGTAGTGAGACAAGCTATGTTATATGGGTTGGAGATGGTGACCAGAAAGCAGGAGACAGAGCTGGAGGTGGAGGTGAGTTAGATGCTAAGATTTGCATTGGGTGTGATGAGGGTGAACAGGATTTGAAATGAGTACATTATAGGGTCAAGTCAGGTTGGATGGCTGGGGGACAAAGGCAAGATTGTGTTGGTTTGGACATGTGCAGAGGAGAGATGCTGGGTATATTGGGAGAAGGATTTTAAAGATAGAGTTGCCTGGCAAGAAGAAAAGAGGAAGGCCTGAGAGAAGGTTGATGGATGTGGTGAGAAAGAACATTCAGGTGAAGGGTGTAACAGAGCAAGAAGCAGAGGACAGGAAAGTAGTAATATGTCAGGCATGTTCTGTCAAAATCTGATTGAATTTGATTGATGATATTAAACCCCGCCCCTTTTTAACTCTTTTAGGGCGGATGTCGACTTTTGTTGACAGGAGGGGTTGAGGGCGAATGTCGACTAAAGTCGACATCCAGGGATAGAGGGCGATAATCAGCTGTTAATGGCGACAAATCTCACTGTCACGTCACAGGCATTCCCTCTGTGCTTGGAAGAATGATAGACTCGTTGACTCGGCAACTAATCCTAGCGTGTGCGTGAGTTGCGAAATGTAAACAATGGCAAGATGGTATCGACATGTGACAATGGAGCGAGGCGAGTGCAGAAAAGAAAACACTCGGCAGACAATGACAATGTTTTGCGCATTATCGCGGAGTCGGACTCTGATTTTTCAGAATCGGATTTTATTGACAGTGATCAGGAGATTGAGCAAGAGAGTGAGAAGCCGACATCAGCTGATCAAACACCAGCCGATGCCGCGCCAGCAGATCTGCTGCCAGCTGAGCGCTTCGCGCAGCCGATGCATCTACAGCAAGGTTCGCGTGGGATAAATACACAGACATTGATCAGTTGAGAGCCGAGCTGGCTACTGGACTTCACAAGACGGCATGGCTTGCTATTGGACACGACAGATCACCAGCTGCTGTACTTCAGGCTGCTCTCTCCTGATGCTGCTTTTCAGCTACCGTCAGACGAGATAAACAGGTAGGCAGAGAAATTTTTTCAATCGCGGGCTGCGTTTGCATCGCATTCTCATTTTTCAAAGTGTAAACCCACAACAAAAGACGAGATGAAGCGTGCTGTGGTATTACAAATAGAGATGGGACAGAACTGGTGATATAACTTCAGGGAGCATTGGTCCAAACGTGCTTTGTCCCCTGGTGGCTTTGGACAGGTTATGTAGCATGGTGATAGGTACGTGCTGCTGCAAAGTTTTATTCACTTCTGTAATAAACAGAAGCAAATCCCATGGGGTGAGCGGGCTATAATGCAATGCATAAAGTTCATAAAGTTTCAGAAGATGAAAAGAGGTGACAATACGGTTTTCATGCGGGCAGAAAACTTGGTGGCAGTGGAATGGCACAATGGTAAAAGGGTGACTTGTCTCTCTACAGCACACACTAACAATATATGTGAGAAAGTGCAGCAGTAGACAATTGAAAAGTAGGCACCAAAGCAACACGTATTGTAAGCAGTGCAATGTGGCAATGACTGAAATTGGCTGCTTGGACCGAGATCAGACTTTGCAGGACTTTGCTGTGTAAAATGTATGTGATATGTATGTGAAATCATAGAGTATGCAGGCTCATACAACATGCAAGACAGTAATATTTGTCAAAAGTAAATATTTTTGTTGATTTGATATGTTAAACAATTGCTTTGTGTTCTTTTTTAAAAAATGTTAGTTTTTGGAAAAATATTCAGCCCTGGGAGATAAGAAAAAAAAATTAGCCCTAAAAGAGTTAATTGATGACCAGAAGTCCCACCACCCACCAACCATCTGTTGTTTGTTGACCTTTGATGACCTTTAGCCGGGGCCCCTGTTGATTGATGACCGGAAGTCCCCTCCCCCAACCATCTGTTGTTTGTTGACCTTTAGCCCGGCCATCTGTTTTCCCCAGGAAACTGTCAAGGGGCGATTTGATGGATGCCCGACCCCTTGAACCCCCCGCCCCCCTGCTTAGCCACCTGCCCTGAACCATCTCGGTAGGGCAAGTCCAGACATGCCCAAAGGCTGCTTAGGCCCCGCCGCCCCTTGAACCCATCACCACCCCCAACCACTTCCGAGCCCCCCTCTTCCTAAGACAAGTTCAGGCATGTTGCAACCGGACCCTGTACAAGTTCAGGCATGTTCCTATCCATACCCAGACTGAAGGGCCTGCCTAAGACTCACCGATAGGCAGCACCTGATGTCTGGCCCCTCCACTTCCAGGGCCACTTCTGAAACTGGTGTATAAAAAGCGATGCATTTTATTCAGTTCTAAGCACTCTGTGAAGAAAAAATGGAATCTATGACCGATGCCCCAGTGAAGCGTCATTTCCTTAGGTTTCTATTCTAAGGATCGTTTGAAAAGGGTTAAAAGATGTTTGGTTCCCGTGTTTCTTCAAGCTGGAGCGGCCGACGAGGATCGGGTCAAGTTGTGCGAAACAAGGGTAGAATCAGGCGCGGTCGATAAGGAAAACTGTCCTCCGCCTGTAGAATTCAAGGACTGAATTCTGCAAGCTTAAGCGACAGCCCTAACTGGTCTAACTGGTCTGAAACATTGTTCGAATCGAGCGATGACGAATTGTAAAACCCCCCTTTATTTACGCCACGCCCCATACCTCTTACCATAAATACTCAGTCTGTCAACGGATCCAGACGAAGGATCAGACCATTTCAGAATTCGTTGAAGCTTTTAAAAGCTCTCTGCATATCATCAGCTTCGGACTCTGAAATGACGGATGTCGGCGTAACATCCTCGGGGTTTCCGCCTAAGACTCCAAAGACTCCAAAGACTCCGGCTTCAAGATCTGAATCTTACCAGTTCTATAACTCTGTCCGGATGTATTGCATTCAGGACAGCCAAGAATCTGACCTGCGTTATTTTACTATACGGCCTGATTACACTCTCTGGTCAAGAGACCTTGAGACAGACACCAGATTCCAGTCTCCTTGGTCGAGTAGGGCCTTACCCGTCACACCCAACGGTGATCAGCCGGACACTGTCGTCTCCGTTAATGGCGATCAGACGGAAACCTCTCACCTAGCTCCAGGGCAGCCTTGGGTGCACAAACAAGTTCCGCAGGAACCAATGTCGATCGGACTTTCTGAGACAAATATGGATTGCCCCGATGGTGTACTGCCTGAAACCTGGAAAAAGGCCCTGCAGCTTGTTAAAGGTCTGATGACGTCTCTGCTGGACATTATTGTCTACTACGACCAGAAAAAAGAATGTCAAGGCTGTGGTATAAATCACCCTGCCCAGGTAAGACATACCTGCCTCTTTGAACCTGAAATCACCTACCGCCAAGGTCGCTTTCAAAAGATTCTGAAGATTTTCTGTAAATATTGGCTGAAACAACCAGCTGTGAAAGTTCTCGGGTATTTTAATATTCTATTGCCGATTCCCAAAATATATGTAGTGATTGAAAAGACTGTGGATGAATTTGAAAGTACCAGCTCTATTTATGATACTGTAATGCAGTCATTTTATGAAATGGATGAATACTCCTACTGTGTAACCCGCCGCGTGGCAAATGAGTTTTTTCAGCGTAATATTAATCACGAGGGTCATATGAATCATTTCACCACCGCTAGTGAATTAAAGGCATCGGTGGTGGAAATGTTCAATCGAACTCTGAAGACCAAAATGTGGCGTTATTTCAGCTCCCGGAACACCCGGGCCTATCTGCCGGGGTTACAGGACTTGGTGAAATCTTATAATCTCAGCTATCACCGAGGTATAAAAATGGCTCCTGCCGAGGTGAATAGTTCAAATCCTTGGAAAGTCTTTAAAAACGTATACGGTCTAACTAAAACCAAAAGAAATATAAGATATAAATTCAAAGTCGGCAATACGGTCAGAGTGTCAAAATCCCGGAATCCTTTTACCAATGGTTACGAACAAACCTTTTCAGACGAGGTATTTACCGTTTCTGAACTAGTCCCCAGGGATCCGCTCGTCTACAAGCTCAAGGATTATGATGGCGAAGACATTATAGGTTCATTTTACGACGGCGAGTTACAAAAGATTCGAGGTACGGACGTCTTCAGGATTGAAAAGATTTTGGCTAAAAAAAATATCCGTAGAAAAAAGCATATTTTGGTGAAATGGCTCGGTTGGCCCGAAAAGTTTAACAGTTGGATCCCTCAAAGCTACGCGCAAGACGTTAAATACTGAGAATCAAAAATAGTATTTCATTTACGGTCTGTTCACAATGGAGAGAAAAAGCTTTTACGTTGTACTACCCAGGAATTCTTCCCAGGATGTTTTCCCTAATAATACCATCGCCGAATTTACCGTCAAATTAGCCGCCCCAATCAACCTACAGGGCCTTTGGGAAGTTGGATTGGCTGAAATTCAGTATCTGCATACGTGGAACACCCTAGACAAACCGGATAATGACTTTATGTTGGTGAATCCGCTAATAGCTAAATTTATACTATTCCAGCGGGCTTTTGTTTTAGCGTCGAGAAAGTGACAGACAAGATGAATGAAGTGGTGTTGAAAGATTCAAAATTCTTGGAGTCCCGTTCAGCAGACCCTACGTACTTCCACTATATTGCTCTAAAGCGTAGATTCTGTTTCTCAAACACTGTGAAGGATGAAACTCTGCATGTCAAGGGACAATTAGGTAGGATTCTAGGAGCTCATTCGGACACAACTATTGGTCTGGTGAATGAAGCTCCTTACCCCGCGGATATCAGAGTGGGTTTTTATTCCTTGTACGTCTACAGCAACATTGTGTCTCACCAAAGAGTCGGAGACAGCTACGTCCCTCTCTTGAGATGCGTACATATTAAGGATGAGATGAAAAAGATTACCACAATCACCTACGACAAGCCGCACTACGTTCCGGTCAGCAAGAATCAGTTTGATACATTGACCATTGAAATAAAGACGGATCAGAACAAAGCGGTTCCATTTCAGTTTGGCAAGGTCATAGTCAAGTTACATTTCAGACCCACCTAAAGGTGTATACACGACTAATACAGAGATGTGATCTTACCTGGACCCTAACCCTTACGTGCATTATTATGAAGCCCAAGCCGGTAACGGACTCCCCGGATTTTCTGGGGCCCCAGTGATGTACGGCTCTGGGATCGGAGGGATATTTCGAGGGATATTTAGAAGAGCTTTGCCTCTCTTGAAAAGAGGATTCGAAATTGTCAAACCACACATTAAATCAGCTAAGAATATTGTCAAAGACGTGGCGGCTGGAACCATGTCAGGAGCGATGACTCGAGGAAACGAAGAAAATCAAGCTGGGGCTGGTCTAATGGTGATGAGGAAAACTAAATGTAAGAGACCTCCGGGGTCACGAGCAGCCCCGAGCATCAAAAAGACGCGCCGTTCAGCTTTTACTTCATTTTCTTCTCTCTGCCACAAGGATAAGTCCCACACCCGCAGAAAAAAGAAATCGAAAAACATTTTTTAACTCAAAATGTCTTTCGTTCATCGAATGTCTCAAGAGTGTGTGAAATCTGAACTGGACTTGTTTACGGTACCCTATACTCAGACTAGTGTAGAAAAAAGCATCTACGTCGAGGTCCCCCCTCTCTCAGCTCTATCTGAAGTCGCCCCGTTGGAGTTACTGATTACCGGGAATGGGGAAGACTACTTGGACCTGAATAACACGCTTCTACACGTCCGATGCAAAATTGTCGCCGACGGAACTAATCCACCCCCCCTGGCCAAGGTAGCCTTTGTTAATTATCCGATAGCCTCTTCATTTTCACAAGTGGATGTAACCCTGGGAGATCGCTTAATATCACAGAGTTCCAGCCTTTACCCGTATAGGGCCCTTTTTGAGGGATTGTTAAATTACAGCAGTGAAACTCTCAAGTTCCAATTTGGTACGGGTCTTTTTTATAAAGACTGGGCCAATGAACATGAAAACACAACCTTGGACGGTCCAAATGAGGGGTTCAAAAAAAGAAACGGTTATACGGCCCAGGGTAAGACAGTAGAACTCCTCGGATCTATTCATTCCGACCTATTTTTTCAAGAAAAATTAATTCTAAATGGAGTGGACGTCAGAATAAAAATGGTGCGGAGCAAAAATGAATTCTGTCTGATGTCCGGAGATGCCGAGCGTTACAAAGTAAACATTTTATCCGCAGCTCTTTTTGTCAAGAAAGTTAAAGTTTCAGCGGTGGTGAAATTGGGGCACGCACACGCACTCACAAACGCCAATGCCAAGTACCCCGTGGAAAGAGTGAATATGAAAGTTCTCAGTTTACCGGCCGGGATACGGGTGAGCAATCAGGAGAACCTGTTCTTGGGACAATTACCCAAGTACGTGGTCCTAGGCATGGTGGATAATGATGCCTTTTCCGGGGATTACGCCAGAAACCCCTTCAATTTCAAGCATAACCATGTGGAATTCCTGGCCTTGTATTTGGACGGAGAACAGATTCCCGCCAAACCATTTTAACCCAATTTTGCTAATGACACCACCGCTCGAGAATATTACAACCTTGTGTTGGCCACCGGAAAGCACTTGAAAGATCTGCCTCTGGCCATCAGCCGTTCTGAATTCTCCAAAGGTTACACCCTGTTTGCCTTTGATTTGACTCCTGATCAAGAATGCGGAGACCATTTCTCATTGATGAAAACTGGGAACATGAGATTTGAAATCCGCTTTCGGCAACCCCTACCCAATACTGTGAATCTAATAGTGTACGCGGTCTTTGACAACATTATTGAAATAAACCAGAGAAGAAATATACTTTATGATTACTAAAAAAAGCATGAACACCCTGCAGATCAACGAACCCATGTCTAGTAATCTGTACACAGAAAATCTGTTTTACGGAGTGTTGGCGTGCGACGAACTGCCTAAAAAGATACTTACAGAGCTCCCGACCATGATCATCATCAATACTCACCGTCAAAATCAACCCGGAGAACACTGGCTGGCGATACATCTCAGAGAAGACGGAACTGGAGAATTTTTCGATTCCTATAGAACCCCACCAGACTTTATCTATTTTCCTGAGGAAATATACAGCTTTTTAAACAGAAACTGTAAAGAAATTATTCACCATACCCGGCAGCTTCAAAGCTGGTTTTCCACCGTCTGCGGGCAACACTGTATTTTTTTCCTGTATCATAGAGGAAAAGGACGCTCTTATCAAGAGGTCATGAACCTGTATTTTAATGAAGTCACCAAGAATGATGATATGGTTCAAAATTTTGTCAACACCTTGTCTAAGAACAGTTCTAGAAGCTTTCAGGATCATCCCTGTATGCAAAGTTCTATGCCCTGTAATTATCTTAATAAAGAATAGGCAAACTTTGTAATTAAATATAATATTTTATTAAACAAAAATATAATTACATTTCAATAAGGAATCCATTCATTCTTTTTGCGAGATCTGGTTTTCTTGCCAACAGGTGTATTGGAAGCAGACGTCGCGGCAGCAGAGGCAGAAGCCCCGTTTGGGGAGGGTGGTTTGAAACTCTCTAGAAGTTCTCTAGTGTCCATGTTTGGTACGGCCGAGGTCGGAATGTTCAATCCGGCCAGGGCCTTAATAAATTCTTTCCAGCCCCTAGGTCTCCGATAGGATGGTATGTTGTGACGGGTGGTTAAGTTCCGCATTAGATCGATCATATTCGTTCCGGGTAACGGTTCTCCACGAGACACAAACTCCCAAGCCATTCCAATAGGTTGTATTAGGGTGATGCAACATTTTCTGTAAAATTATTTCAGTATATTTCTTTGATTTATCCGGAGCACTTTTCGGGGTATGGTCCGATGTAATCTTGATTTTCAGCGGTATTAAAGAAATGGGGAAAGTACCCTTTTTGAGCATGGAATCCCAGGGCTTTGGGCATACTGCTCAATCTCATAGGTAAGAAGTTCAACGAGTCGATAAATCTCAAGTTGGAATATTCTTCTATAAAGCACATTAATTTACAGCCCTGAAATGTTACAAATGGAGTTTGCCCGCTTTCGACGAGATATTTCATGAGGAAATATCCGTCATACCCCTTAGAATTGTGAGCTATGAACGTGTAATCTTTGTATTTCGGACATCGATATCTGTGAAAGAACTTTGCTACGCAGTCCTCACCGGACCGTCTTCACGATTGACCGTTCCAATGCATGCAGTGGATGTAATTGGGGATGTGAGTACCGTCATCTTGACGGCACTCAAAATCATAAAACACGTATTTTTCGTGGTTTGGTCTTTGCGGTAAGCTTTGAATAAAACACTGATGATTTTCATCCGACTCTTTCACGACCGCTGTACAAACGCGACAGTGTTTGGGTCGACACTTGTGAGGTTTTGAACCGGCTTTCAAGCTGTATCGCTCATAACAGAGATCGCGGACTTTAAAGACGTCACAGATACTTTCAGACCGACGTGTCTTTTCATTCCATTTCGGTGTTTTGTGGAGCTCGAAGCAAACCCTTGATCGACAGAAACGACAACAGTCGGGACATCGAAAAGCCTCCCGTCAACCAATCGACAGTTTGTAGATAAACAGACGTCACAGTGTTGTTCGCAGCGATGTCGTGACGGTATAGAATATCCCGTGTAACAGAAATCGCAGATGTAGGAAAATCCCAGAAAGCCTTTTAGATTTAAAATACCGTAATAATGCTCCTGGTGCAAAAACAGGAACGCCGTCTTTGGTTTTCTGACCCGGGACGCTTCAAATTTTAATAGAGCGGTGGTGTTCGGTTCCCTGTACCAGACGAGAATTTTAATTCCTAGTAGCCTCTCAAATTTTTCGACATCTGAAAACGTTACTTTCTGATTCGTTGATAAACCGCCCCCGATGTGCAGACGGCAAGCCTCTTGTTCACACAATTTCTGATTCTTTCTGAACTTATCGTTTAATACAGCCAGTAAACCCCTGGCAAAACAGTACTGATCATCCTGATTAAAGGATATCCATAGGTGCTTCCGTTTCTTTTAAAGGATTACATCGTTGAAAAGGGGACAGGCTTTACGTCTAGCCCCACCAGATGGAACCCTAACCACCTGAACGATTAGCATCAGACTGGAATCGGCTAAAATAGTAGCGTGACTCTGGAGAAGTAATTCAATTTGATTAAAAAAGTCTTCAACAGAAAGCATGCCCGCGGGGGTTAGGGAAAAAACACTGGGGTTGAGAGATTCGGCACGTAATTCTAACTGAACTAGATCCATAGGATTCAAAGTGCTCGTAAAACTGTCTAATATTTGCTGAAGGGTCTCGAGTATATGATTAAAAATTTCGGCGAATAAATCAAGTGTGTAGGCCTCAGAAAAATTGAAGCGGTGTCTAATCTCGATATTGTTAAATTTTGGACGCTCCGTTATAGACAAATTATTGAATCGAGAGGTAGAGGGTTGTGGGGAACTTACTGACGGCTCTGGAGACGATGGATTCACCATATGCAATGTAGAGGGTTGTGGGGAACTTGCTGATGGCTCTGGAGACGATGGATTCACCGTATGCATAGTAGATGGCTGTGGAGAGTTGGTTTCGAGACTCAAGTTTACCCCGGACGAATTAGTCACTCCTGATCCTGTCTGAGGATGTGGGAAGGAAGTATCCGGCTCTTTTAAGTCATCAACAGGTGAGTGTTGAAGACTGATCTTACTAGGTCCCGAGGTTCCTGAGGTAGAAGGTTATGAGGATTTCACATTCGTGTTTAGGGCATTTGGTTGTTGTGAAGGGCCTGAAGTCATTCTGTCCTGATTTGAGGTATTCTTCAAAAGCTCCAACAGAGCGTTAACTACAGCTATTTCATCAGAATTTAGAACCTGAAGCGAAGTATCAATGAGATCAAAATTGTCAATAGGTTGTGTCACTGGGGTTGGTGATTGAACAAATTCAGGTGATCGCGGAGGGGTAGGTATTTTAGGGGGTTTTATAGAATATTCAAGGTTATCAGACATCTCTTTTAATAGTCTCAGGTTTTCACTGGACGGCCTTTTCCTACCTTTGCGCCCTACAGGATGTTCACGGAAGCTGTCTGTACCACTGTCGCTGCTGTCGCGTTCGTTGCAGCTACCGCTAGACCCGTTTTCAGGCATGACCTAAATTTAAGCAAAGGTTACAGTTATAAACACAGATAATAAAAATTTAAACAAAGGATACAGTTATAAGTACAAAAAATAAAAATTTGCATTCAATGTTATTTTTAATGAAAAAAAAAGTAATATAAAACCTATCCTTTAATTTCTGGGTAGAACCTTGGAAAAAGTATACAGATGCAGCAAATGTAAACTCATGTCGGGTACGGAATTGTACCCAGGAGACTCTAAGTCTATAAATTGCTCCAGTGCCCAGGGAAGAACGTCGCCCAACTGCACCAGTCTTTCGCAATGTCTCCGGTCGTGGTCAGGCCGATGGGAATATCGGGGTAAATAACGATTTCTTCGCCGAGATCCTCGCTCAGAAGTGAAGCGATGTTGGTAAGGGGGGGTTGAACGCCGGCTAGAATTAGAAGACGCCGACGATTGCGCTGGAGAATGCCCACGGCTTCTCTGAGAGGGTGTCAGAGAATGCCCACGGCTTCTCTGAGAGGATGTCAGAGATTGCCCCGGGCTTCTCTGAGAAGATGTCAGAGAATGACCCCAGCTGTTCTGAGATGATGCTGGAGAATGACCCCAAATGCTGATCTCCGGCGGGGCTGGTGTTTGTGGATTATGCCAGCTTTCGTACAGTGCTAGATTGTCTGAGCCTTGCAGCAATTGCGTTAAAACACCTGGGAGAGTTGAATCTGAAAATAAAATTATAACCTTCTCAGTTAAAGGACTCTTTTCACAAAATCTGCAGATAAGTGTGTTCCCCAAAGTTTCGTCCATAAATTGAAAAGGACACTTAGCGTGACTGTACAAATCAGGGTAATCCCTTTGCGAAACTGCTTCATTTTGTACAGAATTTTTGTCTACAAAACAAAATACATCCCTATTTAAAATAACATTTCCCCATTCCAGCTCTTGCAGCGGCTGAAACCAAATGCACGAGCTCCAATCCAGACACACACACACATATATACAAGCTGATCTACACGTGCTTACGCACACACACACACACACAGACACATACACATACACAGACACAGCTCAACCGGTTAATTAACACAGAACGTTTTAATACGCATCATCCTTATTCAACCCGATAGGCTACTTGTAAATACCCGAAGCACTTTAACAAACTGCATGAGCAACCCCTAAACTAAGTTGGATAAAATCATTTTCAAAATAATCGGGTCTCAAGGTATTAAAATATAATCTCATAGATACAGAAACACGTTATAATATTCATTTACCCGATGATTCAACAATACTTTTGATACGTCTAAAATCACCCGGACTTTTGGGGGCCCTAGTATGTATTACATTTCATTTAGCAAAGCTCATGTGCGTCCGAAAGCTAGTAATCGCATGCATGACTGCGCGCACACACGTACGCACATAGACATGTTGTAAACATTTTATCATTTTAATAGAAATTCTCACCTGGGTCATCAAAATCGATTGGCGATTCTACTTGTATATATAACTCTAAAGAAAAGAAAATAAAGGAATCAACCGTTCATTTTGAAATAACTTTATTGTATTCCAGGACATTTTCCATTACAACCCAGTAATTATACTCAAATATTCACTCACGCATGTCGTTCATGCAGTTAGTTAAGACACATTTATAGACTCATCATCCCATTTCATGAACAGATCAGCCCAGAAGAAACATGCTATAAGCAGTTTTATATTGACAAACACGTAAGCGCTTATACATGCACGCGCGCTACCGAGCGCACGCCGATACACGAAGGCTCAGCCTAAATGCTAATAAGCATGCCATGCGTGTATTAAACAAGATATATTAAAAAAGGTTTTTACCATTTTGCGAATCGACTGGTATGAACAGCTCTAAGGAAAAAATATAAGAATTCAGACCTCAGTTTTTAAAACATGTTCATTTAACGCGTATAAGAATCATAAATAGCCTTACCTGGGGGGTCGTTCAATCAATCAATCAACATTTATTTATATAGCACATATTCATACAAAAAAATGTAGCTCAAAGTGCTTAAAAGTGCTGTTGCAGATTCGTCTGTATGAAGAATAATTAGATTTCATTTAGATGTAGTCATTAAAATTATAATACATTATTCTAATAAATTCGTGCTGACAAACCGTATTGAGAGAAATTCATCTTTCTTGTTCTGAACGAAGCATAGAGAAATGGGTTTGGGGTACGACCACGGCTTATTTATATACCCGAAAGAGCTGGCTGTTTTGGAATGTGACCCCTGTGATCTGTAATATCAGATATTTTCCCCAATCATTTTAACTGGACATCCGTGTAATGGCCTTTGTCCGGTGTCTAAATACAACTTTCGACGGACGCTAAAAAAGTCCGGAATTTGCTTAATAGATTTGTTTAAACATCTGTACGCATCTCTGTAAGACCTTTTTCACCTTTCCCAAAGTTTTGCTCCGGCCACGAGGTTAAGGGTCATAAACGGCTTGAGCGGTCCTAACATCTGAAGTATGATTCCCCACAGATTCCCCAGAGCCCACATCCCAACTCTGGCCGCCTGGAGCTAAGGTAGTGGGTGTTGTGCTTTGCAAAAGGCAGTTTTGGCAAAGAGTATTTTAAAGTTCCTTTCTCTAGCCCAAGATATCCGATCTGATTAAGGCATTCAAACTTTTAGAAAAACTAAATGGATTTCTTCATGACGGGAGGATTAACATGGATAGAACAAGGGATGGTTTTAGATCGATTTTAATACAAATTATAAATATATTAATTCATATAGCATTTAGGCGTCTCAAACGTGATTTAAAAGGGTTCTGCTGCATCTTATTTAACTGTGTGTGTGTATGAGGGGTTTATATCGAGCTATTTATCTCGTGTTTTACACGTTATCATGAAAGCCTTTAACTTTTTAAGATCCATGCATTTTGGGAATGGAAGAAGTATTACACCCAGCTGTTGAAAAGCATGCGCGCTCTTGGACTGAATCAGCGCTGAGCGGGCAGGGAAGGTGGGGTACGGGGTTTTGGCATCTGTGTTAAGGCAATCGTGCACGCTTCACGGCGTCAGTAGGGTCTGACTCAATCCTCGCCAGCGCTCCAAGCATATGGCCTAGTGGCGCTACAGGGGCATACAGGTTGCAGCTTACAGCTACGTGTCTGTTCGGGGCCGCGGAGAGCTTTGGCACTGGCCAGCTCGCGGGCTCGCGCAGGGGCTGCTAAAAGCCAGGCTGCGCAGAGGTGGCCTGACATCTCGTTTCTGTGTGCGATGTTGAAGGCTTTTAAACGCAGAGCCTGTCTGTGAGATGGATGTCGGTTTTTGTTCTGTGAAAGGATTTTCACGGAGTTTGCAAAAGCTGGTCCTGTAAGTGGGCTTAGATAAAATACAAGGGGATTACAAATGATATAGCAACGATTAGATAGATAGATATTTTAAAAATAATTGTTACATAGATACCAGGATTCTTACCTAAAGCAATATTGACAGGAACGGCGAAAAGTTAGACCGGTCCGACCGGAGCATGGGTGTGTGTATGTCCTCGGAAGTGGAGGGGCCAGACATCAGGTGCTGCCTATCGGTGAGTCTTAGGCAGGTCCTTCAGTCTGGGTATGGATAGGAACATGCCTGAACTTGTACAGGGTCCGGTTGCAACATGTCTTAGGAAGAGGGGGGGCTGGGAAGTGGTTGGGGGTGGTGATGGGTTCAAGGGGGGCGGCAGGGGCCTAGGCAGCCCTTGGGCATGTCTGGACTTGCCCTACCGAGATGGTTCAGAGCAGGTGGCCAAGAAGAGGGGCGGGGGGTTCAAGGGGTGGGGGGCATCCATCAAATCGCCCCTTGACAGTTTCCTGGGGAAAACAGATAGCCGGGCTAAAGGTCATCAAACAACAGATGGTTGGGGGAGGGGACTTCTGGTCATCAATCAACAGGGGCCCCGGCTAAAGGTCATCAAAGGTCAACAAACAACAGATGGTTGGTGGGGGCGGGACTTCCGGTCATCAATTAAAAAGGGACGGGGTTTAATCTCATCAATCAAATTCAATCAAATTTTGACAGAACATGCCTGACATATTACTACTCAGGAAGATATGGAAAAAGATGCTTCGCTTTGGGAACCCCTAACGGGAGCAGCCGAAAGAAGAAAAAAAGACTTGTGATATCTCTGCTATCAATGTATTATTTTTCCATCCCACTATATTATTTTTTCCCACTTTTGTGTTGTTTTACCAAATGAGGCAGGGGTAGGGGGCACAGAGATGACAGAGCCTAGAAGCATCTGACTGAGTTGATGTGGTGATAGAAATTAAGATATCTTTTTTTCTCTTTTAGGATTCTGGTTTGCTCTGCCTTTATCTGGTCGTTTCACTTCTCTCTCTCCCTCTCTCTGTTTCCAGTCCTATCCAAATTTAAATAGTGCACTTTTATTGAGAACCCAAGGAATTTTGTTTACATAAGAAAACATGAAATTTGCCTTCTCATTTACATCCTTTAACATACAGAAAAGACAAGATAGGTTAAAACTGACACAGAAATTGTAAAATATTCACTTCATTTAAAAAATTATTTCTATCCTAACTACTTCTGGCAGTTTAATGGTTTTTTTTTTAACTAAAATGGTTACATCATATACAGTATGTTAAAATATTATGCTTCTGGAACTTTTTATTATCTCCGATATTCCTTATTAAAAAATACATATGGCACTAGTGAGAAAGGTATTTCTGGAGTGATTCATATGAATTTTTAAAACAATTATCCAACTCTGATTTACAAAGTTAAGTTCTAAGTGTAATGGGTGTCTTCCATCAGCTGAGACAATTAAAATATTTTCAACATTGCTCTCTAACACACATGACACGACATGCTGATATCCTCTGATAAAGGAAACTCCACTGTAATTATGTTGTTAGACTTAAGTGCAGCATTTGACACAATTGACCATTCTATTTTACTGCACAGGCTAGAAAATGATGTTGGGCTTACAGGCACTGCGCTCGCTTGCTTTAGTTCTTATTTATCAAATCGATTCCAATATGTACAGAAATGTGCTGACAGTACTCCATCATTATACACAGAAGTGAAATATGGTGTCCCGCAGGGCTCAGTACTGGGACCTTTACTGTTTCCACTTTACATTCTTCCACTGGATTCTATCATTAGGAAACATCATGTTCATTTTCACTTGTATGCAGATGACACCCAGTTATACCTCTCATTTAGATCAAATGAAGTTTCTCCGACGTTGTCTTTAATTAGTTGTGTTAGTGAATTAAAGGAGTGGTGGATGAGAACTACTTGTCTTTAAACACAGATAAAACAGAGATGTTAATTGTTGGAGGGAATGAAGCTGATCACAACAATGTTCTGTTATCCTTTAACTCAGTTGGAATCACCATTAATTTTACTGAATCAGCCCGAAATCTAGAGGTTATCTTTGACTCTAGCACGTCATTTAAAGCACACATTACAAAGTTGTCCAAATCATGTTTCTTCCATCTTAAAAATGTTGGGAAATTAAGGTTCTTTCTAAATAAACATGATTCTGAAAAATTAATTTATGCATTTATTTCTAGTAGGATTGACTACTGCAATGCGGTCTTCACTTGATGTTCAAACTGTTCTTTATACAACCTCCAGTTAATCCAAAATACTGCTCCAAGAACAAGAAAGTACAAACACATAACTCCACTTCTTAAATCCTTACACTGGCTCCTGGTTAAGTTTAGGGCAGATTTCAAAATCCTTCTTTTAACATATAAAACATTAAATGGCCAAGGTCCGCTTACTTGTCTGAACTTATCATGACTTAAAACCAGAGCGCACATTAAGATCTCAAGATGCCGGTCTGCTTATGATTCCAAGGATTAATAAAATAACAGTGGGAGGTCGAGTTTTTAGTTACAGGTCCCCTAAACTGTGGAATGGTCTGTCTGCTACTATAAGAGATGCCCCTTCGGTCACCGCTTTTAAATCCCGGCTGAAGACAGTACGTCGAAGACGTTAGTCATTAGCACTAAAACATAAGTAACATGATAGTTAAAATTGGATACTAACCCTCACCTATTCTGTTTCTCTTCTCGGTACTCAAATGTGCCACCTGCCAAGATATTTTGCCTGCCTAAGGTAAAGTCATCCCTGATGGAGGATTGCTGGAATCATGGGAAAGAGGGTCCTTTCATCAGATTAGTGCAATTTCAGCTGTGGAATGGCCAGATGGGGGAGGCAGCTTGATGAATGAGATCTCCAGGACTCTAATCCAAATCATATTATGTGATATCATCTACTGTTAAATTCTACTCCATACTTCTGAAATTTTAATTTTTATACTATATTAAGGACTAGCAGAATACCCGCTCTTCGCAGCGGAGAAGTAGTGTGTTAAAGAAGTTATGAAAAAGAAAAGGAAAAATTTTAAAAATAACGTAACATGATTGTTAATGTAATTGTTTTGTCATTGATATGAGTGTTGCTGTCATATCTATATATATATATATATATATATATATATAGCTATATCTATATATATCTATATATATTTATATATATATATATATATATATATATATATATATATATATATATCCTTTGGGGAGCAAGCAGCTGTTGCTGGGAGTGCCAGAATCCATCAAGGAAGAAAAATGAAAAAAAAAAACGGATGAATCCTGCTCTTATGTGTACTTACTGTAGTGCTGCATGGGTATTATGAAGTATCGTATCTGTTCAAGTTCTATTTAAATTTTAAATATAAGTAATTTTTATTTAGTCGACAGAAATATGTTTGGTAGGAATGAAAGGTAATTTTAGTCAGCATTGCATAAATTTTTCTTCACCATAGAAATTTAAAGAGTAAATTCAACTTACATTCCTACCAAAGATATTTCTGTCGACTAAATAGAACCTACTTATATCCAAATTCGAGCTATTGAGCTGTCGCCTGACTGGATATGTCACCCTCGCTTCGCACTTATTTTTTTACCGTTCATGTAATCATGGCTAGTCGCGAAAAAATTAGAACATGGAAGGAGGATCACACTGAGTATGACTTTACCAAAATAATTATTGATGGCAAATAAAGTATCCCTTATTCATAAAGCTTCAATTGGTGATCTCTTTTTCTGCGTTAACCTCATATTTTTTCATACTTCTTTTCAAACCAAGGGGGTGCAAGGGTAAAATGAATCGGGAAGCGCTAATTTATGTATATTGAATATACTGAAATAGTTTTACTGTCAAATAATGCAAACAATACGCGGCACATGTTTCTGGGCTCATCAGGCGTACACAGTCACTGCACCCCGTCTCGGGAATTGAACCTCGGATGTCAGCGCTAGAGCCAAAGCCTCTCGTGTTGCACCACGACGTGTGTTGCGTTTATTCGACAGTATGTAGATCGGGGTGTGTATATATATATATATATATATATATATATAAATACTCCTGTAGCCACAATAAATTCCTTTATTTTACAGACAAACCAGGGATGAACAACTTCTTTTCTACTGCAGGCACAGCCGTGACACACATAAAAAACATCAATAATAACTCATAAACGTGCAATATCATTTAGGAAAATCGCAACATTTTACTCACCAAAAATTCGGATTATTTGTAAATAAAATCCATCGTCCTCTCTTTCCTCAAAAACAGTTCAATTACTCTGTCGTACGGATTATCGGAGCGCTTCAGTTCCATCAAAACCTCACTTTCTATCCCCATCAAAGCTAATGGTGAAAGGCGAACCCGCCCTATGGTATTCCTGGCATAAGTTTGAATTCGCTTTAGGGCTGAAAATGTTTGCTCAACAGAAGCAGTGTACACGGGAATGCTCACTGCCAAATATACCAATGTGAACAGCCGTCCCATGCTCTCATTCAGATTTTTCTATGGAAGGAAGTCAAGGAAGATCAGTGGGAGATTTTTCTGCAAAATCATCCATAGCATGCATTACAGTCAGTTCCGTTTTTAGCCGAGACAGATCAAAAAGCGCTCCGTGGCTGTTGTGTTAAAGTGTAGAAGGCCGGATGCGTGAAATTTTTCTTGTACTCCCGAAAGTTTTGGGGCTCGAAGAGCTGTGTCTGGCAAATACTATTAATACTACTAATACAATCCTGCCATGGAGTTGTCCATAGTGCAAGCGACGATCTTTCGCTCGGAGCGTTTATGGTGCGTTCAATGGCGTCGTAGACTTCCTTATATCGGCTTCTATCCAATCAATGGGTGTGAATACGGTGACGTTGTCGTATGCCTGCTAAAGGGCCCTACTCACTCAACTCAAAATCTGATTGGTTGAAGTCCGTCCTTTCTCCTTGCTTTGCGGTTCTCTGCTGTTTTATTGTTCGTTTATTACGATTGTTATAGTTATTGTGTAGCTATTTTAGACTTAGTTTACTGTTCAGATACCCATTTCCTTTATTTAATCCGTGGGCTCTCCGCTATTTTTTTGTTCCTTTATTACGATTATAGTTATTTATTGATTCCCTTCTTTGGCTGACTGCCTGCCCATATAAGGCGCTCCGCTGTTTTTTTTGTGAGGCAGCCTTTACACAGCTTCTCCGCTGTTTTATTCTCCTTGCTTCGCGGTTCTGTACTGTTTTATTGTTTGTTTATTACGATTGTTATAGTTATTGTGTAGCTATTTTAGACTTAGTTTACTGTTCAAGTACCCATGTCCTTTATTTAATTCGCGGGTTCTCCACTATTTTTTTGTTCCTTTATTACGATTATAGTTATTTATTGATTCCCTTCTTTGGCTGACTGCCTGCCCATATAAGGCGCTCCTCTGTTTTTTTGTGAAGCAGCCTTTACACAGCTTCTCCACTGTTTTATAAACAAACGCCATATAAGACCGTCGTTTTTCCTTGCTTCGCCAACTAAGCGGCCTTTTTATTTAATCCACGGGTTCTCCGCTGTTTTATTATTGGGAGCTCTTCCTTCTTTTCTACATACTGCGGTCACAGTCAGTTCAGGTGATTACGTGGGAGGCGTGATGATGTCACACGCAGCTCCGCCCCCCACGGCAGTCGAGCTAGCGTCCTTTACAGTATATGGAGAAAAATAGATTCCAGTTATGACCCTTACACGTAGAATTTCGAAATGAAACCTGCCCAACTTTTGTAAGTAAGCTGTAAGGAATGACCCTGCCAAATTTCAGCCTTCTACCTACATGGGAAGTTGGAGAATTAGTGATGAGTGAGTGAGTCAGTCAGTCAGTCAGTGAGTGAGTGAGGGCTTTGCCTTTTATTAGTATAGATTTGTTCTGTTCTGTGTATTGTACTGTATTGCAGTGCTCCGCAACCGGTGTGCCTTGAGCCGATACAGGTGTGACGCGGTCAAATAAGACAATTTTCTCACTAAATAATATTTAAATGGTCCTCCTTAGAAATACAATAACGAGAATACGTGCAATGAAATATTTACGCAAATAGCCTTTTAAAGGTTTCATAATTTTATGTGTCATTTCTCTGAAATAATAAATCGTATCGCCTGGCGCCTGTCGCCTACAACGTAGGCCCTACGTAGTCGCCAGACAACTGCGTAGTGCCCTCACCTAGATTCAATTCAAGCTGACGTATTAGTCGTGCTACGTCGCATTCACTCGTCTTGCGACAGTAGTTATCATTCATTACTATTAGTTGTGTTGCTGAATTGTGTATGGTTAACGTTCTTTGTGTGATTCATATTTAGTCTTATACCCCTTTAAATATGGATAAATTTTTACGTGGAAAAGATTTGTCTTCACGTACAGATGATGAAGAACCCAGCAAAAGTGTTGCAATAAAAACAGAAGATTATGAAAAGGAAGCACAACGAAGACTACATTCGATATGGATTCTCATGGTGTGGTGACGAAACGGCTCCAAAGCCACAATGCATCATTTGCGGCGATTAGCTATCAAACGAGGCAATGGCACCCAGTAAACTAAATCGCCATCTAAATTCAAACCATTCCAGTTACGCCAAAAAAGACAAACAACATTTTCAGAGGTGCTTAGAACAAAATCAATAACAGAAGCAATTTATGACATCGGCTGTTATGGTTTCTGAAAAGGCCTTGGAAGCTAGCTACCATGTTGCAAAATTAATTGCACGTCAGAAAAGACCACATGCTATCGGCGAAACACTTATTAAACCAGCATGCATGGAAATTGTTTGACTTATGCTTGGGCCCAATGAAGTTAAGGAAGTGAATAAAGTTTTGTTGTCTGCTGATACTGTTAAAAGACGTTTTCACAACATGTCAAGCGATATTTTAGAAAACTGATATTAGCTGAAAAATTTGCGCTTCAAATCAACGAATCAACCGATATTAAAAATAAAGCACAACTGATAGCTATTGTATGTTTCATTGACAAGGACTTTATTAAAGAACATTATTTATTTTGTAAGGAGGTTCCAGAGCGAACTACCGATGAAGAAAATTCAGAGTAACCGATGATTTCTTCAAAATATATAATATTCAATGGAGCAATTACATTGCTATTTGCACGGATGGCGCTGCGGCAATGACAGGTAGTAAAAAAGGTTTTGTCTCCTGTGTAAGACAAAAAATACGATAATACAAATTACACACTGCTGCATACATCGAGAAGCATTGATGGTCAAGAATTTGCCAGATGAACTTTTGAACACGATGAATGAATGCATTAAAATCATAAACATAATTAAATCGAGAACCCTAAATTCGCGAATCTTTGGAATACTCTGTGCAGAAATGGGAGCTGAATATGAATCCTTATTGTTTTATACTGAAGTTCGTTGGCTATCCCGAGGCAAAGTTTTGGCTAGATTGAGCTTTGCTACGAGGTGCGCGAGTTTCTTTTAGATCAAAATATGCCCGAACTATACCAGCGCCTCGATGATGATTACTGGATAGCCAAACTTGCATACATGGCTGATATATTCGAGCATCTGAATGAACTTAATAAAAAAATGCAAGGACTAAATGAGAATATATTGACGTGCTCCGATAAATTACAGGGCTTCAACAAAAAACTCGAACTTTGGCAGGAAGAGTTGCAAAAAGGATGTTTAGAAATGTACCAAAGGACCAACCATAGTACGATTGAAAACAAGCAATTAATTGTGGATTTGGCCCAACAACATTTAAGTATGCTTCAGCAAAAATTTGATCACTATTTTTATTCTATTAATACAGAACAATACGATTGGATTCGAAATCATTTTTCAACCAATGCAATAAATTCTACGGAAGCACTGTCACTGCAAATTCAATAGGAATTTATAGAATTAAGTAATGACGGGACGTTAAAACTTCATTTCGCCGAAGTTCCATTAGATGTTTTCTGGATTTCCGTTAAGAAAGAATATCCCCGTATTTCCGACAAGGCCATCCTAACACTACTTCCATTTTCAATGACATATTCATGTGAGCAAAGTTTTTCAATTCTTGTGTTAATTAAAAATGATAAGCGGTCATGCTTTAAAGATCTTGACCAAGAACTTCGGGTTGCGATGTGAAATATTGAGCCGAATATAAAACTTTTGTGTTCATTGAAACAAGCGCAGGTATCACATTAATCAGTCATTATGTTATAATAATTATTAAGACTGCATAAAAGTAAATATAGTATAGTTTTTATATATGTATACTTATAATAAATGTATACTTATAATAAAAAATTTAAATTTATTGTAAAATTTGTGTTTATAAATTAATATCTATATATCAGTGGCATAGCTGGAGATCATGTTGCCCGGGGCGGTGAAAAATTTGACGCCCTAAAGCTGAAAAATAAATTGGTGTTCATATTGTCCGGGGCAGTGAAAAATTTGACGCCCCAAAGCTGAAAGAAATTTTTTTTTGCGCCTCCTCAAGGAACAAAAAAAAAAAAAGGAAACTAACGTAGTTTGGACTCCCCTAAATAGCTGGCGCTCGGAGCGGTAAGACACCAACCCCAACCCATAGCTACGCCACTGCTATATAATGTGAATTTCCCCTTGGGATTAATAAAGTATCTATCTACAGTATCTATCTATCTATCTATCTATTTTAGCTTTTGACATGCCGCGGAATTCTAGGAAGAACTTTGGTGTGTCATAGGTGAGAAAAGGTTGCAGAGCACTGCTGTATTGTATTGACCTTCTTTTTGACACCCTCTGCATGCCCAACCTACCTGGAAAGGGGTCTCTCTTTGAGTTGCCTTTCTCAAGGTTTCTTCCATTTTTTCCCTACAAGGTTTTTTTTGGGAGTTTTTTCTTGTCTTCTTAGAGAGTCAAGGCTGAGGGGCTGTCAAGAGGGAGGGCCAGTTAAAGCCCATTGCAGCACTTCTTGGGTGATTTTGGGCTATACAAAAAATAAATTGTATTGTATTGTATTGTACTTACCAAATTATCTACATAAGCCCTAATAACTTCAGCTGTATGTCTCGCTTTTAAAATATTGTTTTGTAAGACTACTAAACCATGATATGAAACTGAAAGTGATGATACAATGGATGTCTCTGAGATAAAAAGACTGAGTTCAAAGAGGAGAAATAAGCACTGATTGCATTTAAAGCATGTGATTTTTTTGCATTTAAATTCTAGTTGTTTTTTATATAGGGTAGTTCCAAAGTATTTCTATTCTGTCTCCCACAGGACAGTGATGGTTGAGCATACATATTTCTGCTCTTAAAGTCAAATATTTCTTTAGCTTTTTTGACATTCAGTGTGAGATAGATCTTATTGCACCAGTTTACTCAAAAGTCTATTTATGTAAATAATGGTTTTCATCCTCCACAGATATGCATTCTATCAGCATTCTGTCATCAGCATACTTGATAATGAAGCAATGATCACTGTTACGTCCCAGGTCACTTGGGTACAGTGTAAATAGTAATGGAAGCAAAATACATCTTTGAGTTCTTGTATTCTTGAATTCTTGTACAGAATTACTTTTGAAAAAGCCTCATGTACTTTGTGAAATATTTAAAGGAAAGTCCTGAATCCCTTTTGTAATAAATGGGTTAACATTCATACTGTACAATTTCTTAATCAGTAAGTGAAGTTGGATGGTATCGAGCAATGAAGAAACACCCAGAAATATTGCTCCAATATACGAACCAGGCTTATCAAGAAAGTGTTCATTTCATGGAGGATAACTAGCAGAGCATCTTTTACATTTTTGTTGGCCCAGTAAGCAAATTGGTGGTTAACTTGAAATTAATTAGGCTCTATCATTACCATGTTTTTCATCAAAATTTTAAAACATTTCTTTGGAATGGTGCCACACGCCTATCTTTTTTCGGGCTGCTTGACCTTGAAACCTTGGAAAATAATTAACTGTTATCACTACTTCCAGAAGATGTTACCATCTCATTTGCTCATTTTCTTTTTTATCAGCACTTTTTACTCGCATTATTTATATATTACTTGGGCACACTACAAAAATAAGATGTATAAACAGAGTATCTATATATATAATTAACTAAGGCAAGACAACCATAGAAAGCACGCCGGAAGGGGCGTGGATTCACTAAGCCGCTGAAAAGTAAGACACCTATGGCGCACACAGGAAGGAGCCACGCCGGAGGTGAATCGGCGTATGCAGTGTGTAAAACGGTTTGCAAGGGGTATCCCATGGGATCCTTAAAACATTCCTTTACAACTGAGGTTAAAACACAATGAAGTAAGCAGTCTTTAAAAACCGAGTTTTCGGTTATGACGCACGACCGCATGCACCATAGCAAACTGTTTTACACGCTACATACAGCAATTCGCATCCGCGACAAACATGTGTCTTCTTAGATGCTCCTGCAGGAACACGGAAAGTCTACGTGAGTCACAGGTGCATCTGGACTGTGCAAAGACGACAACGACTCAAGTGACGAGTTGGAGGTGGGCACATGAGCGATGGCTGTCCGCCAGTTTTCAGTCACGGACGATTGTGTGTTGGTTCGTTCTGTGCATCGTTACAATGTTGCTTTTCTTGCTGATTTATTACATTACCGATTTTTCAAATGTTAATTTTCTCCCTGTGCTTAAAAATCATTAAAAAACCGGCCTGATTATGCGGCATATGGTACGCTGCGGGTTGGCTAGTGTAATTATAATTCTGGACCAATCATTGTGGTCAAAAATGTGATCTGAACTGTGAAGAAGCAGAGCCTTTTACAACAAAACATGCAGACGCAATGATCACCACAAACAGAATGGCTGCAAACTAGCCAATAAGTAAAAAAAACATATATCATTGCACTCGAAGAGTTCCTGGGGCATACGTTAGTTGTTTGACGAAGAGGCAGCCCAGGACTGGCTTATTCCATTGTTTGTGGGTGTGGCATCCTAAAGAAGATAGAAATGCCTTGCATGCGTTTTCTTTCTTAGGGAGAGGGAGGGCTTCTTTAAGGCTTGTTTTGACGTAATGGCGGCACATGGCTAGTCATGCATACAAATTAGCCATACTGCACTGTGCCACCAGTGCACAGGGATCTGTGTTATATATCCAGTGGCAGTAGAAGTATCCACTGACATGCTTCCTATGTAGTAACATCTGATAGAACTTACATCCAAGGTCCATAGTGGGTAGCTATTTCAAATCTGCCCTAACAGACCACATGTATTCTAAACAAAACCAATTGCACTACCAGTACAGGCCAAAAGTTTGGACACACCTCCTCTTTCAATGTGTTTTCTTTATTTTCATGACCATTTACATTGGCAGATTCTCACTGAAGGCATCAAAACTATGAATGAACACATGTGGAGTTATGTACTTAACAAAAAAAGGTGAAATAACTGAAAACATGTTTTATATTCTAGTTTCTTCAAAATAGCCACCCTTTGCTCTGATTACTGCTTTGTACACTCTTGGCATTCTCTCGATGAGGTTCAATAGGTAGTCACCTGAAATGGTTTTCACTTCACAGGTGTGCCTTATCAGGGTTATTTAGTGGAATTTCTTGCTTCATCAATGGGGTTGGGACCAGCAGTTGTGTTGTGCAGAAGTCAGGTTAGTTGGACGATCATTTATTTTTCAACAGGACAATGACCCCAAACACACCTCCAGGCTGTGTAAGGGCTATTTGACCAAGAAGGAGAGTGATGGATTGCTGTAAATGGTCATGAAAATAAAGAAAACACATTGAATGAGGCGGTGTGTCCAAACTTTTGGCCTGTACTGTATATCTAACTTATAATACATGTAATTAACAGCAACAATAAAAAGATATTTAACAAATATACAGTATGTACAGTATATACTCTTTATTATATGTTAATATGTACTTTCTCTACTAAGAAACATTTTGCTACGAGTCTCATAGCCTTGAGCCTCCTGCAACAGATCCATCCTAGGTGTGACGATAACCTGCATCCAGCCCTAAAAGCGGGTCCTCCAACTTGCAGGGAAAACTCGGAGGTTGGTGACATGGTTGGCACTTCAGCCACTGTAAAAAAAAAAAAACCCACACTGTTCCATTCCATTCGAACTAGTGTCACTTGTTGCATGAGTGCACTCATCCTAATTTGGGATCCTGAAGTGGTCCGTCATGTTGTGGGTGCAGCAATGCACTGTATCAGTGCACACTCCCAACCTCTCCTTCTCTCATAGTGTATCAGGCCCCATCTTCTTGCACCCAATCTTGTTCACTTGCACCTCTGGTGTGTGTTTAGTTTTTCTTACCTTCTATATTTTCTTAAAAGTGAATGCATTATGGACCTTAAAAGGCACAAGCTTAAAAAGAGCTGTGATGAACAGCGTGGCATTTCTTGAGGCTATCAGCGGGAGGTGATCAGGGTTCTTTCTTAAAGACACAATAAACAGTCCTTTCAAGGACCATTAAACAGCTGCTTTTGTAGGTGTGTGAGTCTGCTACTCATTATGTTTGTCCTCAAGGGTGATCATTGAACTCACAAGTTTTCACACTGGCCACCTTTTTTACTTTGCCATGTTTGACCTACCATGCTTTTCATTACACCCCTTTTTAAGCTCCTTCAACATGCATGGCACCCTGCTACAGACTCTGACCTGCCGCTGCAGACAACTCACTCACCTGTTCTCTCATAAGTAAAGTGGTTACACAAAGGTAAATTTTATCAGAAAATATCAAAGTGGCAAAGCAGTGATTGCTATCGTATGTGACTTTTGCTGGTCCCACTCTACAATATCAACCATTTTGAAAAACAAGGAGGTTTACTTAAATTTGTATGATATTATTGTATTTTATGCTGAACAGTATTTGACCCCTCTATAATTATCAAAATAGACACATACTGACTTACATCCCCAGTGCCAGAACATAACCTGTACATTGATGGATACCCGTAGTCATAATATTTTTATACTGGTCAGCTAATGTGGACTGCCAATGATCTTAGAGTAAAAGTGTGAAAGTTCTGCACATGGTTGCTACAGCTCTGTGATGTCACACTTTATCATGAGGCACTGTGAAAAAAAAGTTTGTCTAAGATGGCCATACAACGAATTTTCATAAATACTGTATATTCATAGAACAATGTCACCAGTGAATACCGTATATTAGCTGCAAAAAAACATACTTTGGCAAATTTCAACTATCAACATTACCATTGTGGTCAAAATTTATAAATAAAATATATAAATTTATCCTATTAAAGAAAGAAACACCCTCTAACGGGACAATTCAGTAATCAGGAAAGAAAAAAGCTGTTTGTTGTATCATTTAAATACTCCTCAGCAAAATGCCTTGAAGGGAGCATTCTTCAAAAGCAGTCTGTTACAGCATGGTCAGAGAAACAAAGAATAGAGGTTCATTTTATAAACTATTAAATTTACATACAGTGTCAATCAATGCATATATTTTATTCTGGTTGGTCCGTTGGTTTACACTTAAATGATTTATATAAAATAAAAGTCTATTATATTATATTCTTGTTCTTCTTATACCTTTTGAAATGAGTCACCACCCTTAAAATTTTTGTACATATAACAACTGTCCATTCTTGTTTATAGGACATCTACTGATTTCTTAGTCATCCTTCAGTACATTTTGTGTATACATCAACCTTTCTTCTAGGACATTATTTACTTGACCATTTCAGTATTTTTCCTAAACCAGTTCTTATATTTCAGTGCACATTTTGTTGTTCACTTGACCTTTATCACATTTCTGACATTTGTGCTATTTCTTAAAGATGAATGCTATGTTACCCTAAAATTATTCTTCCATACCATCAACATTACTGGTCATCTATCTCTTCTTATGCTGCCACTATTTTGAGTATAGCTGTTCCTTGCTTTCCTCAATTATTTATTTTATTGGACCTCTGCCTTTTACTTTTCTATTTTTCCATCAGCAAGTTGTTTCTTTATGTTCAATTGCTGCCAAAATCTTGCCTGTTTCTGGGTGGAAGGATTCAGCTGGTGCATGTTTTCAAGCATAGGGTTTTCTGATAATTTACCATGTAGTGGTGTAGGTGGCCCACCTACACTTTGGATATTTTATAGTTCATGTACCAAACAGGATCACAGGAGAGATGAGACACAGACAAAAATGTTGCATAAAAACAAAGGAGCAATTTATTCATAGAGTGCTATGCAACAAAAAACAAACTTCTGTCAAGCAGGCTTTCTTACACAGTCCTTTTACACTGACACACAACTGAGTAAAAAATGGATAAAGGACAAAGGCAAAGATGGTGAATATTTACAATTTTACAGTGCACTGTAATATATATATATATATATATATATATAAAGAAACTACACATACACAATAAAGTTAGTCTTCTTCCTATTATGCACAGTTCAAGAAGTCACTTAGGGAAAAATGAAAAACTAAATATTTACAAGAAAATTAAATTGTGTGTCTATACAGAAAAAAGAATTGCACCAACCTCAAAAAGGAAACTATCCTTAAAAATATACACAGTGCCTCCACCAAAACTAATCATTTGAAGATACTAGATATATAGAGAAAAAAATATTTACAAAGAAGAATTACACAAGTCAATTTCCCCTTGGGATTAATAAAGTATCTATCTATTGCAATTATTGACACTAAAACCATTAACGTAGCTAAAGTTGGCTTTCTTTTCCACAACAGTTAGTTGTGAGGATGCTGCCATGTGGACCTGAGGGTCACCAGAGCCTGCACAGGCCTACACATGTCCCACAGGTGTAATCAGATGCAAATCGACCAAGACGGCAGCACACAATCATGGCAGCATTTCTACACACTTTCATACCTGTTTTCCCCAATAGTTAAACTGAACCTTCCAAGTTACTTTGTTTGACTAACGGTAATGCCTGTGGGTACACATTAAAACAAGGTCTTCCTTTTTTAACTTAATTATGCTATAGTGACTAGCATAACAAATAATAATTCTTGTAATATTTCAAATTCATACTGCCTGATTTATCAAAGACTATAGTACATTTCTCTATTTAATGTGCCTAACTCTGCATATCTATTTTGTAGCTTAGTCATTTAGCTCCTTTTTTTCCTTTCTCATCTGGATGCGGGGTGCTTTGGAAGGGAGACAGGGAGATGATTTACCTTTTCCTTCTTGCTCTTCTTATGTGGGAATGAGGTTGGGCTGGAGGGGTGTATCACTGGTGGGTTATGAATCTCTTATATGGTTTACTAATGTCTTAATGCCATGTTACCTTTCTTATATACAGTACTTTAATGATTGGATACCTCCATATTCATTTCAATTATTTTCAAATACTAACAGGAACTGATAGATAGCCTTGTTCATAAAAATAGACAAAATCCATCCATCCATCCATACACTATCCAACCTGCTATACCCTAACTACAGGGTCACGGCTGATTGTCCAGAATATTACAGAGGCAGAATTTAATAGTAGCTACGTTTTATATGTAGACATCACAAACAGATTGTCACTTTCTATGGTCATTTATACATGTAAAACATTTACAAAATAATTATTACACAATATATACATAGATAATTATATAGCCACCAGAATAGCATCTAAGCCTGATTCGTATTTGACTTCCATTATGATTTTTTTCAGAAAAGAAACTTAACATGTCATGTTATATAGTTACTGCTCCGGGGCACCCACACCATCCTAGGAATGCTTCTAAAAGACCTTTGCAACTTTACATACACATATTACTTTTAATTTGTGTCATCATATAGATGAACATTATGCACATTGTTATTATAATGTTTAGTTATAGTTTTTTTTTTACTTTTTGTAGTGTTTGTTTTCTGGAACATCAAGTTACAGTTTTACTGGACCAGATGAAGTGTAGGCACTTATTGTCAGTATGCAACACCAATTGCAAACTTTGATACATAAGAAGCTATTGTGATTAGATATGTATAATGGGTGTTGGCAGAGGCAAGTGTCCTGCCTCGGGCAAAAAGAATGAAGGATCAAGTGTAATTCTATACTGTTGAGGTCAAGTACCTCCAGTATTGCTAACTGCATGTTCCTGTATAGTGTATATGTTCTGAGCACTGTCTTTCTCACAATGTGATAGAATGAAGTATCAGCAAAAGTGATTCACAGTTGTGGGTTGTTTGGGAATTGGAGTTTTTTTCATTTAAACTGTTTTCTGGTATTTTTACTCCTTAATTGTTATGGATGCCAAGTCTGTAATTTCAGGCTGCAAGTAATGGGATAAAATAAAGAAAACTTTTGTGACATCAAATTAAAAGTACTTGTTCTGTTTTATTCTGTTCGTAATAATTTCTAGGCCTGTACTAAGTACCACTTGCAGGAACTAATGCACAGATATTTGTAATTATTATTTTTGGCAGATTTTTTAATCTCCTGTTTACAAAAAGACACTCACTGAGGTGTGATAAAAGGCAACTGGAAAAGGTGAATACTTTGATACTGACTTCTGTCGCTCCAAAAACTATTTCCAATAAATAAACCAACAAATAAAAAGGGTTCTGCCTAAAAATCAAAAGACCATTCAATCATGCATTACTGCACTATTGTTTAACAAATTATCTGCAACAAACATGAAGTTACTGTTATGGTGTATAAAATCTACAAAATATTCTCTATATTTTTATTGTTATATTTTGCTCAATCCCAACAAGATGAATTCAGATGTAGGTGGCATTATAATAAAAAGGCATATCCTCTTCCCTTACACCTCACTTTTATAACAGTTGTTCACAACATAGTGCTAAATTGGTATTACAGCCTGGGAAAGGAAGAATGAGCCATGCCTCAGGCTATTGATTACTTTGTGGATGGACATCTGGGACAACAATTTGGTTTACAGCGTGGGAAAGGAGGACATGAGGCAATATCAAAAAACTTTATTATCTGGGAAAAGATAGATTAAAGAGTTTGAGCAAAATTCCTCCATCATATTGACAGTTAACAGCATTTTCATGAATATCGATTGCTAAATCAAACACCACCCTGAGATATTCATCCTTGTCATCTGTAACTTTTCCGTAAGCTTATTCTAAAAATTATACAGAGTTTCCTATTAGTACCTATTTTCTGTTATTCTTTGTTCCAGTGGTATTATTATTATTCTTGTAATAAATACCATGCTGCTTTTAACTTTCTATGCTTTGTCTTAATGTCTATAGAATGATTGAAATAATAAGTTAGATTTCTTTGAGCACTTAGTGCAGCCGGAGATTTGCCGATACCTCTGTGCTGTTAGGTTTATTAAGGCTGTGAGTGAGAGCTCCACTCAATAGTAGGGGACAATGCGTAAAGAAGGTATTCTTGGCTGATAAATGGCCTATAGTTAATAGTGTTGAGTCTTCGTATGTTTAAATGTATTCTTGTAGACCAAAAGTAATATTTAGGTCTGAGATATCATTAAAACATTGTATGTTGTTCATGCCAATGATAAGCAAGTTTCTTGAAGTGCTTGAGTGACAGGTTGTGTTATTTGTAAAGCACTTGTGTGGTTTAAAGTGCTAAAGGTTAATCAGCATGTGTGTATGTCATTAATGGGGCACTTTTGTGGTTAGGGTCTGTGTGTATACGTATAGCTGTATATGTGTGTTTTCATCTTAAAGTGTAACAGTAGACCAACCCGATAACAAACTTGATGAGTACGCTTACCCTTGAGAAAACAGGTAAAGGGTAAGTTCAGGGAAATACTACAATACAGTTACTAACATTGTTTCTTTTTCACTGACAACAAATCCCAAGTCAACACTGTGACCAGTAGGGTGTGCCACGACCTTAAAACACCCCAGACAAAATCACCCAAGACAGTCCTTTGTAAAAATCTACTATTTATTAACAAAATACTTCCCAGTAACTCCTTCTGTCCATATAGCTCAATATGGCGCTGCAAATACACAAGTAAACATTCCTCCAACTTCTCCCAGGTGAGAGTTGTCGTTCTTCTTTCCTGGCTGAGGGTTGAGCTTCCTCTTTTATCTTAGACCCAGAAGTACTTCCAGTGCCAGGTCACAGACCAAAGGAAGTACTTCCAGTTCAATCAGAAGTCCTGAAAAATAGGGCTTGTATATGTCTTCAACTCCCCCTGGAGGCTCCCATGGCACCTGACACGGCTGCTCCAAGTGGGAAACCAAAACCAAGGAGATTGCCCTCTAATGTTCTGGGTAAGAAACTGCTCTGCATAGAATATCTTTCCTGGTCCTTCCACATTATCGGCATTCCTGCCAGTAAGTATCCAAGTTCTGTTCCATCCAGGATGCCGGGGCCTATCTTGCATTTCTCACAACAAGCAGAAATATTTTTAAAACAATAGAAAGTGAATTTGAAACGGTTAAAAAAACTTTCATTGATTTTGCAGTTCTTGAATTGTTCCAGTTTCCTGCTTTTTCTTTTTAGATTTATTTAGAAGACTGTACTCTATATTGAGAATTCCTGGTGTGACATATAGAAATAGTGTAAATTTTATTTTTTTATATATTTTAGATAATTAAATTATTTAAATTGCACCTTCAATGCAAAGAAACTAGGTTGTGTTTTAATAATTACCCAAAACAATAATAAAAATAAAACAAATTTAGGTGAATTCTTTGCCATACTAGGCTGACCTGATTCAGTTTTTAGATTTTCAGTTCTTATTTAATGAAATTGGCTTATTCCCTTGTACATTAATTTGCAGTCCCTCTGGCTTTTCTACTCCCCCAAGAAAGGTTCTACAAACTCTAAAGTGCAATAAAAACTCAGCCCTGACACCTGAGAGGTGATTTTCTATGGCTGAAAGACAAATTACAAGGAAAAGATTCTAAATTTAGCAGCATTAATAGTCAACCTGTGGCCTGTGAAACTATAAACAGGTCTGGACATTTATTAAAGTGTATGGTAAGGATATTACATAAAGAAGAAGGATGCCTCATGCCTGGACAAACTGGTGAGGAAGGCAGGCTCTATTGTAGGCACGGAGCTGGATAGTTTGACACAAGCTGAGCGACGGGCACTGAGCAGGCTTCAGTCAATCATGGAGAATCCACTGCATCCACTGAACAGTATCATCTCCAGACAGAGGAGCAGCTTCTGCAACAGACGGCTGTCACTGTCCTGCTCCACTGACAGACTGAGGAGATCGTTCCTCCCCCACATTATGCGACTCTTCAACTCCACCCGGGGGAGTAAACGTTAGCATTATACAAAGTTATTGTCTGTTTTACCTGCATTTTTATCACTCTTTTAATTTAATATTGTTTTTTATCAGTATGCTGCTACTGGAGTATGTGAATTTCCCCTTGGGATTAATAAAGTATCTATCTAATCTATCTATCTAGTCGTACAGTATCATCAAATATGCATTATAAGAAACTGAAGATGTTACTCTTTAGCTCCAATTATATTTTATGCCAACCTTAAATGAAACTAGGTATATGCATACTTACAAACAAATATTTTTGGTTGTGAACAGGGGGGCTGAACGCACCTCTAGAAGACACGGATGCTCCTTCAAAACCCTCTCTTAAATGCTGATACAATGGGAATAAATACATTCTACTTCCTCTTTGCTCCCTTACTTGCTGGACTGGTGCTATCTGTTGCGTGATATTATTCTTGTGCGGCACTTCGCATACTTAAAAGCCTGAATGGCACCTGTCCTTTTTGGCTGATTGTTGTCTCTCTCTCTCCTCCTCCAGACATCCACTGCTCCTGTTGGGGGTCCTGCACCTGACGCGCACCCTTATGAAGAGGAAAATATTTTTGAATTCTTTTATTTGAGAGACGGAACTGTCACCTCTGATTTCACAAGGAGCATGTTTTAACCTTTGAAAAGAGACATATGTTTGTTTGAAGTGTTTGAATAAAGTCCCTGTCTCTACAATCTCCTGTGTTTCTGTGCAAATCTGTGACCCAAGCGTGACAAGGTACTATACTGTATACAAGAATTTCTTTTGTATTTATGATGCATGCAAATAAGTTGACTGCTCAAAACATTTATTGAAAACTTGTAAAAAAAATAATCTCACATCACAGAATATCAGGAAATATATTAAATTAATGCAGATGCCTCAGTTTGTATTTAAACCATAATTGTATTAGGAAAAAAGTTTACTTTAAAAATGTTGACAAAACTGTATTTGAATATTATCATTTACTTTCTTATTTAGATTTTTTTCCATTCTGACTTTAGATTAAACTACAATGAGTGTTTAGTGAGCTGTCACTGCTCACAACCTAAGCAATTACTGTTCATTATGTAGGTTTGCATCTTGTTGCATGTTGAGCATCTCAATTAAAATCGACTTAGTCGATTTTCTCATTGACTAGTGGAGAACTCTCCTACACACCAATACACATAGACTCATAATGTGTAAGTAATTCACTGGACATGAGCTAATAGAAATGGGCATATTCTGTTTATATTTATTGTTGCAGTCTACGTAAAATAAACTTTTCAGTCTAAAAACAAGATAACAGAGTAATATGGTACATGAGTTTCCTAAATGCCCAGTAACTTAAGTGGTGTAAAATGCTGGGGTAGATGCAATTACTGAAAATACCAGGTTGCAGAATATTTTAGGGTGTCCTTTTTTAGATTGTATACTTCAATTTGCATGTAATTAAAAGAGTAATTCATCAGAATTAAAAAAATAAAATCTAGGTAGAATCATGGAGTCTGATGCGAAAAGGCAAAGCAGAGTACAGTTGACAGAGAGACCAAATTAGGGAATTTGTATTTTTATGGCAAATTTACATATTCAAGAATAAAATTTCTAATGACTAATGATATGATTATTTAATTGCCTTTTGTATAACAATTGCTTTTATACTAATATTTCATACAACCCTCTGCCATGACAAGCTCTCAATATAGTTGAGTTCTCAAAATCATTTTGATATTTGACCCCTCAGTAGCATCCATCTTGGTTGGATGCTGAGTTTTGACAGACCGATAAAAGGCAGTGTCAGAGTAGTGTGTTGAAGTTTGAATAGCAACATGCTTTCATGTTTTTTCATCCTTTCATGCTTTAATGGAATTTTATCACTTTGTCTTTGGATTCTTTACAGTGTTTGTGACCAATGATTGTTAACCACACTAGAAAGTTTATCTAGACAATATGTGATTTCAATGTTATATAGGGATGAGTTGGTTATAATGCCTTTTAGGTAATTTCTTTCACATTTCAATATTTAGAGACAAGAGAGCATAAGGGCCTTGATACTTAAACAATTACTCCCAGTTTATTTAATGGTAGTTCAAATTTGTACCTCAACCTTTATAGGAACTGACTACACTGGTTTTGATATATTGCTTAGGGCATCCTCATACACCAGTACACCAGCTCTATTTTTGTTTGATAAAAGAGTGGGGAAAAAATAGGTATGGTTTGTTAACTACTGAAATAGTTATAGTACTAGCTGGGCAGACACAAAACACACCATTTGGGTTTCTGGTGAATCTTATGTACATGTATTAAAAGTGGAACACAGCATTATTTTGTGCAGCACACTGCATGTGATTGTTCCAGTTCAGAAATTTCCAGTAATGTGACTGCACTCCACCATGAAACCACCGCCACTATGTAATGGTTACCAGAAGATATGAAACCATAAAATAAACCCTTTTTAATAAAATCACATTTAAAAGCCTTAAGATATAATAGATTATAAATGCATATAACAGGCTGTATACCCGTCTGGGAAGAGGAGGATGTTATTTACATGACAGCGTATAAAGGACTAAATATATTTTGGTAAGTAATGCCCCTTTGGTCTCAGCTTTCAAATCCCGGATGAAGACTCACTACTTCAGTTTAGCATATCCTGACTAGAGCTGCTAATTAACTGCACAGACTGTATCTCTATTGTTAGTCATTAGCACTAAAACATAAGTAATATGATAGTTATAATTTGTTACTAACCCTTACCTATTCTGTTTCTCTTCTTGGTACTCAAATGTGGCACTTAATGCCACTGCCCGCCTGCCAAGTTGTTTTGCCTGCCTAAAGTAAAGTCATCTCTGATGGAAGATCACATGAATCACTGGGTACAGGGGTCCTTTCATCATATTGTCTGGCCCATCACTGACTCAGCTGTACAATGGATAATAGAGGGAAGCAGCTTGATGGTGTCCAGGACTCTGAACAAATCCAAATCGTATCATGTAATATCATCTCCTGTTGAATTCTGCTCTGTATTTGTAATATTTCTGTTGTTGTATTATGTTGTATTTTATATTGAGGATTACTTGTGTTCTGTTCTGTATATTGTATTGTATTTACCCCATTTTTTTGACAACCACTGCATGTCTTTGAAATGCCTTTCCCAAGGTTTCTTCCATTTTTTTTACAAGGGTTTTTTTGGGAGTTTTTCCTTCTCTTGTTAGAGAGACAAGGTTGGGGGCCTATCAAAAGGCAGGGCCTGTTAAAGCCAATTGAGACACTTCTTGTGTGATTTTGGACTAAATAAAAATAAAATGTATTGTATTGTAATGAAGACAGTGCGGGTTGAAGCCCAGATGGACCCCTAGGCACGATTCACAGCCACCCCATGAAAAAGATGCAAAAACAATAGATGTAAAGAACACAGATGCCTTCATGTAAAACAATACAGGTAGACTAAAGTAATGGCAAACTAAACATGTCCAAAGTGCACACAAGGTAATTATAAATAATAATAAAAATAAATAATTTAAACAGGTGCTTTCAGGCAAATTCACCATTAAAATATGTGAATGTAAAAATAAATTTAAAACACAATTGTCTCTGGAACTATGTACAGTATACATTAAATCACCTGTATATAACCTGATAATTGCAGAGCTTTCACAAGTAATATTTAACGAAATGTAAGAACTTACATAACATTGAGAACCTTTGTATTGTCTAGATAGGGACACCTAAGGAAGATGTGTTTAGATATTGTAAAAGTACATCTGAAATGTCACAAATGACAGTGCTATAAAATACACTTAAGTAGTTGCCTCATTACCTTTTATTATATCATTACTGACCAGTGTCACAGACTGCAGCTACTAAATGATCAGAAATATAAACACAATCAAGCACTAGGACAAATTGAATTCTCTGTGAATTAATATGGTCATGGAAGTATGCTTGGGTAGTAGGATTGGTAAGCAACAATAGGCTGATCTTGTATGATGACCTTGTTAGTCTCTCGATCAGTGCTGTTTTATTTTCAAAAACCGGGAATGGTCTCCCCTAGACTTTCTTGTGTACTCAGATATGGGGATGGATATTTGAGCAGTAAACCCCAAGACAAGAATTATATTTTTATATTATGTACATTAAGGAACCATCAACAACAAATCAAATTAATAATATATTGAACAATTATTATAAAAGTAAAGTGGATTTAATCGGTCTCTGCAGCTGCATAAATAAAAAAAAAATGAGTATGTGTTCAGGTAAAGTACCACTTCTGGGTGATGGATTTGGCCCAAAAGTTAATACAGATCTTCAATTGTGGTGTAACAACCACATGCCGAATTTCATTCATCTAGTTGTGTTTTTGAGTTGTCGTGTTTACACACACACAGACATAATTCTAAAAAACTGTATTTTCAGACCCAGGGAGGTCTAAAACGTCAAGATTCATCAAAATCTTGAGGTCAATTTTTTTCATGATTACTATACTTTCTCTGTACTTTGTATATGAGAAAGTAAAAATGATTTCTCCCATGCGAAATGGCAGGTGAATTGCTGTCAACAGAAAGCAGTCACTTGAGAAATAAACTGAAACATTATGGTGATTTTTCTGTCCAAATGGTAAAGGTTTTGTTAACCAGCACATTCTGATTTCAGCCGTTTGAATTACATCTTGATATACAACAAGCGCAAAGAAAGGTGGCACGTAAATCACTTTCTATTTCACACGTTTTACACACCTGTAGTCGGCTCGCTCTGACACCACAAATGCTGTGTGAATAGCCGCCCCCCGTCACAGCCGCCGATCACTGGATGAATATGTGCGGGCTTTTTCCCGTGCTTTTCCCATTGTCTTTTCACAGAAGGCTAAGCTTAAGGGTGATTTATATTAATTAGCATATTCAAAGAGGTGTAATTCTGGGAGGAATTGGGGTGGGACACCACGCGCATGCACGACCGTTACTTTCCACGCTGACCGGGATTTATGTAGCGGAAGAACGTGGAAGCTGGAGTACGCACAGATTCCTGCATCTGGATTTTTCTGTGTATAAGCACATTTCGGCTTTTGTGCCTTTCATCCATCCATCCATCCATTCTCTTCCGCTTATCCGAGGTCGGGTCGCGGGGGCAGCAGCTTAAGCAGAGAGGCCCAGACTTCCCTCTCCCCGGCCACTTCTTCCAGCTCTTCCGGAGAATCCCATGCGTTCCCAGGCCAGCCGGGAGACATAGTCCCTCCAGCGTGTCCTGGGTCTTCCCCGGGCCTCCTCCCGTTGGACGTGCCCGGAACACCTCACCAGGGAGGCGTCCAGGAGGCATCCTGATCAGATGCCCGAGCCACCTCATCTGACTCCTCTCGATGCGGAGGAGCAGCGGCTCTACTCTGAGCCCCTCCCGGATGACTGAGCTTCTCACCCTATCTTTAAGGGAAAGCCCAGACACCCTGCGGAGGAAACTCATTTCAGCCGCTTGTATTCGCGATCTCGTTCTTTCGGTCACTACCCATAGCTCATGACCATAGGTGAGGGTAGGAAGGTAGATCGACTGGTAAATTGAGAGCTTTGCCTTACGGCTCAGCTCCTTTTCACCACGACAGACCGATGCAGAGCCCGCATCACTGCGGATGCCGCACCGATCCGCCTGTCGATCTCACGCTCCATTCTTCCCTCACTCGTGAACAAGACCCCGAGATACTTGAACTCCTCCACTTGGGGCAGGATCTCTCCCCCAACCCTGAGAGGGCACTCCACCCTTTTCCGGCTGAGGACCATGCTCTCGGATTTGGAGGTGCTGATTCTCATCCCAGCCGCTTCACACTCAGCTGCGAACCGATCCAGAGAGCTGAAGATCACGGCCTGATGAAGCAAACAGGACAACATCATCTGCAAAAGCAGTGACCCAATCCTGAGTCCACCAAACCGGACCCCTTCAACACCCTGGCTGCGCCTAGAAATTCTGTCCATAAAAGTTATGAACAGAATCGGTGACAAAGGGCAGCCCTGGCGGAGTCCAACTCTCACTGGAAACGGGCTCGACTTACTGCCGGCAATGCGGACCAAGCTCTGACACGGTTGTACAGAGACCGAACAGCTCTTATCAGGGGTCCGTACCCCATACTCCCGAGCACCCCCACAGGATTCCCGAGGGACACGGTCGAATGCCTTTTCCAAGTCCACAAAACACATGTAGACCGGTCGGGCAAACTCCCATGCACCCTCCAGGACTCTGCTAAGGGTGAAGAGCTGGTCCACTGTTCCGCACCAGGACTAAAACCACACTGTTCCTCCTGAATCCGAGGTTCGACTATCCGACGGACCCTCCTCTCCAGAACCCCGAATAGACTTTTCCAGGGAGGCTGAGGAGTGTGATCCCTCTATAGTTGGAACACACCCTCCGGTCCCCCTTTTTAAAGAGGGGGACCACCACCCCGGTCTGCCAATCCAGAGGCACTGTCCCGATGTCCATGCGATGTTGCAGAGACGTGTCAACCAAGACAGTCCTACAACATCCAGAGCCTTAAGGAACTCCGGGCGTATCTCATCCACCCCCGGGGCCCTGCCACCAAGGAGTTTTTTGACTTCAGTCCCAGAGATGGGAGAGCCCACCTCAGAGTCCCCAGGCTCTGCTTCCTCATTGGAAGGCATGTTAGTGGGATTGAGGAGGTCTTCGAAGTACTCCTCCCACCGACCCACAACGTCCCCAGTCGAGGTCAGCAGCGCACCATCCCACTATATACGGTGTTGACACTGCACTGCTTCCCTCCTGAGACGCCGGACGGTGGACCAGAATCTCCTCGAAGCCGTCCGAAAGTCGTTCTCCATGGCCTCTCCAAACTCCTCCCATGCCCGAAGTTTTGCCTCAGCAACAACCAAGCAGCGCTCCGCTTGGCCTGCCGGTACCTATCAGCTGCCTCCAGAGACCCACAGGACAAAAAGTCCTATAGGACTCCTTCTTCAGCTTGAGCATCCCTCACGCCGTGTCCACCAACGGGTTCGGGATTGCCGCCACGACAGGCACCGACCACCTTGCGGCCACAGCTCCGTCAGCCGCCTCAACAATAGAGGCACGGAACATGGCCCATTCGGACTCAATGTCCCCACCTCCCTCGGGACGTGGTTGAAGTTCTCCCGGAGGTGGGAGTTGAAGCTACTTCTGACAGGGGACTCTGCCAGCCGTTCCCAGCAGACCCTCACAACACGTTTGGGCCTACCAGGTCTGACCAGCATCTTCCCCCACCATCGAAGCCAACTCACCACCAGGTGGTGATCAGTTGACAGCTCCGCCCCTCTCTTCACCCGAGTGTCCAAGACATATGGCCGCAAGTCCGACGACACAACCACAAAGTCGATCATCGACCTGAGGCCTAGGGTGTCCTGGTGCCAAGTGCACATATGAACACCCTTATGCTTGAACATGGTGTTCGTTATGGACAATCCGTGACGAGCACAGAAGTCCAATAACAAAACACCGCTCGGGTTCAGATCGGGGGGGCCATTCCTCCCAATCACGCGCTTTTGTGCCTTTCATTTTATAAATCAATTATATTATTTTGAGTGCCTGCTCAATTGGCATATAATCAATTGTTTCAAAGAAGATTATCACCTTTGTTTAGGATGGGAACGAATAATATTTATATCAAAGTTGCAAAAACTAATCCTTTTAATGCAGCTTCAGTTTTGGTTAAACTACTTGTTCATGCCCATTTGCTAATGAAGGGGATTCATCTAGTGTGCTTGAACTTTTCCTGCTATGCTTGCCAACACTGCCCAGTCATGCCTGATACTGTAACAACTAAAGCGAACTATGGAAAAATTAACTATCAAGTCAAATCAAGTTGGGGAGCATGCACTGGTAGAGTATGTTGCCGCACCCACTACATGACAAAACAACTTGGGATTCCGGTTTGCAACCCCCCAGGCAGACACGTGGTCCAGTCCCACCCTCCGGATATGACCCTCTATCTGCCGCAGCCAGGTGTTACGTGGGCGACCTCTTGGCCTGGTCCAGCCACTCCGGTCTCTGACAATGAGGATCTTACGAGCTGGATCACCCTCTGGGAAACATGCCACATAGCCATAGTGCTGTAACTGACACTCCCTCACAATGCAGGTAATGTGACTCATTCTGGACTCCATGAGCAACTGCTCATTCGACACAAAGTCAAACCAACGGTACCCAAGGATTTTCCGGAGAGCACAGTACCAAAGGAGTCCAGTCGTCATCTCAGGTATCTGAATAGCATCCATTTCTCGCAACCATATAGCAAGACAGGAAGCACCAGGACTCTAAAGACCTTCATCCTTTTGCATAGATATCAGGAGCGACACACATCCCTTTCCAGCAGCCCCATGACCCCCATGCTCTCCCAATCAGTTTACTGACTTGATAGGAAGAGTCACCAGAGACATGAATGTCACTGCCAAGGTAAGTAAACCTCTCGACATGGTCAACACTTTCTCCGCAAACAGACACACTGCTGATGGCTGTGCCCAAGAGGTCATTAAAGGCCTGGATCTTAGTTTTTATCCAGGACACTCGCAAGCCCAGACATTCAGATTCCTTGCTCAGTCTCTCGAGCGCCCCGATCAGAGCCACCATTAACTCCGCGAAAATCTCTCAATAATTAAAAATGCAATGTGCAAGATTTGGTTTGATTAAGTATGTAAATACTCAAAGAGATCCTAGTTTAGGACAATATTTATTTTTTTAATATATTTCAAATTTTAATTCTACCACATTATGTACACCAATTGCTTTTCAAAATAACAAGTAACCTAACACAATACTTATTTTATTGAAATAAAAATACCTGTGTGATTATTATCCCAGAAGTACTGGGTGTAAGGGTGTAAGGCTTCATGAAAAGGGACTACCGTGAACAACAATCTACTAAGGGACAGCTTCCCTGAGCCAAGGTGTCAGCAGATGGTCAAAGAATAATGGCACAGGTCTATATTTATAAATAACTGAATTTACAATAACAAAGCTCAATTAATGCATGCACATCACATGATTGTTTCATTTTCTTACATATGACATATCTAAATAAAAGTTTAATTTCCACTATATTCTTGTTCTTTTTATATCTCTCAGGTCCAGCTGTTACACTTGAAATTTCTGTGTATGTGACAAATGTATAGTTTCGCTGAGTGTAGAACATCCGCTGATTTTGTAATCCTCCTAGAACATCTTGTGTATGACATCAACCATCTCCTAGTACATTCTTTATTCTTTATTGTTCACTTGACCATTATCTGATTTCCTGATATGCTTCAACAAGTTTCTGACATTTTTTTAACCCTTTTACACTATTTATAAGATAGAGGCTATATTGGAATGTGGAAAGCATACTAAAACACTTTATGTGCAATAACTATGTTTCCCTAAGTGACTATGTAACCCGTAAGTCTCATTTTTCTACCACTGTAATGCAGGTTACTTTTAATGTGTTTCCCTACTGCTTCTTACATTGTGCTGATGAAATTAGCATTCCTTGTTTAGCTCATCAACATAAACTTAGAATATCAGAAATTTTGAGACACAATATTTCAACAAGGGAAGGAATAATGTGGCTGCCCGAGTATTTTATTTGTACCTAGAAATTTATCTTGTGAATGGTTCTACCTGTTCCTGATGAATAACATGGAGCCAAGGTGAGGATGTGTGTTGAAAAAATAAATAAATAAAATGTGGAAACGATTTACTTTTTGTGTGCATGTTTTGATTAAAATCTTTCTAGGAGAAGGAAGAACTAACATACAGTATGCGTAGGTGATCAGAGAACAACAGAATGCACAGAATACAAAATTCTTAACTGTAACCTGGTTACGGGTTTACATGGCCAAACAACTGGATTACTTTTAGAAATATCTACTTGTGTTAACCTGGTTATTTAGAAACCAATAATCCAGTTTCTTTAACCTGAATAAGAGTTTAGATTGCATTTTAGAAACCAGGTTTCGGTAAATAACAAGGTTATTAAAACACATGTAAATACATTCACAAAGGCATAGGTGAATTTGCAAACTTTCTTATCTGTCATACCACAATGTCCTATCTTAGGCTTTAGTAAGAACTCAGGAAAAGGAGGGACCGAAAGTCAGTGGAACAATAAGGAAGGCAGACACAGGTCTTGATATAACAAATAAAAAGGTGCATTGGCGTCATAGTGGGAGGAGAAAGGGTAATTAATACTCAAGTCCTGCTGGGGGCTTTGAAGCCTGGAATGAAAAGTTTGTCTTCAAGAGGAAAAGGCCCACTGAGGCTGCTTATGTATATGGCCCAGAGTTTTGTTCTACACTCCTTAAAGGTGTATTTATTGAAAAAAAAAGTTATATAGAGAAAATATCAAAAATGCACACAAACACTGCACTAATTAATTAAACTGAAAAAAAATACTTGCCACATGGCAAGCATATTAAAAAAATCAATCCCTTGTTTCTTGAGCTTCGAAGAATCAGCCCTTAAGTAAAAAGAATGCTTAGCCTGCTTCCTCAATCTCTCACTCTCTCTTTCTCTCTCTCTCTCTCTCTATATATATATATATATATACACATATATAGACACTTTGACGTCACGTTAGACTAGAAGTTACAACCTTAGGAATCAAGACCTGTGAGACGGTGCTCCCAGCTCTTAAAAATGTTATACATTCTAGATGGCAAGTGAACGATTAAGTGAAGAAGAAAGAAAAGAGACACGAAAGCATTGGAGAGAAAAGAAGGCAACAAAGGATGCACAAGAGAACAATAATAATCTATGTGCAAATTCAGAGTAATAATCAACCCAGACATCCCGTGAGAGACACTTTAATATCCCACAAGACAAAGCATTGAGACAAAAGGACAGCTGCTGTACAGGCTTTTAAAGGATCAACACGCAGCGCAACAAGCACAACATGCAGCTCGGCAGCAGCAGCAGAAAGACAGCAGCTGATCCGTCTGCATATCCATATACGTTCACATCTCCAAAGCGTTTGTTCAGCCACCCCCTTCACAACGCGAGTGACAGAGATGCAAAGTGGCTCATGCGTGGCATGCCCCGGGTAAGGTTGTGTGCTCACGAAGCTGTCGTGCCTTCGGATGGCAAGCTGTCTTAATTCTTCACGATTTACTTTTTGTGTGCATGTTTTGATTAAAATCTTTCTAGGAGAAGGAAGAACTAACATACAGTATGCGTAGGTGATCAGAGAACAACAGAATGCACAGAATACAAAATTCTTAACTGTAACCTGGTTACGGGTTTACATGGCCAAACAACTGGATTACTTTTAGAAATATCTACTTGTGTTAACCTGGTTATTTAGAAACCAATAATCCAGTTTCTTTAACCTGAATAAGAGTTTAGATTGCATTTTAGAAACCAGGTTTCGGTAAATAACAAGGTTATTAAAGCACATGTAAATACATTCACAAAGGCATAGGTGAATTTGCAAACTTTCTTATCTGTCATACCACAATGTCCCTGTCTTAGGCTTTAGTAAGAACTCAGGAAAAGGTTCAGCCACCCCCTTCACAACGCGAGTGACAGAGATGCAAAGTGGCTCATGCGTGGCATGCCCCGGGGTAAGGGGGGGGGGTTGTGTGCTCACGAAGCTGTCGTGCCTTCGGATGGCAAGCTGTCTTAATTCTTCACACATTGACCTTCTCCTGGTTTGAACTGAACTAACCACTTTTGTGGGGTTAAGTCAGGCATTTATCCTGGGTCAACCATCACCTGACACGTGTCTCGGTCTCCCTGGTAACCTAGCCTAAATGATATCTGTGCAGATTGAGCTACATGTGCGCCTATGATGCCAACACTGTCCGCCACAAGCTTCATCACATCTGTCTTGTAATCCTACAACTGGCGTCCATCAAATGCCAGGAACTTTGCAGTACAGCAACTTCCAAATACCAAAGTTGCACCAGAAGAATACTAAGATGAAGTACGATGTGTAGCAGGGGCACATTTCTCCACGAGGGGCCTTCAAATGAAAACACACCCCACATCGTTCACTCAAAGCCCAACAACAAATGGCTGCTCTACCTGTGCACTGGTAAGTGAACAAGTACGTTGGACGGTGCATTGAAAGAATAAAAACAAATTATCATATTAGATGGCATTTCATCAGAATATCTTAAAACAGAAAAACATTTTGTGTAACTTCTATTACAGATCAGTTTAATGTTTTAAAATTACCTTGGAAGCGGTTACTTGCAGGAGGAAGAGGTGCACATGCACACACGTAAGCCACAGTTGTGGTACACCATCTCAGTTCTCATATTGCTTGAGGATAGTTGGCCTTAAAAGGGGGGTGAAAAATTTCCCTTATCTAGAAATCAATTTAAGTGAAAAGGAATTACAGTATATAAGTTTTGATCTGTCAGCATGTAGAGTGGACAAATACGTTCGCGGTATTTAAAGTGTGTTACACTAAAAAATGTTCCATAGGTTCATCAACTGTACATTAGAATGTTTCAGTATTTCTCTGACATTATAATTTAAGGTGCTTTATGGTCTAAAATTGGCATCAATTTTTCTTGAGATTTTAACTCTTTAAGATACGTCTTTCAAAATGTTTAAGAAATTTGAACAACATTTAGGCCAGGTTTATACTTCATGCGACGTGATGCATGCTCCAGCGGACGCTACTGCAATGAGGATAACTTGTACCAGTGCCTGCAAATACAAGAAGTAGCAGCAAATTAAACAGCCATTTTTATACTATTGATACTTATTGTACATGTATATTACCTCATCTTTTAATTTTCTTTCTCTCTGATTTAGAACATACTGCCTCTTGAAAGCCATCATCCCACTTCATTTGCTTGCCCCATTCTAATTTCCTTCCCTGCTCTAAATTTTTGCATGGATTTATACTGGTTTTACTGTTTCTGCAAAAAAAAAGAAAATCCGTGCATTTTAAAGCTTTCATCGGTTATTTTTTTAGAAATGCTAAAGGTTGTTGTTAATCTTTTATATATATAGTAATAGTAATAGTAGTAGTTATATATATAGTAATTATATATATATATATATATATATATATATATATATATATATATATATATATATATATATATATATAATTACTTAGCACTACTTCAGTAGTTTGTTTTTTTGAATACTTTTATTTTAGTGTTATCACAGTTATTTACGTTTCAGCTACCATTTTGTGCATGCTGCTTCTGGCAATGGGCATGTTTTTTGATGTTGCTATAGCCAGTGCAAGTCATGTGTCTTAAGAATCAAGTGGCATATTGTGTCTTCAGTCACTTCATATTTAAAATGGCAGCACAGTATGCCTTGCACCCAAGCTTTGGGATAATTTAAAATAAATAAATTAATTAATTACACAGCACAAAAGAACACATTCTACTTTTTTTTTTGTTTTGAAGTCTGTTTTCCCTTTTGTAAATGGCATATGCCTCTCCTTTTAACATGATTCTGTCTGTTCCTTTTGTTTTATTTCTTCTCCCCATCCTTCTCTGTTATTATGCGTACATTATTCACCTTGAATTGTGCACAAGAAAAGCAGTGAAAAATGAGATGAAAAATACTAAGCACAACTGAAAGCAAGATAGTTTAAATATCTAGTATAATATAATTCAGTATAATACTCTTTTCAGCTGCAGGAATCCCATAATTAAAAGCAAAGTAGTATAGGGTTATAACAATTTGATATCAGGTTTTTAAACTATAGATGGACTTCATCTGCTCTTTAAATGGTATGTCAGAGACAAACAAATAAGACTCATGTGTTCAGCAATATGTTATTGGATAAATTGCAAGGAGTATAAAGAATGAATTAGAAATGAAGAAAGTATGATAGAGTGTTATTTACCTTTTTATACAAGATAAAGCATAACATTAAAAAATCTGCTTTCTTTTAAAATCATATTTTAGTTTTTGACTAAATAATTCCATTGGTATCTAAAGTAACATGGTTACAAAGTACTTGGTGCTAACATACATGCATTACTTCAGATACAATATTTGGTACTACAGCACTTGTATGTAAACAATTTTTAGAGTTTAATAACACATAGAAAAAGTGAATAAGGCTTCACCAAAATTATAAACAACTACTTTATGAATATTTGCTTTTATGTAAAAGTCTTTTAATACTGTTTTTCCTTTTATGAACCACAATAAAACTGAATTTTCACATTTTTAAATATGAACCATTAGCAATATCACTGATCATTTTTTGTGATCATTCCAAGTCTGTAGTCTGTGGAATGGATAAGGCAGGATGTTTTTGGCAGGGACAGAGGTTGGTGATGCCAATTAATTGTCTCAGTCATTTTCACAGCTACATTTTGTGAACCTCTAGGCCTGGGCAATATATTGATTGCCATGATATGAACAATATTTTTAATGCATTGTTTGAAAATGTAATTATTGTGATATATTAATTTAATAGATTCCACCAAGCACAGTTTTTAGTGTGCAATTTCTGTAAATTGGGGCACATCCTAAATGCTGTCTTCATTTGCCCCTTTTTCACTGCACTGGTTCCACTGAAAAAACCTGGTGCTGATGCTGTGCCGATTTTGCTGTGCTTATCTGGCAACAGGAACCCATGACATCGGCATTGTTGGGAAGAGTTAGTGAGGCAATTTGAGTCAGAGAAACATGGATGGCTGAATGTACCACTGTAGTGTGTGTGTGTGTGAGAAAGTTACTTCTGAGTTAGTGCTGACATGTGATTTTATATAGCAATTTAAACAAGCATTGTCACAAAGCAGCTTTAAAAATATAACATATTTATTTTCCATAAAAGAAAACAAATGTTAAAGTATATATAGCATACCTGCTGTGGGTTGGCACCCTGCCCAGGATTGGTTCCTGCCTTGTGCCCTGTGTTGGCTGGGATTGGCTCCAGCAGACCCCCGTGATCCTGTGTTCGGATTCAGTGGGTTAGAAAATGGATGGATGGAATATATAGCATACAGCACGCCACAGTCGGAAGTTACAGGGCAAGCTGCAGCTGGTTAAACAGCATGCTTTATAACCAGATATAATAGCTTTATAATTAACTGCCTGTGCACTTTGTGAAGTGTTTGTGCAACATGTTTGAGTGGTTTAACTCTCTAGTTTTCATGTAAGTGTGTCTGTATCATTAAGCTTCACCACATCTCTGTACAAAATGCAACAAAGCACACTGCTGAAAAACAAAACACACTGACTGACAGCAACATTTTCTTGTTGTATACCATATGAAAGACATGACTCAAATGGACGGAAATAACAGCTGCAGTAAAATTCCGCATTACAAAAGATATGGATTTTGCTCATAGAAACCCATGGATTTCAGAAACTACAGAAAACAATTGATCCTAAATATGTCCTTCTCAGTCTGAAATACTTTGCCAAAGAAGAGTTGCCCAACCTACACGATGAGGTAAAGGAAAATATTTTCATTCAGCTTCAGAACATAAACCACTTTTCCACCACATCCGATCCGATCTGTGGAATAGTTATATCGCACAACTTTACATGAGCCTAACGGTCCATTTTATTGAGGACTGGGGCATTGGTGTATGCAAGAGAATTGCAGAGTTTTTCTTTCAGTTGGTAAAAGAGATGGGATTTGACAGCAGCACAGAAAGAGCTCAATCTGCCTTACCATTAGCTCATAACAGATTACCCTATAAAATGGGGAATCAAGGGAGGAAATGATCCAGAGTTTGTTGAAACAAGAGTGGGCCATTACCCAAGTTTTCTCATCTGTCAAGAAAACCAGACATCTTGCCCCCATCTGGGGGCATTGATGTTCTGGAGTCAACTGATAAAGCTCTCTGACCCCTCCTGGAATTTACAGATGTGCTCTCAAGGTCAGTCCTTTGCCACAGTCTTGTATATTAAGGCTGTGTTATAACTTTTTTCAAAACAGCATCCTGGCTTACCAGCAGGAGGACATAGATCTTACTATCTCAATTAAGACCAAAATGTTTGATTATACAATACAATATAATACAATTTATTTTTGTATAGCCCAAAATCACACAAGAAGTGGTGCAATGGGCTTTAACAGTCCCCCAGCCTTGACTCTCTAAGAAGACAAGAAAAAACTCCCAAAAAAACCCTTGTAGGGAAAAAATGGAAGACACCTTGGGAAAAGCAGTTCAAAGAGAGACCCCTTTCCAGGTAGGTTGGGTGTGCAGTAGGTATCAAAAAGAAGGGGGTGAATATCAGAAGTGGGTAGTAACGAGTTACATTTACTACATTACATTTACTTGAGTAACTTTTTTAAAAAATTGTACTTCTAACAGTAGTTTTACTGCACCATACTTTTTACTTTTACTTGAGTACATTTGTGAAGAAGAAACGTTACTCCTTCTCATGGGCTCACCACCTATGGGAGGGGCCAAGGAGGTCAGGTGCAATGTGAGTTGGGTGGTGGCCGAAGGCGGGGACCTTGGCGGTCTAATCCTCGGCTACAGAAACTGGCTCTTGGGACGTGGAATGTCACCTCTCTGAAGGGGAAGGATCCTGAGCTAGTGCGCGAGGTAGAGAGGTTCCGGCTAGATATAGTCGGACACTCGGGTGAAGAGAGGGGTGGAGCTGTCAACTGACCACCACCTGGTGGTGAGTTGGCTTCGATGGTGGGGGAAGGCCTGGTAGGCCCAAACGTGTTGTGAGGGTCTGCTGGGAATGGCTGGCAGAGTTCCCTGGCAGAAATAGCTTCAACTCCGACCTTAGGCAGAACTTCGACCACATCCCGAGGGAGATGGGGGATATTGAGTCTGAATGGGCCATGTTCCGTGCCTCTATTGCCTCTACAGGAGCTGTGGCTGTAAGGTGGTCGGTGCCTGTCGTGGCGGCAATCCCCGAACCCGTTGGTGGACACCCGCAGTGAGGGATACTGTCAAGCTGAAGAAGGAGTCCTATAGGACCATTTTGTACTGTGGGTCTCTGGAGGCAGCTGATAGGTACCGGCAGGCCAAGCGGAATGTGGCTTCGGTGGTTGCTGAGGGAGGAGTTTGAAGAGGCCAGGGAGAACGACTTTCGGACGGCTTTGAGGAGATTCTGGTCCACCGTCTGGTGTCTCAGGAGGGGGATGCAGTGCAGTGTCAACACCTTATATGGTGGGGATGGTGCGCTGCTGACCTCGACTCGGGACATTGTGGGTCAGTGGGGGTAGTACTTCGAAGACCTCCTCAATCCCACTAACATGCCTTCCAAAGACGAAGCAGAGCCTGGGGACTCTGAGGTGGGCTCTCCCATCTCTGGGACTGAGGTCACCAAAGTGGTTAAAAAACTCCTTGGTGGCAGGGCCCCGGGCGTGGATGATATACGCCCGGAGTTCCTCAAGGCTCTGGATGTTGTAGGACTGTCTTGGTTGACATGTCTCTGCAACATCGAATGGACATCGGGGACAGTGCCTCTGGAGTGGCAGACCAGGTTGGTGGTCCCCCTCTTTTAAAAGGGAGACCGGAGGGTGTGTTCCAACTACAGAGGGATCACACTCCTCAGCCTCCCTGGAAAAGTCTATTTGGGGGTTCTGGAGAGGAGGGTCCGTCGGATAGTCGAAACTCGGATTCAGGAGGAACAGTGTGGTTTTCATCCTGGTCGCGGAACAGTGGACCCGCTCTACACCCTTAGCAGAATCCTGGAGGGTGCATGGGAATTTGCCCATCCAGTCTACATGTGTTTTGTGGACTTGGAAAAGGCATTCGACTGTGTCCCTCGGGGAATCCTGTGGGGGGTGCTCCCGGAATATGGGGTACCGGACCCCCTGATAAGAGCTGTGCAGTTCCTGTACAACCATTTGACAGAGCTTGGTCCGCATTGCCGGACAGAATGGACGGAATTTCTAGGCGCAGCCAGGGTGTTGAAGGGGTCCGGTTTGATGGACTCAGGATTGGGTCACTGCTTTTTGCAGATGATGTTGTCCTGTTTGCTTCATCAGGCCGTATCTTCAGCTCTCTCTGGAACGGTTCGCAGCTGAGTGTGAAGCGGCTGTGATGAGAATCAGCACCTCCAAATCCGAGACCATGGTCCTCAGCCGGAAAAGGGTGGAGTGCCCTCTCAGGGTTGGGGGAGTGATCCTGCCCCAAGTGGAGGAGTTCAAGTATCTCGGGGTCTTGTTCATGAGTGAGGGAAGAATGGACCATGAGATCGACAGGCGGATCGGTGCAGCATCCGCAGTGATGTGGGCTCTGCATCGGTCTGTCGTGGTGAAAAAAGAGCTGAGCCGTAAGGCAAAGCTCTCAATTTACCACTCGATCTACGTTCCTACCCTCACCTATACAGCCGGCTGAAATGAGTTTCCTCCACAGGGTGTCTGGGTTTTCCCTTAAAGATAGGGTGAGAAGCTCAGTCATGCGGGAGGGGCTCAGAGTAGAGCCACTGCTCCTCCGCATCGAGAGGAGTCAGATGAGGTGGCTCGGGCATCTGATCAGGATGCCTCCTGGATGCCTTCCTGGTGAGGTGTTCCGGGCACGTCCAACCGGGAGGAGGCCCCGGGGAAGGCCCAGGACACACTGGAGGGACTGTGAAAGAAAGAAATGCGGAAGAAAAATGCCGAATACTTTATTTGCGAGATATAAGTTTAATGAGAAGACACGAGGTATAAACGAGACTTTGGATCACTTTGTAACAGAGTTAAAATTGCTGTAGCGAGAAACTTTTACGTGCCGGGTCTTAGCTAACATTAAATAAAGCCGTGGACATCGCAACATCACACAAGAGAGCAGCTCACGTGAACTGACTGAACGCAGTACGAGTGATCACTTTCATGCATCAAACCTGTTCAAAAAACGCATTACACAATTGACAAGGTAGGAAAAGAATATGCTCCGAGTTGAGCTCCACAGCTAAACGTGGTCTTGCAGAAGCAACTTTGTCACACTGCCACCAAATACTCACAGAAAAATCCACAAGTTAATACACACGCTGTCTCTAGAGTTTCTCCACACTCAATGTATTCCTCGCATCCCCTTTATACCCTCTGATCTCCCATTTCAATTCAGATGCCTCCAGTTTCCAGTAAGGCTCTGCTGCGCGATGACAAGTAATAAGTCTCAGAGACAGACCCTACAAAAGGATGCCATTGATTTCAGGCAAGATTGCTTTTCTCCTGGACAACTATACGTTGCATTCTCAAGAGTGAGCTCGTGCAGCTTCGTCATATTACAACTGGAGTGCAGCCAGAAACTTTTAAGTGCCGGGTCTTAGCTAACATTAAATAAAGCCGTGGACATCGCAACATCGCACAAGAGAGCAGCTCACGTGAACTGACTGAACACAGTACGAGTGATCACTTCCATGCATCAAACCTGTTCAAAAAACGCATTACACAATTGACAAGGTGGGAAAAGAATATGCTCCGAGCTGAGCTCCACCGCTAACGCGGTCTTGCGGAAGCAACTTCGTCACACTGCCACCAAATACTCACAGAAAAATCCACAAGTTAATACACACGCTGTCTCTAGAGTTTCTCCACACTCAATGTATTCCTCGCATGCCTGTTACACCTTCTGATCTCATATTTCAATTCAGATGCCTCCAATTTCCAGTAAGACTCTGCTTTGAGATGAGAAGTAAGAAGTCTCAGGGACAGACCCAACAAAAGGTTGCCATTGATTTCAGGCAAGATTGCTTTTCTCCTGGACAACTATACGTTGCATTCTCAAGAGTGAGCTCGCACAGCTTCATCATATTACAACCAGAGTGCTGAACTGACAATGTGATATATAAAGAGAACTATAATAATCGTAATAAATGAACAATAAAAAAGCGGAGAACCCATGGATTAAATAAAAAGGCAGCTTCCTTGGCAAAGCAAGGAAAACGGATGGCTTTATATGTTGTTCGTTTATAAAACAGCGGAGAAGCTGTGTAAAGGCTGCTTTACAAAAAAACAGTGGAGCACCTTATATGAGCAGGCAGTCAGCTAAAGAAGGGAATCAATAAATATCTATAATCGTAATAAACGAACAAAAAACAGCGTACAAGCCGGGGAAAAATAAAGGAAATGGGTACCTGAACAGTAAAGTAAGTCTCGAATAGCTACACAATAACTATAAGAATCGTAATAAACGAACAATAAAACAGTACAGAACCGCAAAGCAAGGAGAGACGACGGCCTTAAATGGCGTTCGTTTATAAAGCAGCGGAGAAGCTGTGCAAAGGCAGCTACATAAAAAAAACAGCAGAGCGCCACACTCTGAATGTATTCCTTGCATCACCGTTATACCCTCTGATCTCCCATTTCAATTCAAATGCCTCAAATTTCCAGTAAGGCTCTGCTGTGAGAGCAGCTCACGTGAACTGACTGAACGCAGTACGAGTTATCATTTCCATGCATCAAACCTGTTCAAAAAACGCATTACACAATTGACAAGGTGGGAAAAGAATATGCTCCGAGCTGAGCTCCACAGCTAACGCGGTCTTGCGGAAGCAACTTCGTCACGCTGCCTCCAAATACTCACAGAAAAATCCAAAAATTAATACACACGCTGTCTCTAGAGTTTCTCCACACTCAATGTATTCCTTGCATCCCCTTTATACCCTCTGATCTCATATTTCAATTCAGATGCCTCTAATTTCCAGTAAGACTCTGCCTCGCGATGACAATTAATAAGTCTCAGGGACACACCCTACAAAAGGTTGCCATTGATTTGAGGCAACATTGCTTTCCTCCTGGACAAAACTATACGTTGCATTCTCAAAAGTAATCTCAGTGCACAGCTTGGTCATATTACAACCGGAGTGCTGAACTGACAACATGGTATACAAAGAGATCCTTAACAGATAGTTATTGGTATATTTTCCCTCAGTTTAAAAAGGTTTTCTTTTCTTCTTAATAAAAATTTAAAAGCAGTTCTTCGTCGCTGCGAAGTGTGGGGATTTTGCTATATACAGTATACAGTATATATATGTAGATACAGTGGTGTGAAAAACTATTTGCCACCTTCCTGATTTCTTATTCTTTTTATAGGCAACAGTTGTATATACAGTAGTTAAACCATGTTCAACAAACAGTCAGTAGTTTTTGCCTGCAATAAGAAAACATTTTATGGCGTGTATTCTTTCCTTGCAGGGTGATACAGTGCTGACCACGATGCTCTTGGATGATTCCAGAGTTACGCAGCACTTTGACATATATATTTTTTATGAATATGTGCTCTATAAATAAATGTTGTTGTTGTTGTTGTTGTATATAATCATGTCCGCCAACGCGGTGGCGTTAAAGTTACCGAAGTTTTGGGTATAGCAAGTGGCAGCATGGTTTGCTCAAGCAGAGGCACAGTTTGCATTGTGGGACATTATTGCAGATGGCACGAGGGACTACTATGTTGTTGCAGCTCTCAGCAGCTCTACAGCATCCAGGGTGGCGAGTCTACTTGAAAACCCCCTGGACACAGACAAGTATGTAACCTTAAAGGCATACCTTTTATAGACATATGGACCCACAGAATCAGAGCAGGATTAATAAAGTATCTATCTATCTATCTATCTATCTATCTATCTATCTATCTATCTATCTATCTATCTATCTATCTATCTATCTACTAACATTGCTGGGCTTCGGAGACGCAAAGCCCTCCGTGTTGGTGGACCATATGTTACCTTTGCTAGGTAGCCATAAGCCCTGTTTTATATTTAGAGAGCTGTTTCTCCAACAGATACCAGAACAAGTGCGCACTGCCCTGGCCAACGTGACCATCTCTGACTATAAAGAGTTAACCAAGATGGCTGAAAGCCTGCACTCTGCTTTGCAGAGCTATCTTCCACCTGCAACCCTTGTTAATCCCATTAGCAAGCTTGCGTCTTGTACTGCTCATCCCCCTCCTGCCGCCATACAGACAACTGACCTGTGTTTTTAGCAAAGAAATGTTGCTCTCCTTGTAAGTTTAACCCACCCGGGTCAGTCAACATTATGTCATCAGAACCTGCAGACCACCTACTCTACATAACAGATGCCCAGTCCAGCTGCTGTTTTCTATGCGATACTGACCCACAAGTGAGTGTGCTTCCTGCATCACTTATTGATATGGCTTCAGGGAGAGAAGGGGTCATTTTGGATGCTGCTAATGGCACTAGGATCCCCACCTACAGAACGCAGCACACAACCTTATCTTTCAGTGGAAGGCGTTTCATTTGGACATTTGTCTTGGCCAAGGTGGCCAGGCCGCTGCTGGGCGCGGACTTTCTGTGTGCAAATGGGTTGCTAGTTGATGTTTAGAAATATCGCCCTGTGGATTCAAAGGACTTTGCCACCCTTACTTGCACATTCAGCAGTATCACTACCTCCATCCTGTACAATATGATAGCTACAACTTGCAACTTTACCCACCTTCTCAATGAATTCCCCCAGCTATCAAAATCCACTTTTTCCAGAGAAGAAACCAAGCATGGAGTGGAACACTACATTTCTACTTCTGGTTCATCGGTCCACGGCCATGTACGTCAGCTGGTACCTGACAAGCTGGCTATTTCAAAGGCTGAAATCGCCGACATGGAGCAACTGGGGATCTTGCGCCAATCCATATGGTGCCCAAAGCAGGTGGATGTTTCTGACAACGTGGGGATTACCGCCACTTGAACGATCACACTGTCCCAGACCACTACCCAATTCCACACATACAAGATTTCTCGGCATGGCTCTCTGGGAAAGTAATCTTTTCAAAGGTAGACCTGGTCTGCAGCTACCACCAAGTACCTGTGCACCCGGCAGATATCCCCAAAATAGCAGTCATCACCCCCTTCTAATTATTTGAATTCCTAGAAATTCCAGAGGTTGACGGACTCAGACCTCAGTGATTTTGTCTTCCTTTTTGTCAATTGATTATCAATCCCACTAAATGTCTGTTTGGAGTGCCTGTCATAGATACAGTATCTTGGGACATCGCATTTCAAAAGAGAGTGTGATTCCTTTGCCTTCCAAAGTCTTTGCTGTCACTGATTTTCCACAATACCACACTGTACGTGCCCTCTGGGTATTCTTGGGCATGGTCAATTTCTACCACCACTTCATTCCTCGGGCAGCACTCATTATGCAACCTTTATATAAGATACTACAGGACCAGTCCACAAAGTCCCCTGTCACATGGTCCAAAGACCTGGATGAGGCATTTACAAACACCAAACACACTTTACCTGACACAGCCATGCTTGCACACCCACTGCCTGATGCCCCACTTGCTCTTACAACTGACACATCAGAACATGCAGTGGGGGCGGTGTTTGAACAGTGGACTGATGATGGGTGGCAGCCATTGGTGTTTTTCAGCAGACATTTACAGCCCAATGAATGCAAGTATAGCCACTTTTGAATGGGAACTACTGAGTTTATACTTGGAAATTCGACATTTCCAATTGTTGCTTGAAGGCCAACCATTCACTGCATTTGTCAATCACAAACCACTTGTTCTCGCAATGTTTAAGGTTGCTGAGCTGTGGCCTGCCCAACAGCAACAACACCTGGCTTACAGATCAGAGTTCACAACAGACCCAGAGGTCCAAGCTTTTCACTCGACAGACACTGGCCTGCAGTTGTCAGAGGTGCAGTTAGACAGCAGCGCTGCTAACCTCCTGTGTGACACCAGCATAGGTTACCCACACTCTGTTGTCCCCAGCAACTGCAGAAAGCACATCTTTGGCACCATACACAGCCTCTCACACCCAGGACGAAAGGCATCCCATCGTTTGCTGGCGAGCAAATTTGTTTGGTAGGGCCTCAAAAAAGATGTTCGTAGCTGGGCAGCAGCTTGTGTTGCATATCAAAAGGCTAAAATACATCGCCATGTTAAAGCCCCACTGACATCTTTCCAGTTGCCTGCTCGCAATTTCAACCATGTTTATGTGGACCAGATAGTGTGGTGTAGTGGGTCCACAGCTCACGTAAAGAGCCGCTTTTTAAATAAATAATTACCGTGCTTGCGGCTTAGAGAGGGGGTGTGGTAGTATGGTTGACGCGGTTCTCGGGGTGATTTGCTGTGTGGGCATTTCTCACCTAATTGCACAGGTGAGGGACTGTCCACATCGTACTTGTTCCCGGGAATCGTTGATTGCCACAGCTGCCACGTCCATTATAAAGAGAAGCCCGAGACGGTTAAGGAGAGAACAAAAAAGAAAAGAGAATGAAACAGAGGTTGCAGAAGGAAGCAAGTGAGGAGAGAGAGAAAGCCAGTACAGGAGAGTGAGCAAGAGCAGGTTCGTGGCAGCTGAGCAGGCAGCCTGGGTGTTTGGCCGACACCTGGGGGAGCCGACCGGAGCCAAGGATTGGTAAGGCAACTGACAGCAGGGGCGGGCACTGAGAAAGTCAGCTGCAGAGAGAGCGTCTTGCCTGTTGCAGGGCCCAAATGGGAGAAGCAGTTGAGACGCTAGAGTAAAAGAAGCACCGGGCTTATTGTTTTAAAATACTGCTTCCAACAATGTTTTAACCTCGGGTTTTAAAGGTTGTTTTTTTATTGATTTTAACCTTCATGATTCACTTTTGCTTTTATTGGATTATTTCTTTAATGACTCTTTTGATGAAACAGTGCACTTTAATTGAACATTTTGTTTTTGTTGTTTTTTCTGTTTTAATAAAAGCACTTTTGCACTTTTATACACCATCCCCTTGCTCCATTGTTATTGCCTCACTGTCTAACTCATTGGTAACATTACCAACGGTGTTGGGTTCAAGAGCTCCCAAAAGGCAGATGGGAGCATGGAGTCGAACTCCCATTGTCACAGGTAGGTCCCCTTCCTCCTTTTCATGGTTTTACACACCTGCTCACTGTGGTTGACAGGACCACCAGGTGGCCTGAATCTGTCCTTTTGACATACACACTGCAGCAGAATTAGCAAGAGCTTTTATCAACACTTGGATTGCACGGTTCAGCATTCCTTCCCACATCACATCCAACCGAGGTGCACAGTTCACTTCACAGCTCTGGGCTGCAACGGGGCAAGACCTTGGGATGACCCTGAATGATACCACTGCTTACCACCCCTAAGATAACGGACTTTGTCAGAGATTTCACCATTTGCTGGTCATCCCTCAAAGCCTCCCTTACCAATGGCAGCTGGGTTGACAGTCTGCCATAGGTGCTGTTTGGGGTATGTACAGCTCCAAAAGAGGATCTGCAAGTCTCGTCCACTGAACTGGTATTTGGCCAACCTCTCCGTGTGCCCAGGGATTTTATCCCTCACAGTTCTACCCCCAGGACCGCATCCCGACATCACCCTCTGCTCCCAGACACAGCAGTCACCTTTTAGCCGGTACCTCATGCCCAGCATGGCTCTCCTCTCTCCTGGTTTCCATGGCTCTTGCAATCAGCAAAGTTCATGTTTGTCTGGCACGAAACTCATTGCAGCCCACAGGAACCACCTTATGATGGCCTTCTCCAAGTTCTGGAATGCGGGGACAAAACGTTTGTGCTTGACATTAGTGGCAAACAGCAGACGGTTTCGGTGGATCGCCGCACACTTGGATTCCTCTGAGGTTTTTGACTCTTTTCCGGCACCTGTTGGTGACCTGGCACCTGCTTCCTCTAACACACCTGTACCTACCGAGCATTCAGATGTTAGTTCTCCGGGTCAGGCCTCAACCCTGCCTTACAGCACTTGGACAGGGTGTATAGTGCTCACCCCAACAAAGTAAATGTTGCCCATGCATGTGAATTCCGGGGGGAGGTGTGTAGCAGCTGGAAGCGATGTGCCTCTAAAGACACAATTCACATGCACTGAAGTGTGGGAGGAGGTGGGGTGATGAGAGAATAGTAAGCTCCACACAACTGTTGTTACAGTTCTGCCTTTGTCCAGAAGCGGTTTCATAAGCTTTATGACTTTAGTCTCAGAAAGTCTTTCTCCCGTGGGGTGACTGGGATATTTTCCTAAATAAGATCAAACACAGTTGCATAGGGTGCCACAGAAGCATCCACCTGCAACTAAAGTGACTTCAGTACACATGTACTTTATGAGCATGCCCGTGTTGATCAAATAGAGGAAGCTCTGCAGTTTACTTGTGACTTTGTTCTGTTATACTTGTACCTTTTTTGAAAGTGCTTATTTGATACTTGGACTTCACACATTATACACACATTTTCTTGTAAGTACTAAAACATGAAAAAAGTTTGCATTTCCTGTCATCCTACACTTACATAGATCTTTATAGACATGGAACACACATTAAATGCATGTGTTCCAAATAACAATATATTGTTTACCCTATACAGCTCCAGGTACCTCTCTATCAGATAAACAAGGCATGAGCTGAGAGAGCTTTTTGCTCTTCCTGCAGCAGTGCGGGGATGGGATAGGAGGCTGCTTGTGCTTATTGACACATTTACAAACATGATGGAGAGGTGTGAACAGATTTAAGGTGGGTGGGATTACAAGTTTTTTTTGTAAGCTATGGTAAGTCTTGTGTTAAAATGCCAATATCTTCATCCACATTGTCTGAAAAAATTAAAACTGAAACTGACCTTTCAATTTACCTGAAAGCAGCCAAGATTGACAGTGAGACAAACCCATTTGCATGGTGCAAACCAATATTTCCAACTCACAACCACCTTGCAAAGAAATATGTCTGCATAGAGATCACTAGTTCACCCTCAGAAAGGACATTTAGCACAGAGGGCAGCATACTGACCTGCCACAGGGCATCTTTAAAGCCAAAAGGAGTTGATAGACTTGAATTTCATGAACAAAATTTGTGATGTTGCTTGACTGCTTGTTCTAGCCATGGTTTATTTGTTTACAAAACATAGCTTAAAATGTTTCAATAGGCTCTCAGTTTTTTATGGCAACTAATAAAGTAGTTAAAGCACCTACTCCTACACTACCTAACTACAGTCAAAAAATTGGCTTTCTTGCATTAATGATAATATGCATTTCTTGTGGTAATGTGTATACTTTGTTTATGCCTGCACTATTATAAAGTAAATCATATCAAGTTATTACTATGCAATTTAATCAAAATAATGAAATATAGGAAGGATATAGCTGCGTGACTTCATTTTGAGTAAAACTGGATAGCAAAAAATATCAATACATATCGTATATCAGCATTTGGTCCAAAAATATTGTGATTTATAATTTTGAGCCATATTGCCCAGCCATACTTCTCACAGTCTATAGTGTAGTGTACTATACTTGTATTATCCTGAGCATCACTGGCTCAAGCCAGTTTGTGAAAAACATAGGAAAGTTAGGAAAGATCTCAAAAGCTGCTTCTTTGAATGTTAACCTGTTTATACCTGTATGCTTAGTAATTACAGTATGTCATGCAAGCCCTGTACTTATTTGCATTCACCATTGAATTCTTTGAATTAAGAAAACATTTTTAAAAAGAGTTGAAATGGCTGTTGCTGTTTTGAAACTGAAAATTATGTTAAATTGGCAACATTATCTTTGAAATGAATTTTATTTGGAAAAGAAATATGACATGAACCTATATTAGTTAAAAGAAAAAGAACATAAAAAGGCTCACACTGTTGCTTTGGAGCAATTTTAAGTGATATTAAGCTGAAGTGTACCATTTTGAAATTGCAGGATTTGAAGATAAAGAGGCATAAACAAGTAAATCTTAGATAAATATTTTGTGTATACCTTTTAGTAGTTTTTAGTAGTTTAGTAGTATATAGTTTTAAAGGGATTTTATTTATTTAAGTAAAAAGCTTTTTTTATTATTTTTTTTTTACTTTTAGCCTACAATATTTAATCTTCTAAATAAAAATATATTTTATTTTAAAAATTCTTTAAATAAAAGAAAAAAATACATTGGTAATTAGAATCTGAATTAGGTGATTCTAGTAATATGAACACAGTGATTGGTATTGGCCCTAAAACAAAACCAAAAAAACCCACTCATTGCAGAATTGTGGGTTTTCAAATTTTAGAGAAAGAGGCTTTATTTATCAATCTGTCTTTAAATCACCTAGCACTGATATTTCTTGATTTTAGAACTCATCCTAAACTGCTATCTGTGGGGCACCTGTATAATCCTATGGGTTTAGCTCAGACCTGATTTGGCCACTGAGCTTTGCTTAACCCAGTTTCATAAACCAGTTTCTTCAACAAGAAAAAAACAAACAATTAATGTGTATTCATGGGTCATTCCATGTCAAATCAATTAATTTTTCAAGAAATTCCATGTACTTTGGTTTTAAAAAATTCTGGAAAAAAAAAAACAAAACAAGTGTACCCATGTATCCAGGAGACACCTTGTAAAATTATTTTAATGTAAGATCAATACTTTCCAAGGTGCAGCCAATTTTGGGAGGGGTGTCAAATTTGATAAGACCTTATTTTTTTCCTCAATTTTAGAAGGCCATATCTCAAAAACTAAAACAACCAACCAGGCTCAAATTTTACATACTGTTACCTTTACAGTTATAGTACATAACAAAACCAAAATGTTTGGTCCAGATGACACCACTTGGTAAAAGTAAACCTTCAAAAATGGAAAAAAAAATATTCTGGGTCTTTGACTTTGCCATATTTAGGCTTTCAGAAAGGATACTTCTAACTGCTACAGCCTGCTGAATTTTTTCCCATGTTTAGATACGTACACAGGTTTTTCCAAAGGTTATAAGCAGACAAGAAAATGCATCAGAGTTTGACAGACAGACCTCTGAAATTTGAAAAAAATCATTTTGGGTCTAACTTTCATACCAGATTAATGCAATGTGGGAATGTACAGACATTTTAAATATAATTTTTTCTGTATCCTACATGGCCCATTCTTTTTCAGAAAATAAGTTTTATTTTTCTTATGTTATTGTTATTTCATTGTTATTTCCCATTCTAAATATGAGTTAAATTTTCCATTTGTCATAAATGATAATCATCAAGTTCTTTATCACTAACTTGGGTATAAGACTAATGGAAAAAAAAAAATAAATCACCAAAGGCACATTAAGCACAACACATGAACAAGAGCTGCTTCATTTATCATTAAATACAACACTTTTTATAATGAAATGTTAACATCTTGATATTCTAATAATAATAATAATTAATAATTCATTACATTTATCTAGCGCTTTTCTCAGTACTCAAAGCACTATCCACACAGGGAGGAACCGGGAAGTGAACCCACAATCTTCCACAGTCTCCTTACTGCATAGCAGCACTAGCAGCAGGAATGTGCCCATTTCATTTGTTTCAATTGAAGGGCATCTTTGTCTTTGAGATTAAGGTGGTACTGGCTCCAGCTGACCGTTGTAGGTGCACTAAGCAGTGCAATGATGCAATGTAATGGCAGCAAACAAATATTGTATTTAGGGGCCATTGATGTCTGATTCCGCTTCACTCTTGCTATAATTCACACCAATCCAACATTTTTCATCATAAATGCACCCAAAATAGCCTCTAATAGGACACTAGTCTAATTTGAGGGACACATCTAATCCTTTAGGAGTGGGATCATGAGAGGGCAGGATCTCAGCTTCTGCTTCATTGGTGAATATTCGGACAGTCAACTGTCTTCACCATACACTCAGCTAACTTTAAGTTTGCCATCTTCCGTAGGAATGTGTTCTCAAGTACCAGGTACTCTTTTGGGCATTAATTTCTCTGTTCAGAAACATGAAATAGGATATGGCACATTTCGCCTATGTTTATGATGGAAAATAAACATGAAAGATTTGCATAAGAAAAGTTAGTGTTTTGAGAAAGAATGGCCCATGTACTATAAATTACAAATGTTTTAAAATTATTTGCATATTGCCATATGCCATTAGGGTTCGAAATTCAGAATGATTTTTTTGGGTTTGAGAGGTCTGCTGTTCAAACCCAGATACAGTTACTTTTCTGTTTTTTGCTTTTTCATAAAGTTGTCTGAATAAGAAAATAAGGAAAAAAAATCCCAAATCTATGTTGGTTTCAAATATACTGTATGTTTCTGAGGCCTGATGTGTTTCGTCACATACTATACCAATTAATTTACTAGCATGCAAAGTTTGAGCCTGCCTGGTGGTTTAGTTGAGTTATGGACTTGTGAAATTTGATTTAAAAAAATGAGGCTGGATAAAATCAACATCCCCCTCTCCTCAGTAAAATGGCTGTATCTTGGATTATTGCATCAAAAAAATTACTGGCTGTCTCCTGACTAACATGGGTACACCTGATCATTGATTAATTTTACATAGAATTACCCTAATTTACATTTTTTTTAAATGTTATTATTTGTAGGATTTGCTTATAAACTATTCAGACATGTGAAGTCTCAGAATTAATTTTAATCAGTATCAGTAAATGTATTGCAACTTATGAAACACCAAATTAAAAAGGTACACTTTTAATAGTTTTTTTTTTAATCTTTGACTATACTAGCCTAACACATCTATTTGGTATCACATTCCAGATTTTAGCTGCAAAAGGCATCCACACTTCCCATGAAAAGAAACTCTGGTAGCTAACAATATAAGTGCTGATTAATAACACATATCTATCAATTTGTCAGAAAAATTGGGGTAAATGATTCTGACAAAAAGGCTGAACTGTAGTCAATTAAACCACTCCTGACATATGTGATGGGCCTGCGGAACCCCACAGAGCTGCAAGGAACTCCAACCCCCATGAAGCCCTGGGGGAGTCCGAGGCACCACTGCAACCCAGGGATGCGGCCATCTAGCGTCCAGGGGGAGATACTGGGCTTCCCACACTTGTCCCCCTGGCAGATGTGGTGAAGGGGTGTCCCAGCCAGGCATGGGCCCCTGACCATCTGTCACACAAGTTACATTCAACTTTAACTCAGTGCCCCTTCAAAATACTGATGTGAAAACAGTTCTAAATGATAGAATACATAGTTCCCTAATGGGTAAGAACTGTTTGGATGGTTTCCTAAGTGTTACTCAAGGTACACTTTTCATGGCATTACACATGTAATTTGTGAGGATGCCCTTGTCGATCAAGCAAAGGAAGCTCTAAAGTCTACTTGTGACTTTACGCTGTAGGAAGATAAGTAAATAAATCAAGGTAAATAACATTCAATCTGGCTTTTATATAAGTAACACTAGGGGGCTTCGCACCCCAAGGAGATGTGGTCACTCCTCTGAAACCCCCTCTTAAACAGTGATACAATGGGAAACAAATTCAGTTTTTGTTTACTTCCTCTTTGCTGCTGGCTTGCTGCTGCTGCTGTCACATGATCTGCATCTAGTGTGGTGCTTCGAGCATTTAAAAACTTTTTGTCTCACTGCCTTGTCTCTCTTTTCCCCCAGACATCCTCTGCTCCTGTTGGGGGTCCCGCTTCTGAGGCGTGCCCCTAGGAAGAGGAAGATTTTCTATTTTTTTAATTGAGAGATGGAACTGTCCCCTTCGACTACAGACGGAGCTCGATTCAATCCTGAAAAAGACTTATGTTTGTTTGAAGTGTTTGAATAACACTTCTGTCTCTAAAATCTCCTATGTATCTGTGCAACTATGTGACCCAAGCATAACAGCGTATGTGGATTTCACTTTCATCAAACAACAAATCTTTTAATTCTCGCGGATACACCTCTTCATTGAGAAGAAACACTACATTTCCCTGATGGCAATACGAATTAGACGATGTACAAGCCTCTGATTTAAAGTTTAGATTGAAACAATCAATCTCTTTTCTCTGTTCCGTTATTTCACAAAGTAATCATTTCTGTTTGTTTGCGCTAATGCGATCTTTACTATAATTTTTTTGAGACTTTAGAATTTTCGTACTTCCATTCCTGCTCTGCATGTGTATTGCGCCATTTTTGAATTCTTTACAACATTCTACTCTGTCATCTACTCCTTATCTTTTATTTCTGGGCCCGTGTGTGGTTAAATCTCTTGGCATAAAATCTTGTCTTGCAGGACATGAAAGTGTCTCTCTGACAAAGTCAAGTCTCGTCTCTCTTTCCAAGATTTTTTTATTATAGTACAGAGATATATATGTTTCTTAATAATACATAATTACATAATTACAAATAGGACTTTTGCACGATACGTTGGCGAGCTCTGTAAGTCGTGCTGTTTCGTTGAAGGACAGGTGTGAGGCAAACGGACTGGCAGGATGACAATGGACCTCTTGCTTCATCCAAACAGTGCCATCTTTCGCCTTTACGTCTGGTGCAGCTGCATTGTTCTTATATGTGAGTGGACGTTTCTTTTGGAAAGGGCTTCTGTTCTTTTTCTTCGATGTAGAACCCTCATCTCATCTGAATTCACCTATGTTATAGCATGTCTTTATATGAAAACAGTAGTGTCAGATCTGGGCAAGCATGAATGCAACTGACAGAATAAAACTGAATAAAAAAATATTCTAACTTTTACAAGTACCTCTCATTTACACCGGTTGGTACAGACTCAAATCAAATGTGTGTTTTTACCATATAATAGTAACAATAAGAGCAACTCACTGCTCAAAACGTTTATTTAGGGACACAGGAAGGCTCAAACCAACAACTTTTGAATAGATGTTAGCAGTTCTTACTGCTGCACTACCAAAGAAGTCACGAAAACAAATCACACTTACCCGATTTTTTTTTCTTTGGTTATAGTCTTGAATAAAAGCACACTTGTTCTGTTATATTTGTAACTTTTGGCATATCCAGGACAGAGCAATTGCAGGTTAAGGGCCTTGCTCAAGGGCCCAACGGAGTAGAGTGACTTTTGGCATTTACGGGATTTGAATCGGCAACCTACAGATTGCTAACACAGATCCCTAGGCTCCGAGCCACTACTCCACCATTACTTACTCTCTAAAATACTTAAAAAAAGTAGTCACCAATCAGCTTCAGTCACACATTATGCATCACAATTTATGTGAGAAATTCTAGTCTGGTTTCTGCACCGGTCATAGTACAGAAATGGCAGTATGTATTGTAAATGACATTCTGATATCCTCTGATGAAGGAATATCCACTGTAATTATTTTGCAGGCTTATTAGGTGTCTTCTCATAAGAGGAGTTATTTGTCACATACAGATTATACATACTGTACAGTACAGTATATAGTGAAATGCTTAGTTGCTTAACTCCAATGACTGTGCCTTTAAGAAGAATATTATATTAAAGAAATGTTTAAGGATGGAATCATAAAGCCATATAATTAAGTTTGGGCTGCTAATGTGATTCTTGTGCCAGAAGACAATTGTTCATATAGATTTAATGCTTACCCTGTGTGCTTCATAAATAAAATTTTAGAATCTTTACAAGGAGCAACTATTTTTAATTCATTGAACTTGAAAAGTGGATATTGACAAGTGTGTGTACAGGGAAGGGTGTACAAGGAAGACTACAGTTATGGCCCTAGATGGTCTTTACCATTTCAGAGTAATCTCTTTTTAGAAACTGGAGCTACATTTCAATATTTAACGGAGATAGTCTTGTAAGATCTTAAGAACAAGTGCTGTTTTGTATATGTGAATGGATATTATAATTTTCTCACCTTCTATAGAGGAACATTTTAAGGACCTAGAAAATGTATTTCCCGTCTGCATGAGACTAAATTGCAAACGTTGACAAGTTTCATCTGTTGTCATTGACAAACATTGAAAAATGCTTTCTCTGTTTTTGTAAATAAATGTAATAAGGTATTAAATGTAAGAAGTGAAATGTTTCATTTGACTACATAGTGGCATGTGTGAAACTTGAAAGTAACCAGTATGAGAAGGACCTAGGAGTCAGTTGTCACTGTCAATGTCCAGAAATTGTACAGAAACAATTAAGAAGGCTTACAGAATGTTAGGTTACATTACACGATGTGTAGAGTAAAACGTGAAGGAGGATATACTTAAAAGCTTTATAATGCACTGGTGAGACCACAACTGGAGTACTGCATACTGTTTTGGTCACTGGGCTACAAAAAAAGGACATAGCAGTACTAAAAAAAGTTGGAGAAAAGTGACAAGATGGATTCCAGGGCTGCAAGGTATGATTTTTTAAGAAATACAGGTTTTAAAGGAGTGAACCTCTTAAGTTTAAGCAAACTGAGATTAAGATGTTTTTCTACAATCAGGGAACCATAGACACATGGAATAAATTACTAAGTAGTTTGGTGGATAATAGGAATTTAGGAACCTTCAAAACTGTACTTGATGTTATTTTGTAGAAATTACTTGGATGGAATTGGTAAGCCTTTGTTGGGCTGAATGGCCTGCTCTCTTAAAAAATGGCCTAACATCCAAAATGCTTCCAAAAATGTGACAAGCTCTTAAATCAGTAATTCATGAGTCAACAAGTATTTATCTGGTGTAACTTACTCTTCACTGAACTCTTAAAGAGCTGTTAGATAAGCTCATGTTTTAAGCTTCCCCATCCTTCAACTACAGCATACAGTTACAGTTACAGTTACAGTTGGTATAAGAGCCATTGTTTTGGGAAATCAAGAGAAGCCTAGCAGTGTGCACATCTGGGCAAATTAAGTATTTTAATAAATCTTGTAAAGATATACAGTTTGTGGTGGGCAAATTATTACGGGTTTCCAAAGCAGCAGATGCATTTTTTTTGTGAAATTAGCACCTAAATGGACATGGTCAGAAATTGTAGAGAGGAGAAATGGGACTCTTAAGTCATAAAAATAAATTGGTAGTCTAAAGATAAAATAAAATATGTTCATCTGGTAAACTGAAAGCCCTACTTTGGTGACCTTGCAAACTAGGCTGAAGGACTTGGGATGTTTTTAAGGACTGGGATGGGAGAATGAAATGAACTGCATATTAAAGTACTAATATTTTTTTATTCTCCCGTATTTCCTGGTTAAACTCATGTAAAACAAGCAATTAGATTCAACAATAATCTCATTTATTTGGAACTCAAAACATCCACGCATCCAAAGAGCGACCCTACAAAGACAAAAGGCAGAAGGTGGCATGGCTCTACCTAACTTCCAGTTTTATTACTGGGCAGCAAATTTACAAGCAATAAAAACCTGGACACAAATAGAAGAACATACACAGGCTTGGTCCGCAATAGAAGTAAAATCCTGCAGTACTTCTTTATATTCCCTGCTCTGTGCTCCAATAAACACAAGTTATCAGCAATATACTAATAACCCAATTGTGCTTCACTCACTTAGAATATGGAACCAATGTAGAAAGCATTTTAAGACGGAGAAGCTTCTATCTGTGGCACCTCTGCAAGAGAACCACCTCTTTCAACCTTCGCGAACATATGTAGTTTTTAACATCTGGAAAAAATTTGGAATTAACTTGCTTAGAGATCTTTATATAGACAACGTCTTTGCATCCTATGAACAATTACATTCCAAATTTAACATTCAAACTACACATTTTTTTCACTATCTTCAAATCAGGAACTTTGTTAAACAGAACCTTCTAGATTTTCCTCATCTTGCACCCACATCTATGCTGGAAAAAATATTGCTCAATCTCAAGGACTTAGACACCATCCCTACAATATATAAAATCATTTTACAATCCCTCCCTTTCAAAGATCCAAGAGGTCACTGGGAAAAAGATCTCTCAATTAATATATCAGAAAAGGAGTGGAAAGTAGCAATGCAGAGAATTCACTCGAGCTCCATATGTGCAAAGCATACAATTATATAACTCAAAATTATATATCGAGCACATCTGTCTCGACTAAAACTCTCCAAAATGTTTCCAGGGCATGATCCAACCTGCGAATGCTGCAAACTAGTTCCAGCCTCACTGGGTCACATGTTCTGGGCCTGCACCAAATTAACATAATTCTGGACAAAAAATTTTTAATTACCTCTCAGGCAGCCTTGGTCTCACAATCCCTCCTAACCCATTAACAGCTGTGTTTGGGGTTCTTCCAGATGGGTTTAAGGTGAAGAAAGACAAACTGCTTCATTCAGTGTTGGGTCCTGACTAGTGCTATCAGTGAGAGTCACGTGTGCTTTGCAAACGCTAGAGTCTGTTGAGAGTTGTTGGTTTGTTCTGTGGTGTGAGATTTAAATAAAAAAATACATTTTGCTCTTAAAAACTTGGGTTTTGGTTGCCTCTAAGGAACCGTGTGGGAATTTTTAAAGCTTTTTTCCCTTTAGAAGGGTTTTTTGCTTTTTTTTCGCCCGCACAAGAGCAAAAGTAGCTGGGTGTTTGGAAGTGTGCTTGGAAAAGTTATTTGTACTCGTACTTGTTCTTTTCTTGTTATCTGTATTTGAATTAGCATCGAGGAGGCAGGGTAGAAAGCAGCAGTAACTGATATCGGCATTTGTAAATAAATAACCGAGTCATCGTAACAGCGATTCCTTAGTTTAAAGGAAAAGAAAAAAAGGCTGCGGCTGACTTCATAGCAGTAAAAGGTGGAAACTCAGTAGTGCGCAGGTAAGCGGCCTGCGTTAAGACACCATCAGGCACAAGGAGCAGTAGGAGCAAATAAGGTAGTAAAGTTTTATTTATTTGTTTATTTTAGATTAAACAGTCCTTAGCGGTCCAGAGGCAGAACAGTTAAGTGGGCGGCAGGGTATTGGTTCATTAATACGGGGGAATACAAACAGTGCGAGTGAAGAGCTTATAAGTAAGAAGAGAGCAAAGTTAGAAGAGACAGAGAAAAGTAAAGTTAACCTCATAGAAAGGCAAATAGCAGGCAGCTGAGAGGGAGAACAGTACAGGAGCTTAAGGGGAAAAGGTGTAAAATATCTGTAGCAGATCTTAGTGTTACCATTTAAGTTAAGGAGCAGCTGAAAGAAGAAGAAATTTAATTTTAAGAAAAAAAAAATATAGTTAAGGCAGCTTAGTAATCCCAAATCAAATTTTAATAATGAGGCCAGTGCAATGCAAGTCCTGTTGGATGTTGGACTTTTAGATGATGGTTTGGAAGAGCCAGTTGTCTATGAGGGCTACATCTGCAAGAGATGCCAGCTGATCCAGCACCTCGAGCTCAGGGTCGCTGAACTGGAGGAGGAGTTGGCTGACCTGCGTTGTAATAGAGAATTGGCGGACTTGGCCCAGGTGTCCTTTAGAGATAGTGTGCACCCCTAAGGTGGCGCTGGAGGAGATTCCAGACCAGACAGGTAGGAATAGGTGGGTCACGGTCACAAGGCGAAGGTAAAGGGTGCACACTGTCCGGGGCATCAACCCCAGAATTAGAAGTGTCTAACGTTATCATGTCCTGGCGGAGCTGGACGGTGACTCTGATAATTCTGAGGTGGTAGGCAGGGTTGAGGAGCCCCAACGGGCCACCTCAAAACCAGTTCCCAAAAGAGAGAGGTAGTGATAGTTGGGGACTCAATCATTAGGGGATTGAAGCCAGGTGTGCTCCAGAGAGAGAGTCTCGACGGTGTGTTGCCTTCCGGGAGCACAGGTGGGAGACCTCCTGGAAGGGTGGATAGGCTCTTGGCCAGAGCGGGTGGATCCAGTTGTCATTGTCCACGTTGGAACAAATGACATACATAAGGGTAGTCTGTCAGTTCTGCGATCCAAATTCAAAGAGTTAGGTACCAAGCTGAGGAGCAGAACTGACAAGGTAGTCTTCTCCGAAGTTCTGCCTGTGCCACGCGCCAGTCCAGGTAAGATTGAGGAGATTAGAAGGCTTAAGCGTGGCTCAAATCTTGGTGCAGGGTAGAAGGGTATAGGTTTATGGGGCATTGGGACTCCTTTTGGAACAGATGGGACCTGTTCCGCCGTGACGGAACCGGAGGGGCACCAATGTATTGGGGAGGCGTATGTGTAGGCTAGTCGAGGATTGTTTAAACTAGGGAATGGGGGCAGGGAGTTTAGGACAGGCCAGATTTAGATCTATACATGGAAGAACAAACAATGGTGTAGAAATAAAAATGCATAGTAATGTAAATTTTAAGCAAACACGTAAAGATAGAAGGATTAACACATTAAAAATAGCTTGCCTTAATGCTAGAAGTATCAAAAATAAGGTAAGTGAGTTGGAGTTGTATGTAGCAGAGCACAATTATGATATTATAGCAATAACGGAAACCTGGCTAAATAACAAAGATGGGGATGAGTGTAACATAGAGGGATACACATTTTTTAGGAAGGATAGACAGAACAGAAAAGGAGGTGGGGTTGCTGTTTATGCCAAACAGGAATTAAATGTAAGTCATCTTCAGTTGGATGATGAGCCCCATCTTAGTGAGGACATGTGGCTTCGCCTGGAAAATATTAGGGAAAAAGGTCTCATTTTAGGAGTGTGTTATAGACCACCCAATTCAGACAGTAATTTCAACACACATCTTTTAGTAATATCAAAAGGCAAGTTTACAGGGGATATTATAGTCATGGGGACTTTAATTATCCAAATATTAACTGGGATAACCTTACAGATGGAGGAGCACAAGAGCAGGAGTTTTAGAAGTAATCAGCGACTGTTTTTAACACAGCATGTTAAAGCACCAACAAGGGGTGAAGCCTATCTGGATTTAGTATTCTGTAATAATCAGGATAGAATTGAGGGTGTAGAGGTGATTGAACCACTAGGGTCAAGTGACCATAATGTAATACAATTCTCAGTATTTTGTAAGAGTACAGATGCAAAGACTAAAATTGTTAAGTTGAACTTTAGTAGGGCTAATTTTGAGCAGATGCGACAAAGTCTAAGTAGGATAGACTGGGATAAGCTTTTAAATGTGGAGACAGTCGAGGAGCAGTGGAACAGGTTTAAAATGTTTTACATGTAATGCAGGACAGATACATACCTAAATTTGGAAGTAATAGGAAACTAAAAAACTCCACGATGGATTAATAAAGATTTAAAAAGAAGTTGCAAAGGAAAAACTGCTGTATAAGGCATATAAGACTAATGACTGCAAAGAGAACCGAAGCACGTATGAGAACATGAGGGCAACCATTAAGAAGGATATCAGAGAGGCTAAAAGACAGTTGGAGAGGAATATAGCAGATAAGGCGAAAGAAGACCCCAAGAGATTCTTTCAGTATTTTAGTAGTAAAAGAACAGTTAAGGAGGAGGTCAAGTTCATCAGGAATAGTAAAGGGAATTAAAAGATACAGACAATGAAATAGCAGATGCCCTAAACTTACATTTTTCTGAGGTGTTTACAAGTGAGCAAGTGGATAACCTGCCAGAGGTAAAACAACTACTAAGGAGGTACTGAGGGATTTGGAAATTGTAGAGGGAGAAGTGCTGCTCAGATTAAATAAGATGAAATCAAACAAATCACCAGGCCCAGATATTTATAAGGAGGCTAGTGAGTACATATATAAACCCTTGACACATATTTTTAGGAAGTCACTGTGCACTGGAGAGATTCCAAAGGACTGGAAAATGGCAAATATCATCCCATTATATAAAAAGGGTGACAGGGCAGATCCAAGCAACTATAGGCCAGTAAGCTTAACAAGCATCACAGGAAAATTAATGGAAGGAATTATTAAGGATAAGATTGAGCAACACATGGCAAGGACAGGAGTTATTCTGAACAGTCAGCATGGGTTCAGAAGAGGGAGGTCGTGTTTTACTAACATGTTGGAATTCTATGAGGAGGCAACAAAAGGATACGATCAAAGTGGAGCTTATGATATTATTTATCTGGACTTTCAGAAAGCATTTGATAAGGTGCCACATGAGAGGTTGGGCATCAAATTAAAAGAAGTGGGAGTTCAGGGTGATGTTTTTAGATGGGTGCAGAATTGGCTGAAACACAGGAAGCAGAGGGTGATGGTGCGAGGAACCTCATCAGAACTGGCCGATGTTAAGAGTGGTGTTCCACAGGGGTCAATGCTAGGGCCGTTGCTATTTTTAATATATATAAATGATTTAGATAGGAATATAAGTAACAAGCTGGTTAAGTTTGCAGATGATACCAAGATAGGTGGATTAGCAGATAATTTGGAATCCGTTATATCATTACAGAAGGACTTGGATAGCATACAGGCTTGGGCAGATTTGTGGCAAATAGAATGATAATAGATAGATAGATACTTTATTAATCCCAAGGGGAAATTCACAATGAACAATTTGAACAATTCAAATGAAATTTAATGTCAGTAAATGTAAAGTATTACACATAGGAAGTAAAAATATTAGGTTTGAATACACAATGGGCGGTCGGAAAATCGAGAGTACACCTTATGAGATGGATTTAGGAGTCATAGTGGACTCCAAGCTATCAACTTCCCAACAGTGTTCAGAAGCCATTAAGAAGGCTAACAGAATGTTAGGTTATATAGCACGATCTGTGGAGTACAAGTCCAAGGAGGTTATGCTCAACCTTTATAATGCACTGGTGAGGCCTCATCTTGAGTACTGTGTGCAGTTGTGGTGTCCAGGCTACAAAAAGGACATAGCAGCACTAGAAAAGGTCCAGAGAAGAGCGACTAGGCTGATTCCAGGTCTACAGGGGTTGAATTATGAGGAAAGATTAAAAGAGCTGAGCCTTTACAGTTTAAGCAAAAGAAGATTAAGAGGTGACATGATTGAAGTGTTTAAAATTATGAAGGGAATTAGTACAGTGGATCGAGACTTGTATTTTAAAATGAGTTCATCAAGAACACGGGGACACAGTTGGAAACTTGTTAAGGGTAAATTTCGCACAAACATTAGGAAGTTTTTCTTTACACAAAGAACGATAGAAACTTCTAATAAGCTACCAAGTAGTGTGGTAGACAGTAAGACGTTAGGGACTTTCAAAACTCGACTTGATGTTTTCTTGGAGGAAACAAGTGGATAGGACTGGCGAGCTTTGTTGGGCTGAATGGCCTGTTCTCGACTAGATTGTTCTAATGTTCTAAAAACAAACTGTGATTGCAGTTAATACACTTTTGGCATGCAGAGTTATTCTGATAAACTGGAAGAATCCAAACTCTCCTCTTATAAGTCAGTGGGAAACCGATGTTTTATACTATTTGAAATTAGAAAAAATCAAATATTCAGTTAGAGGATCTGTACAGAATTTTTTCAAAACCTGGCAGGATCTAATCAGTAATATTTTAAAATAATCTCATAAAGCACAGAGAATTTATTAATTTAGGTATGTTTACAGGTCTTAAATTTCATGCCGTTTTGGCTCTCTCAGGGGTGGGGATCGATTTGTTCTTAAATCAATTTTTCTTTTTGTAAAAACTTGATCGATTTGTATGGAATGCAATAAAATTAATAAAAAGGAGAAAAAAAAACTTATGTAAAACATTTTCGAGAATTGGAAGCAAACATCTAAGTTTGCTAATTGACATAAAATTTGGCCAAATTTTGAATTATTTGCATAATAAGAAGAGCAGTTGTTGCTTGCCTAAGATTCTCTTTATGTTGGTGTGAGAGTATTGGGAATGCTGAGAACCCAGTGGTGAGAAAGACTGGTGCACTTGGGTGTATTTTCAGAAAGCCACAATAAGCCAGTATTGACTCCTCTTGCTTTTAGTTTTCCTTGTCTATAGTATTTAAGGCTGCTAAGCCCTTATTTTATTTTTGTAGGAGGGTAGCCTTCATATTCAGTCAGTCATTTTCCAAATCGCCATATTCTAACACAGGGTCACTTGGGTCATATCCAACCAACACAGGGTGCAAGGCAGGAACAAATCCCCAGGCAGAGCACCAGCCCACCGCAGGGTACACACACACACACGACAATTTAGGATTACCAATCCACCTAGCCTGTATGTCTTTGAACTGTGGGAGGAAACCAGAGCACCCAGAGGAAACCCATGCAGACACAGAGAGAACATGCAAACTACATGCAGGGAGGACCCAGGAAGAGAATCCAGGTCTCCTTACTGCAAAGCAGCAGCACTACCACTGCGCCACCATGCCGCCCAGCCTTCATATTCTTCCTGGATATATTTTTGAGACTCACAGTGTTTTTTCCATGAGAACCCTGAATACAATCAGGACTAACTGAGGTTGTCTGCATTCAGTTTGATATTTCTCATCCTGCATCTATCTAAGAACTTTTTAAATTTTCTATCATGGTCCCCTACTGGCTGGGCTATTGTCTTCCCCTCACCTGTGATTAGCACATCATCTACTATCAGGTACACACCTTGTAGACCCTCTAGGGCCTGCGTCAGCTTTCTCTAAAAGACTTCTTGTGCTGGACTTATCCCCATTGGCATTCGCAGCCATCGGTATCTCCCAAAAGGAGTTGAAAATGTGGTGAGGTAGCTTGAGTTTTCGTCCAGTTTTACATGCCAAAACCTGTGCTTGACATCACAGACAGTAAACATTTTCGTTTTTGATAAATCTGGGAAGTTTTTTTTAATTGTGGGAAGTGGAAAGTGACTTTATTTCAGCTCTTTATTCAATGGCTTTGGATCAATACACGTTCTTAATTTACCATTTGGTTTTTTCACTATGACCATGCTGCTTATCCAGTCTGTGCTGTGTTCCACTGGTGCAATGATCTTACTTTTTTCCAGGTTCTGCAATTCCTTCTTGAGGGGTGCCATCATGGCGACTGGTACTCATCGCGTCGGTAGTTTCACCGGCTTTAGTTTCGTCAGACTCTAATTTGTAGTTTCCTTCTAGCTCACCGACTCCTGTAAACACATCTTGATATTCTTTCTTAATTTTGTCCAGTGACCGTTTGTTCTCTTCTGGTCTCTCACTCATCACTATACTGTCTACAGCATAAATGTTACCATATTCAACACGGATGAGTTTCATGGCTTCGCTTGCCTTTCTGCCCAATAGTGGTGTTTTAACTGTCTCATCTACTACTTCAAACTCTAATCTATATAGTTTCTGGTTCCTTGGATTTCTAATTTTGATTCTGCATTTCCCCACAGGCTTTAATTTTGTTTTATTATACATTAGTAAAATCTTGTCTGAGTCTTCAATCTGTGTACCTGGATTTAATCTATTTATTGGGATGATGTTGCAGGTTGCACCACAGTCTATCTGAAATTTTACCAGGTTCTCTCCTAGTAGCATGCCTGCATAAAGCTGTTTGTCGCTTTGTGTTTCTTCTTCTTCTATCTGGTTTATGTTTTCGGTAGGTTTCCGTATTGCCGTGATGCTCAGAATATCCTCACAGTCGTCATTTCTCTGTTCATCCACCACATGCACCTGTCTTTTTCCAGTGTTAATCCTTGTTTGGCACACTTTTGCAAAGTGATTGGCTTTTCCACACCTTTTACAAATTTTTCAAAAGGCTGGGCAATTCTTTCTGCTCCTCTCATGTGTTTTCCCACAAAACTTACAAGTGATTCACTGTCCTCTTTCTTTTTATGCCTGTTTCACTTTGTGTATTACTTCTGCATTGCCCTCAATTGTTCTGCTCTTCTCCTTCGACAGTTCTGTGGCTCTGCATATTTGTATGCACCTCTCTAAAGTCAATTTGTCTTCTCTCAGTAATCTTTGTCGGAGACTTGCATTACTGGTTCCGCACACAATTCGGTCACGTATGAGGGAACTTTTAATCTCCCCGAAATTGCATGTGCCTGCTAACACTCTTGAGATCTGTGACATAGTTGTCTATAGTTTCTCCCCTTGCCTGATTTCTTGAAAAAAATCTGTACCTCTCTACAGTTTCATTTATTTTCGGGTTGCAATGTTCATCAGATTTACGTATCATCAAGCTCATGGTTAACTCATCAGGTCTTACCTCACCGGTCAGCACCTGACACAATTCTCTGCCGCTCTCTCCAATAAGATAACGGAATAATCTGACCTTAGTGTCTTCCTCTGCCTCTGGCATTGCAATTTCCATGTACTGTATAATCTGAACTCCTCCTTCCATGTTCTCCATGACTTCGCCAGGTCTTTAGCATTGAGGCTTAATGTCAGCGGCAGTCTCAGACCCTCCATTTTCCTTTCGTGTTAGCATCTCCGTGTCCCGAACTTTTAACAGAAAACTGGCGTGAATTTCGGTGCAGTTCCATCACCTACCCTGCCACCATGTTTCATTCTCGAGATTATTGAAAGGCACAGACTCACGCTTCCAGTTTATGTCTGTTTATTTCACAGTTGTTAAAGCCAGAACAGTCACACGGGCATCCCTATTCTATGCTTCTCCCTGTGCGTCTCTCTAAACCCTCCATGCGGGAACATTATCATAAGGTTTAACAATCCTATTGTTACAGGCATTAGTATATTGTAGTATTTGACTATGCCACTAGATATCCTGAGGCATTCCTTTAAGAAAGGTCAGGTCAACTCAAATTGCAACAGCATTGGTATAGTTGTAGTATGGAGTGGGTATTCCATGAGAAATCATAACTGATCAGGGTGCTAACTCACTGCAGGGCTAATCAAGTAGGTCTATGGGTTATTGGACATAGAAGGAATAAGAACCAAACCAATGTTAAGCCTTTGTATATTTAAATATCTGCAGTGGGCTGGCACCCTGCCCGGGGTTTGTTTCCAGCCTTGCGCACTGTGTTGGCTGGGATTGGCTCCAGCAGACCCCCGTGACTCTGTAGTTAGCATATAGCAGGTTGGATAATAGATGGATGGATATTTAAATATATTCTTGGAGACAAAAGTAATATTTAGGTCTGAGATATATCTAAGACACCTACTTTGTTTGTGCCAATGATACGTAAGTCTCTTGAAGTGCTAATGAGTGACAGGCTGTGCATGTGTCATTCATACAGCATTTTTGTGGTTGAAGTGCTAGGGAGTGACGGCCAGTGCATGCACTTTTCCTACGGCACTTATGTGATTTATGTCTGTGTGTGTGTGTGTGAGAGTTAATTTTAAGGTCTGAGTGTAGACCAATCCAGGAACAAACCTGGTAATTTCACTTATCCCTGGAGAATGTAAGTAAGAGTAATTCAAGATAAATACCACAATAATAAAGTCTACTAATCTGAGCATATGCTGGTAACAACAACAACATTTATTTATATAACACATTTTCATACAAATAATGTAGCACAAAGTAAACTCTGAGAGTAGAAAATCTTTTCTCTGACCAGCCTGGGTGCCCATTATGTGTACAATTAATATTAAAACCTTTTACATAAATAAATAAAAGCTTTACATACACAGTAATGTCTTTGGTCTTTTCCATATATTAAATTCAAATCACAAACATATTAAGGCTGTTCTCTTGAGATAACAGGCAGCTGTGTCATTAATTATGTAGATTTGCTTAAATTGAGTGCATAAGTATCCTATTCGTGAAAATAGGGTACATGTAAGCAAATATATACAAGAGATTAAACTGTTTTATCAATTTATGATTTAAGCAAGCATGTACTTTAAAAATAATCAAAGGATATTGTAAGAACCATTTGCTAGTTAATAATTTATATTAAATGTTTGTCTATATATTAGTGCATAGTCTATGGGAGGTTCTTACAACCATCACAAGTTGAATTGATTTGGTATACTCTAACTATTTCTAATCTATCTGACTATAGATTAGCCTCATTTAGTAACCTGCATTGCCATGTGTAATCCATTTCAATCCGTGCCTTAACATGTACTATAGCATGAAAGTTAAAATTCCCTATTGAACGAGCAGTGCCATACGTTTAGAATATACTGAAGGTGAAGTAAAGCATCTTTAAGTATAGAAATAACTGAAGTTTGACAAGAAAAGCTCAGTTTAGAGAAGAAACATTTTTTCTATTTTTTTTTTCTTTTATTCAACACGTGTAACAACCTTTTTTCTTTATTCTTGTATGGACTGTTTGTTTTCACTAAACATTTTAAAATGAACTTTTGGACTGAGAGATTTCTTTTGGAACGCGTTTGACCTGTGCTTGATCCTACCTTACACTAAAAGTTTAAAAACCTGCCTGTTTAAGCCTGATGTCCACGATGGAAGAAAACAGTGAGGATTTGAAAGACTCGACAGGTACTTTTAATTTTGGTCGTTTGATTGGAATTGAACATTTGAGAGAACTGCTAGTGCTCCTTGTGTGACTGCATAAACTAAGATAAAGGAGCTTAAATAACTTAAATGGAACCTGTCTCAGTGCATGATCGACATGACATCTCTACCTGAAAGCCTGAGGGGATATCAAACTCCTCATGGAAGCCTGAGTGGTCTGAATGATTACCCTGACGACTGTGACATTACAGAGGAGAACCATCTCCATGACTGCAAGTAGTTCACCATACCAGCGCAGACTGGGTTAATCTCCGGACGCATCCTAAGGGCCAACCTTTTAGAACCAGGTGTTGATCTTCAGTCGAAAATAGACAAAAAATACGGACAGTTATCCAGCCTGATGAAGCACATAAAGGATTTACAAAAAAACAAATCCAACTGTGAAAAAATAAACACAATTATCGAGAAAGATTTCTTCATCCTGATAACGGAATATAAAAGGTTAAGCGATGAATTATTCTCCATGCAAAGCGACAAAGACGAACAGAAAAGGCTACATGAGAGTTTTAATGCTAAACTGAAGACTCTATGTGCATGTATGGGAAAGACAATGGAATGGGTTTTGGAAACACATCAAAATAAAAGCCTCTCCAAGCTGCCTCTTAATTCTGCAAATTCAAGGGCTACGATATCACTCTTGTCAACCATGTCTCCCCAGTCTCTACAAAAACTAAAAGTAAAGCAAATTCAGCAGCTACCTTTGTTAGTGACATCAGGGTATAAGAAGCGGATTGCTTGGCAGAGCCGAAGCCGAAAAAAGACTGCAGGCTCTAGATATTGAAGAGACACAGTCGAAAGCCAAAAGAGAAGTAGAAGAGGCACAGTTGAGAGCCAAAAGAGAATTTGAAGAAGCACAGAATAAAGACTAAAAGAGATCAGCTGGCATGAGAAGCTGCAATTGCAGAATCCAATGCAAAACTGAGAGCTCTTAAAGGATGCAGCCACATTCCAAATAAACAAAATCCCTATAATGTTCCTGAGAAACCAGATGTGAGGAATGAAGAGCCATATAATACAGGTATTTGTGGCTTTTTATATAGAAATGAAAGTAGATATGAGCCTTGCCAACAGCATTATGAACAGCAGAATGAACAGCAAAATAATGCACAAGTACCTCATGTGCCGTATAGAAAGGTCCCAGTATTTGATGGTGAACCAATTAAATATGTGGACGTTATTAGGGAATTTGATCATGCTATCAAATAGGTGATGAAGAACCCCCAAGATAAATTGGACATCTTAGCACAATTTACCAAAGGTTCACCCCATGAAATTTTAAAGGCTGTACATACTTTCCACCAGCAGAAGATTACAAAAATGCCAAAAAGAAGCTTGAAAGCCTCTATGGTAACCAAATGCTGACAGAAGATGCATACCTGAAGAAAGCCAAAATGTGACCGCAAATAAAGCCAGGCGATGGAAAAGGTTTGATGGATTATGTGGTCTTTCTTGGTAGCTGTATAAACATTATGTCCAGGTTGAAGGATAGAAATGAATTTCAAAGTAGCAACAACCTTTGTACTATAATCTCCAATCTCCAACAAGAACTGCGAGGACAGTGGCAACATGTGACTTCAAATTTTGGTTAAAGAAGACAAACGTGCACAACTCGTCGACCTAGTAGACTTTCTCGAAGAACAGGCTAAAATAGCTTTGGATCCTGTGTACGGCTCAGCCCCACAAAGCCATATTTTCAAGAAGGAAAGGTCAAGACTGATTAAGGGAAGTTTCCTTGGAAAGGCAGTTTTGCTACAAGCTTTGCTGTTGCTGCCAAAAAGAGGAATATGGACACCTCAGTCAAAAAGGTGGAAACAGCTGGTTGTGTATGTGGTAAGCACTGTCTATTTTGCAATGAAAGTCACGATTTTGTTGAATGCAGTGTAATCCAGAAACTAACATACAAATGCTTTAAATGCCTTAACCAAGGACATCTTAGTAAAGACTGTGTAGAAAAAATTAATTGCCAAATATGCTCTCATTTACATCTAGTCATTTTGTATACGAATAAGGAAATGGGTACTAACGATAAAACCACGCCTCCTAAAAAGGAGCACGCTAAGTCGGAAAAGAAGAACATTTCTTCCTCGTACGTTTTTGTAGAACCACTAAAGACGTGCACTGGTACTGGAGCCAGTAAAGAGTATGCCCTAGCTGTTGTCCCAGTTAAAGGTAAGTCTAAAATGTGCTTTAATAGACTCTGGCAGTACAGCTGCATTTTGCACAGAAAGCTTACAAGAGAGGTTAAATCTTCCTGGAGGCTCAAGTCTATATAAGCACTGTAGAAAGGGACAAAGTGAATACACAGAAATTAGTAAAATGCTATGTTTTAAAGGAGTTGCAAGTCTGTGGGGTAGAAGAAAACATATTTATTGAATTGCCAGAGGTTTACTCATTGAACTTTATACCAGTGAAAAGGAAGAACATCCCTGTGCAAGAAGTTATCACGACATGGTCCTATCTCAAAGATGTACATCACTCACCATGGAGTATATCATCCAAAGAATAATAAAATTAGAGTGATTTTTGACTGTACAGCCATTTACTGAGGCTTCTCACTAAATAAACTGTTCCTGATAGGACCTGACTTAACTAATACTCTCATTGGAGTTCTTACAAGATTCAGAGAGCAGCCAATCTCTCTCATGGCAGACATTAAATCAGTTACTTATCAAGTGAACATTCCACATAGATTTACTGATCTTCTTCGTTTCCTGTGGTGGCCTGGAGGTAATCTAAACAATGGACTAGAGGAATACAAAATGACAGTACATCTTTTTGGTACTACTACTTCACCCAGTTGTGCCGCTTATGCTCTACAAAGAACAGCAGAGGAAGCAGTTAACACTGTGCTTCATCGTTTCTATGTTGATAACTGTTTGAAGTCAGTTGACACAGAAGAACAAGCCATAAAATTGGCCAAAGACCTTAAAGCCCTGTGTTTCAAAGGAGGGTTCCATCTTACCAAATGGGTTAGTAATAGCCAAACAGTCTTATTGTCTATTCCTGAAGAAGACAGAGTTGTTGATCAAAAGCACTTAGACTTAAGCCACGATTTGTTACCAGTTGACAAAGCCTTAGGTGTTCAATGGTGTACACAGACTGGCAGTTTCAAATTCCAGGTAAAGTTGCAAGATAAGCCTTCTACAAGATGTGGTATACTGTCAGTGGTCAGTTCAATATATGATCCACTTGGATTTTTAGCACCAGACATTTTCCCAACTAAACTTATTTTAAAGGAACTGTGTAAAGAGAAATATGGGTGGGATGAAGAAGTGGAAGTTAAGTACATCCAGCAATGGAAAAATGGATGGATGATTTGCAGCTACTTGTGAATTACAATGTAAACAGCTGCATTAAACCAATTGTGTTTGGTTCCAGTTGGCAAAGTATTGGAAACCTTTTCATGGCTGGTTTCAACAACTGGGAATAAGATTTAAATCCAAAACACCTGATTCATGAAGTAGCAATGCTAACAGCTGTGATGTTGCCTATATAAGAGCAAGTCATCTATACAGCATTCAGTTTTGTAGTAAAAAACATTTCCAATGCTAATACTATACAGCTCCTAATACTCACTAACTATACTATACAATTGATTTTAAGCAGCAGTTTAATGACAACTGGAAAATGTGGAACTATAGTAGGCATTAGAAACAGACAATCAGGAACACATTTTCTTTTTCTTTTAAACTGCAAGTAGATATCTTTGGAAAACTGAACACCACAGACTCAGATCAGCTTTTTGTAGGAATTCACTTGGGGTGTTCATATCTAACCTAAGCACTACAAGCTGTAGCTTCAAGGTATTGAAGTTACCAAAAGAAGATCAATGTCAATGGAAACTGTAAATGCTTGATGCGTTCATTTTATTTATACTCTGTTCATATTTCCAAACCATAATCTAAGAAAAACAAAATAAAAATATAATTAATTTCAAACATTAACATTTGTTGATTAGTTAGATATTTGAAATGGAGCAGAGACCCATTTTAAGATATCATGAAATTAATTTTAGATATCTAAAAATGTATTTAAGATATCTGAAAAAAAAATGAATTTCAAGATATCTTGAATGCTTTTTAAGATATCTAAATTATATTTCGAGATATCTCAAAATAACTTCCTTCTCATTTTAAGATATCCCAAATTCATTTTGAGATATCTGAAATGCATTTTCAGATATCTTAAAATAACTTCCTGTGTATTTCAAGATATCTCAAATTAATTTTGAGATATTTCGAAAAAGACAGGAAGTCCCATTGAAAGAACAGGAAATGTTACAGGAAGTGATTTTGAGATATCTCAAAATGTATTTGAGATATCTTGAAATGCACAGGAAGTTATTTTAAGATATCTCGAAATGTATTTGCGATATCTCAAAATGCACAGGAACGTATTTCAAGATATCTCGAATTGCATCTAAGTTAGAGATATCTCAAAATGGATTTTAAGATATCTGGAAATGCATTTTAGATATCTCAAATTGACTTACAGATATCTAAAAATGCATCTATTTTAAGATATCTAAAAAGCATTTTATGATATCTTAAATAGATTTCAAGATATCTTGAAATGATATGCTGTACATTTTGAAATATCTGAAATGCATTTTAAGATATCTTTAATGCAATTCGAGATATCTTGAAATACGTTCCTGTGCATTTTGAGATATCGCAAATACATTTCGAGATATCTTAAAATGACTTCCTGCACATTTCAAGATATCTCAAATACATTTTCAATAACTTCCTGTTAAGGTTCACTGCCTGTTCAGATTCCCAAGGCGCAGGCAGAGACTTCTGAAATTCTTAGGACTATTCGAACTGTGTTCACTGCAATAGAAAGAAATATTCTGGAAGGGTCTGTGATTGATTCTGATACTAAGAATTTATTGCAAAATGCAAAACACAACTTTGATAGAATTTCATCGGCATTACCAGAAAATATTAGAGTACAATTGAGAGACTGTTTTGAGGATTTGATACCATGAATTGAAAGATATGATGCCACAAACTCTCCACCAGTTATCAACAACTTTCTTGCTACATGCATTAAAGAAGGTAAGCATCGCAAAAGTATGAATGCCATTTAAAATTAATGTTAAATAAGAAAGTAAACTGATCAATAGGGCAAACATGTTTTGTGCAGTTGAATAATATTTATGTCGCTTTATTGGTATAGTTTAGAGAAACTGAACTTTGACAAGGAATGTCAAAGCGTATTGATGAAATTTTTTAATCATAATTTATTAAAAACAATTCTCGTCTTTGTTTGTGGATAATGCATGCATAGACTTTCTTTCTGATAAATCATTTAACGATATGCACATATAACTGCATTCAATTGTAACTTCTTTTGAACTGAATCACCTAGGGTTGACTTAAATTTAACACTGCGTCTTGTGACATTTTTAAAAATGTTATTTTCATATTAATAACATAATGAAGACGATTTAAAATGCAGTATATTACAGTGGCGTTATTCTTCCTCAATTCAGTAGTTTTATTAAACTCCTGTGTTGCAGTATGTTGGCCCAGTTAGTTCCTAATACTTGACTCGTGAGGTAATTGTTTAATCTAAGCTGGAATCTAAAATAAATGTGAGTATGCACTGCATGCCGCACCCCATCCACGGTCGCTTTCTTGTCCGTTACCCATACTGTTTTCGTTATAATAGTAGCCCCATGCTGGAAAGATCATGTTCATAAACTGCATTAATGAGTCGGATGTATTGAAGAAAAATGCAATTAGTTCAACTTTAAGGGGTGTTAAATTTTATTTTTTTTTATTTCCATACCAACAATAAAAACAGCATTTTTACCTGGCGATTTTGAGAGTGTTGTCACTTTAAATAAATACATTCGCGACACTTTGCTACACTTCTTAAAATATCGTAAAAACAAAAATGCTTAAAAGATGCTCAACAATTTCTAACAGTCTCTGGCTGAACAGAGATTTTTCTCCACCACAGCAATGAATTAAACTTAAATAGTATTTTAACGAGGGCGGCACGGTGGCACAGTGGTAGCGCTGCTGCCTCGCAGTTAGGAGACCCGGGTTCGCTTCCCAGGTCCTCCCTGCGTGGAGTTTGCATGTTCTCCCCGTGTCTGCGTGGGTTTCCTCCGGGCGCTCCGGTTTCCTCCCACAATCCAAAGACTTGCAGGTTAGGTGGATTGGTGATTCTAAATTGGCCCTAGTGTGTGTTTGTGTGTGTCCTGCGGTGGGTTGGCACCCTGCCCTGGATTGGTTCCTGCCTTGTGCCCTGTGTTGGCTGGGATTGGCTCCAGCAGACCCCCGTGACCCTGTATTCGGATTCAGCGGGTTAGGAAATGGATGGATGGATAGTATTTTAACGCCTATGGTTAATTGACCGAGATATATGGACTATGATTTCCTAGTTGTTTTCTTATAATAAGTTGCATTAAATACATACGTAAATAAATACATTTAGAGAATATTCTTAGACCAATTTTATAGTTGTGAGAGTTCTAGCCTGTCTCGACAGCACCAGGCATGAGTGTAGGAGAATTCTGAATGAGGCATAACTGATCACATGATGGATCTACTGTGCACCCACACTGCAAAGGCCATAATAAAATTATCCATTTTTCTTGCATTAGCATCTCTTGCAAGTGGCAGAATGCAAGAATACCTACAGGAACTCTTACATATATCGCTGTTTATCTGCAATATTTCAGAGAGCTGCATCTTTTTGTGTAACCGTTTTTAATTCGTTCTGCAGTTAGGCGTAAATTTATTTTTATTACAACTCATGCTCATTGTAATTATTGCGCACACTGAATTTCTGGCTATTTAACTAGAATATGCCACTTTTTCAATTGTCCTGTCTTTCAATTTTTGTTCAGCAGTACTGGGCACAAAATATGAATGGAACAGCATGCCGTCTTGGTTCTCATTCAAACCCTGCTGTATGACAACTCTACCAGTTAAGACTGACCAGGTGACTTAATAACATGTTCATGACATTGAAAGGAACCAAAAAAAAGAAATGTGGGGACAACATGCTTCTCCACTGTAAAAGCACCTCAACTTGTTATCATCCTTAAGCCCAAGTCCAACAGGCTTGTTCAACAACACTATGTCATCAGTTTAAATTAATCTTAATTTCATACATTTATTTTCAATGAATACAGTATTTCAAAGTGCTTCACTTATGCAGAATATTATGATATTGGAGGACAGTGTGATGACAGGAGAGAATAGAAGTTTGTGCATCTGCCTAACAGATCTATCATCCAGAATTCCAATCATACTCCTGGACGGTGTCCATGTTTTCATGTTGACCGTTCTCTTCAGTTCCACTCCCAGAAATCCAAAAGCATGCACTTAGCTAGACTGGCTGTCCCAAATTCTCCTTCTGTTAGAGTCAGTGTGTGTGTGTCCATGCATGCAGCAGTTTCTTGTGCCCAACTCTTCTGGAATCACTCCCAGCCTCACCTAACCTGAATTTCATTAAGCAGTCTTCACAAGTATGTGTACTGCAGTGCTGACTTGAACAGGAAGATACAGTAAGAAGTTTGGAATTTAAACCTGTGAGGATTTGTTATTAGATTTACACCAAACATTTCCTTATAATTTTTTATATTCATTTTTTCTTTTTGCAGTTTTCTTTTATCCAGTAATTTAATGTAAATGTCAAGCTTTCTTGTTTAGTCCATCTTAAGTCATTCATACACAATCCATCAGTAAACACTAAAAAATGTTTATTATAGCTGAAGTTAACACATCATGACACAAATGACTAATAAACACAAACACAGCAGCAGAAAAGTATTTTCAACCTGGTTTTATCTATACTAATAAACGGCAAAGCCCTCACTCACTCACTCACTCACTCACTCACTCACTCACTGATTGACTGACTCATCACTAATTCTCCAACTTCCCGTGTAGGTAGAAGGCTGAAATTTGGTAGGGTTATTCCTTACAGCTTCCTTACAAAAGATGGGCAGTTTCCTTACAGCTTCCTTACAAAAGTTGGGCAGGTTTCATATCGAAATTCTACGCGTAATGGTCATAACTGGAAGCTGTTTTTCTCCATTTACTGTAATGGAGATGAGCTTGAAACCTGTAGGGGCGGAGTTTCGTGTGACATCATCACGCCTTCCACGTAATCACGCAGTACGTAGAAAACCAGGAAGAGGCCCAAAAAGAAAACATGAACATGAAAGCATGAAGAAAACATGCATTATATAATTGAGAAGGCAGCAAAACAATAAGAAGTGAGCGAGTGACATATACAACCATATTCATGAGTTCTGCTACTTCGGAAACAAAGCACGATGTAAACCTAAACTTTAAATTAAGTTCATAGACAGGCTGCTGCTGGCGTTTGTAATTTAGTGCCTACCCATATAAGGCCGTCCGTCAGCGGCAATCCAATAGCAAACTGCCACGGGTAAATATTCACGGGTGAAGGACTGTGCTTATGCAGAGGAAGATGAGATGGTCAGGGTGGTGTTTGGCACAAACTCAGCGAAACTACGAGAGAAAGTTTTAAGTGCCGGGACTTCGGTAACATTAGATACAGCCATGGACATAGCACGACATGGCACCAGCACAGCTGGGAAACTTCGATGCATGTACACCGAGCGGCTCACGTGAACTGACGCAGTGCACAGACAAAAAGGAACAGTTCCAAAGAGCGCTGAACAAAAAACGAATTACACAATTGAAAAGGCAGCAAAAAAATATGAAGCGTCTAATACATACAAGCTATGTTAGTCATTAGCACTATAACATAAGTAACATGATAATTATATTTGAATACTAACCCTCACCTATTCTGTTTCTTTTCTCGGTACCCAAATGTGGCAATTGGTGCCACGGCCCACCTGCCAAGTTGTTTGCCTGCCTATGGTAAAGTCATCCCTGATGGAGGATCACAGGAATCATGAAAAAGAGGGGTCCTTTTATCGGAGCAACATTTTTGCCGTGGCATGGCCAAATGGGGAGGCAGCTAGATGGATGAGGTCTCCAGGACTCTAAAAATATCCAAATCAATTATGTCATATCATCTACTGTTAAACTGTACTTCTAAAATTTTTATTATTATGCTGTCTTAAGGAATTGTTCTGTTCTGTTTATTGTATTGTATTGACCCCCTACTTTTGACACCCACTGCACGCCCAACCTACCTGGAAAGGGGTCTCTCTTTGAACTGCCTTTCCGAGGTTTCTTCCATTTTTCCTACAAGGTTTTATTGGGAGTTTTTCCTTGTCTTCTCAGAGAGTCAAGGCTGGGGGGCTGTCAAAAGGCAGGGCCTGTTAAAGCCCATTGCGTCACTTCTTGTGTGATTTTGGGCTATACAAAAATAAACTGTATTGTATTGTAAACTGTACAAGCATATTCATAAATGCAGCTACTGTGGAAACAAAGCACACGGTGGAAAAAGTCAATGTCCCGCTAAAGGAAGACAGTGTAAAAAAAAACCCGTGCATGCAGTGTGACGGGTCTCAGATAAAGAAGAAGACGAGCTGTTTATTGATGCAGTAAGAAACGAATCGATAAATGAAACCTGTCATCTTTACAACGAATGACAAACACGGAATGTAACTTTAACACAACACATCCTACAAATACGAACCTGATTGAAAGAAATAATGATAATCAAATCCTTGATGACAGCAACACTCAGTAAAACTCACAAAACAATTACTGTATATTGACAGTCATGTTACGTTATTTTTAAAATGTTCCCTTTTCTTTTTCATAGCTTCTTTAACACACTACGTCTCCGCTGCGATACACGGGTATATATATATATGTATATATATATCCCGATCTACATACTCGAATAATGGATACTTTATTCGCCATCAATGATTGTTTTGGTAAAGCCATACTCATTGTATTCATTAGATGAACGGTAAAAAAGTAAGAGCGAGGGGAGGATGACTTATTGAGGCATGCAGGCTGCAGTGCACGTCAACTCTATCTGAATTGCGCGATCACATTTGAAAAAATATATCTTTTCAAGTTCTATTTAGTCCATATGTGTCAAACTCAAGGGCCGCGGGCCACATCCGGCCCGGCGTGTAATTATATCTGGCCCGCAAGATCATTTTATATACTGTATTATTGTTATTAATGGCCCGGGTATATGAAGCGCTGGTAACACAATAAACTACAGATCCCATAATGCAGCGCTTCAGCTGCCTTGCCGAACACTTACCGTGTTAATCAAGTCTAGCTTATTATGCTGCAAGTTATTGCTAAACTAGCTCACACGATGCTGAAGAGAAAAGTTGATTCTGAAAATAGAGCCTTTAAAAACCGATGGGAGGCTGAGTATATGTTTACTGAACCCGTATGTCTCATTTGTGGAGCTAATGTGGCTGTAATTACAGAATTTAATCTAAGACGGCACTATGAGACAAAACATCAGGGTAACCTGAAAGACCTGAATGCAATGCAGAAGATACAGAAAGCAGAAGAATTAAATAAGAATCTGACACTTCAGCAGACGTTTTACCGTGCACAATCACAAAGTGATTTCAAGTGAAGCTGCTTTTATGGGAGACACAAATGCACCAGTGCAACTTGCCCCACTTTCCCTGTTGCCAAGTAATGTTGAACCAAGTCGTCACTACGGTGTTCCCAAAATACGCACTTTGCTAATAAACTGAGCCCACTGAGTTTGCACGGCGCTTTGGTGACTTTGAAGAACAAAAAAAGTGCGTCTACTTGCGGCTCGAACCTTGTGCATGTTTGGTAGCACATATCTGTGTGAGAAGCTCTTCTCAGTGATAAAGACTAACAAAACAGCACACAGGAGTCGCCTCACTGATGGGCACCTGCAATCCATCCTGAGAATCTCCACAACACAGAACCTCACACCAAACATAAACGAACTTGTTGCCAAAAAAAGATGCCAGGCGTCCAGCTCTAAAATGACATATGAGCAAAGACAACTGAATGATTTGATTTGTTATTGCTGAAAGGAACACATTTTATTTATATTTCCAGGTTTTGTTATGCAGCATGTTCATATTTGAATTTGTATAATTTTGACAGGATATATTTTTATGGAGAGCAAAATCTTTTGAGATATTTAAAATCTAAGTTTATTTTTTATATAAAATTACATAAGAGTAAAGAAATTTGAATGTTTGTTCTTTTAATGTTTACTTTATTTCTAACTTGTATAATTTAGACAGGATATATTTTTATGGAGAGCAAAATATAAGTTGTTTAAGGTTTGAGTTGATTTATTCAGGAATAATATTCCTGTCTGTTTTTACTTTTCCTACCAAAGATATTTCTGTCGACTAAATAAAAATTCCTTCTATTTAAAATTTAAATAGAACTTGAACAAATACGATAGTTCATAATATCCACGCAGACTTGCACGTAAGAGCGTGAGTTATCCGTTTTAACAAGCAGCGTATTGCACTGATACGAAATAGCTGTGTGTGTATATATATGTACATATATACATATACAAATATATACACAGTATATCTATAATAATAAAAGGCAAAGCCCTCACTGACTGACTGACTCATCACTAATTCTCATACTTCCCATGTAGGTAGAAAGCTGAAATTTGGCAGGCTTATTCCTTACAGCTTACTTACAAAAGTTAAGCAGGTTTCATTTCGAAATTCTACAAGTAACGGTCGCTAACGGTCGACAACGTCCGCCATGTTGAACTTTCTTATTTATGGCCCCATCTTCACAAAATTTGGTAGGTGGCTTCCCTGCGCTAACCGAAACCAATGTACACACTTATTTCGGTGGTATGATGCCACTGTCGGCCGCCATATTGAACTTTTCAACAGTCTTGTTACTTATGTGCCCATCTTCAAGAAATTTGGTACACGGGTTCCCAACGCTAACTGAATCCTACTTACGTACATATATACGTCCATAGCCTGCAGCTCGGTCACCGTGTGAGGCAGCGTTGGGTCTCCCATCCCAACGCCTCCCACGTTGTTGGCTGCCTGCCTATATATGGCCGTCCGTCGCTCCAGTCTCTACATTCCCTTCCTTGCTTCGCCACGGGATTTACGTCTCCCTACTGATAACTACAGCCTTTTTGTTTAATCCACGGCTTCTCCGCTGTTTTATTGTTTGTTTATTACAATTTAATTATTGTATAGGTATTTTACACCTACTTTACATTGCTCAGGTACCCATTTCCTTTATCATTCCAACCCCCATTACCATGTCTATCGAGATGATCACTATCGATCAAAGAACTATCACTTACCGAGTGGTTTCCATGCCCGGAGATACCACCTACCTTTTCCATTCTCTTTGTTACATATTGCACGGCCATATCAGGCTCACTCTTGATATCCAGAGGAACATTGTGTCTAATGTTTTGAATGACTGGGACAGGTTCAATGTGTGGACGGATGATGGTACAGGAGATAATTATACTACACAGAAGCATTATAAGAGTGAAATGCTTAAGCCCTTCACCTATGGTTCTGCATGTGAGTTGATGGCTGCCGCTGAATTGTTCGGTTGTCGCTTTCAAGTGTACCGAAATGGGCAAATATTTTACACCTTTCGACAACCGCCAATGCCTCTTAAACATCTTAGTGACGATTTCAGTAGTGGACACTTTGATGTTTATGAATGTTTAAACTTTTAAAAGCTGGATGTGATTTTATCGCTGAAACCGGTTGTGTGCTTACAACAATTGACAGATGCCGAAAATAACTTCAATACAAACAAATCCTGCAAATACTGTCATAATTGAAACAAACCATGAAACTCAAACCGATTATGACAGCAGCAATCCAAGCTGTGAGATTTGAGACAAGATTACTGTTCACATGGCCAACTGTAAGTTGCATGCTCAAGAGTAAGCTCAGCGCACAGCTTGGTCATGTTACAACCGGAGGGCCGAACTGACAACATGGTATACAAAGAGATCCTTAACAAATAATTATTGGCATATTTTCCCTCAAAAGGTAAAATTTTCTTCTTAATAAAAATTTTAATGCAGTACTTCGCCGCTGCGAAGCGGCTATTTTGTTAGTACATAATGATAATTACCTTTTTCCTTGGTATATAAATTATTAGTAAATGCTAGTATTGCTGCATAAACATTTAACATTTTCAAAATGAATTCTTATTCTTTGAAATTAGACTGTTTTAGTAAATTGTTCATAAATAATATTAGTACACATTTATTGTTAATTGACATAAAGTAGGATGTTTTATTATTATTCTTTTAAATTGTTAATAGGTCAGTTTGGTTTGCCAAAAGTTGAAATCTCAAAAGAACAACTGAAGCTATTAATTTCACAAGGATATACTGGGAAAAGAATTGCAGAACACATAGGATGTTCAGCATCTTATATTTATAAACGCCTGAAAACTGAGGGTCTGTCACCAAGACAAAAATTCAGCAGTATAACAGATAATGAACTGGATGAAGAATGCAAAAGACTACAAGCAAGTTGTCCAAATGCCGGCTCTGAGGTATACTTATTTGTTTTGTATTTATGCACTCCATGGTTACACTCTGATGTGAAACAAAAATATATTAAATTGGAACACAAAATATTAAAATATCTGTTGGTAAATATTTCTGCAAGATGCTTCAGTACAGCATATAAAACATACAATTTTTAAAGTCAGTTCTACCACATGGAGTTTGCATCTTCTCCCCATGTCTGCATGAATTTCATCTGGTTATGGCTCCAGTTCTCTCTCCCACTGCCCAAAGACGTGCAGGTTTGGTGAACTAGCAACACTAAATTAGCCCTGATGTGTGTTTATGGGTCGCCCTGAGATGGACTGGCACCCAGTCCAGGGTTTGTTCCTGCGTTGTGCCAATTGCTTGCCCCCCTGCGACCCAGATCTGGATTGAGCAGGTTAGAAAATGACACTATGTAAAGTGGAAGAAAAGGAGCTTTAAATGCAGAATTGATATCCACACAAAACTTCTATAACAATTTAACATAATGATAATGATAATAATATACAGTATGAATAGAACAGTAAAAAAAAATGTGTACTTTTGATCTTTTCAAAATCAATGCAATAAACTCTGCATATAGCTGAGTGGATTTACACAGGAAAGCAAAGGGCACACAAATTTTTTAAAACAAAAATAACTTTCAATTAAAATGTATTATGATCAATCCATCGTTCATTCACTTATTAAATATTAATTTTTTGCCCATTCATTCTCTTTCAGACCTCCTTACTCCAATTTAGAATAATCTAGGACCAAAGAATTCCCTTGTAGCATTGTCAGCAAGGCAGGAACCTCTACCCCATTCTGGAGGACATGTTAATCACAAATTCTGCTTGTGTTCACACTCATCAATTTAGAGTGTATTTTTATCCTAACTTGTATATCTACTTGGATATGGCAGAAAACCTATATAGACAGTGATGGAATTTGTAAAATCCACAGACAGTGAGCAAGTTCACAAAACATAAGTAATTGTTAAGCTGTGAAACAACACTATTATTTATTTCTACGCTACCCAGTAGAAATGTAAAAAAAAAAACACATAAAAATCTAACATATTAAAGCAGTTAAAGAACTAGTGGACATAGTTTTATTTAAGATATGTAGAAATACATAGTTTTATTTAAGATATGTAGAAATACTAAACAGCTCTTTTTTATCATCTTAAGTAACAGCCCTGTGATAGACTGGCTCCTTGTCTCGGGTTGTTAATGCCCACAGCTGTCAGGGCCAGCTTGGATTAAGTAAGATTGGGAATGACTGACTGACTGACTGTCCTTAAATCATTTGTTGTGTCTTTTGACATAGAATATCATATATGAAATTGAAAAAAATCTTTTCTCACAACAAATAGCTTTCAAGAATAATTGTGAACTATATTCTAAGTTTTGCAGTATTTCACATAATGTCATAGCACCAACAACAACTGCTGTGACACAATGCTGTCCATCCCAATCCATCCATTCATTTTGTAAATCCACTTCATCCTAAGGGTCACAGGGTAACTGGAGCCTATTCCAGTAAGCATCAGGTGCAAGGCAGGAACAATCCATGGATGGGCCATCAGTCCATCACAGGGTGATCATACACACACACATATATATCTGAGGCCAATTTAGCATCACCATTTACACTGACCTGCACGTCTTCTGACTGTGGGAGGAAATCCAGATGGCCACAGGGAGAACATTCAAACTTTACACGGAGAGGACTGGGATGTGAACAAAGCAGCACTACCACTGTACCACCATGCCACACTCCCTTTCATTTCATTAATTCTTATTGAATATATCACTTATCAACAATCTTTTTAAAATAAAATATGTTCCTTGCCAAGACCTTACAAGTTTATGTAGCTGTAATGATCACAAAACAAAGATTTAATTTCCTTACAAGATAGTTACCTATAATTACAAACCCTGTACAATCAGCTTTAATGTTTTAAAATTATCAGTTAATTTAAAAATGTTCAAATTATGTTTTTTTACAGATGATATCAGGAATGCTAAGGGCAAGGGGAATACATGTGCAAAGGGACAGACTTTGACGCAAATTGGCTAGACTTGACCCAATTGGCACTGCTCAGAGATGGTCACAAACTGTTCAAAGAAGGTCATACCATGCCATCTCACCTAACAGTATATGGCACATTGACAGTCACATGAAGCTTATAAGGTAAAAGACTTGTAGGATTTATTTCTTAATTTAATGAATATCACTTTCAGCTTCATTATTGTCTTAAGTAGACCAAATTAATATGTGACACTTCTTTGTTTATACAGCTATATGTTTTGCATAAAATAAGTGATATTATTTTTTCAAGTAATAGAAAATAGAATAGGTAATTATGTGTAATTCTAAACATTTTCATTATCCAGAAAACAGTTTCCATATCTGTATGCATAAACATGTGCATTATTTGTGTTTTCCTTCTGGAACCTAATCTATAATTCAATTTTTTCACTAAACTGCACATGTGCTTAACATTTTTTCTTTTTATGGATAGGTGGGGCTTTGTTGTACATGGTGCTATCGATGGCTTCTCCTGTCTAATACCTTATTTAAGTTGTGCTACAAATAATTCTTCATCCACGGTGCTACAGACTTTCTGCAGAGGTGCTCTACAGTTTGGATTACCATTAAGAGTGAGGTCTGACCAAGGCACAGAAAATGTTCAGGTAGCAGTGCTTATGAATGCCATCAGAGGATTACACCGTGGCAGCCATATAACTGGACTTTCTGTCCACAACCAGAGAATTGAAAGGCTATGGAGAGATGTATTTCAACAGGTTCTCTTCCCCATCTACAAAGAATTTTATGAAATGGAAGATGATGGTATACTTGAAGAAGGCAAAGGTTTACACAAAGGATGTCTAAAATATGTTTACTACTCAACAATTAATCAAAGATTGGAAATGTTCAGATAAGGCTGGAATAAGCATAGAATTAGAACTGAACACAACAGAACACCGGAACAAATATGGTTTGATAGCTTGTCCACTACATCTCACCAAACAAGTCTATCTGACATGAATACACAACAGTTTAGAGAAAGTTTAATAGAAAATTTACAAAGAATAGGCACATCATTTTCAGATGATGCATATATGGAGCCTCAAGAGACATTCAACCCACTTGAAATGTCTGTCCAGAATCTACAGATACTACAAGATGCTATTCAGCTTAAAACAAATTTAAAAGATAAATATGCATGTTGTGTTCAAAAGACCAATGAGTTATTAACAGATACCCAAACATAATGTCCACTCCATTTTGCATGTAGTATTAAAAAATTGTTCATGAGTACATTGGCAAGGTCCAGCATCAACAGTAATGCATACCACATGGTAAATAGCTTGCTATAACCAACCTAAATTCATTTTTACTTTTTTGTAAAATGGTCTTACAGTTATTTATGGTAATGATTGTTGTGTGCAGAACTGAATTCTGTAAACTTTGACAATAAAAAAAGACATGATTAAGCATTAACTTGTACATTTATTTTACAGTGTTATTCATTTAACAAATGCCAAACATTTTTGTTTTAATAATTTTTTAAAAAGAAAAATAAACTCTCTCTCTTTTTACTGTTTCCTTCACGAATAAAACAAATTACTGAGTATTACATGCCTTGACATGTGACACATAATCCACCAACTCAAAACATTTGAAGAAAATTATATATTTTTTAATGAAGTTGAATAAACACAGATGTACAATTTGTTTGTACATAAACTACACCACATTTGAATTAATGTAACAACTTATTTTAAATCAACAACTTGTACTGAAAACAATATTCATTCACATATTATCATTAACAGCGAATATTTTAAATTACAATATCAGAAACATTTAAATGGTGAAATTAAACAGGTTTCCAAATATAAACTGAGAAAACATTTATGTGCCACCTTTTGGTTGCTATCAAAAAGTACATTTTTAGCATAATACTGTTGTAGTTGGTGCTATTATTTGTTCTGTTTTAATTTTGAAGCATTTGTTTAAATGCAGATTATAATGTTACACCTGTAAGTATCTGTAAACAAATATACGAGCTTTGGATAAACCTTAACTTCTGAAAAAAGTATGTTACTGAATATATGAAATTTGCATGAAAATGTCAGCTATACCCAAATGAATTAGCTCTCACTCAAAAAGACATATTATCTATTGTGTCAACCTGAATTTCAGTTACTCAGTAAAAAAAGATATCTAAAGTTTCATTTAAAGACATTTCAAGTGTTATTTTTGTTTTGCAGTTTCATAATATGGTCATTCCAAATGCATACTCAGAATTAAGTATAATTTTAAATTCTCTTTTAAATTCTTGAACTGATGTATAGCCAACTGAAATTTCCAAAGTGTTACTGCAAGTATGTGCAATGGGTCGTCGCAAGCTACCGCATAACCGATTGAATGTAATATTGATTTCAACAGGCTGTAAAGGTGAACCTGTGACAAAATGCAAACATTTGGACAGTTCCTCAGGATCTATTGACTTAATGAAATCACAAAAATAATAATATGCAACTTCTTCCTCTGGCCTGAGATCTGTTTCTGTTTTAAAGCATGTCAAAACACGTTCTGTAGTTGGCATTTCTTGCCAGTATAGGTAGGAAATTGAGTCAATATCTAACTGTGACCAAAAAACTGTGAAATGGGAATCTGGAATTGACTTTCTTATAAAATTATTGAGGAACCCTGGTTTAATTATTACTTCATTCTGTGCAATAAGAATGATCTGATCCTTAAGATTTATAGGTGTTGGGATACTATGCATGCAATTTACAGAAAAAAATGTTGAGAGCTCTTGTTTTTCAAAGTCTCTTAATGTTTCAAAGTGGTTAATTGCTTTTTTTAGGAGGATTCTTTCTGAAGCAGTTACATGAAGCAGAAAGTCATCTATAAGAATATTATTGTGAATGGTGGAGGTATTAAATACAATAGAAAGCAATGTTGACCTACAGAATCTTGGAGGTATACATCTATTTAGCTGACACATATGAGACAATACTCTTCCCACAACTGTAAAGATTTCTTGTGCTTTATGATAATGATAGAGAGGTATGCAAGGTACAAGTGCATCCTCACCCTTAAACCACTCAGTGAAGGCACAGTTCCAAAAACAAGAAAAAAGATCTTTAGTTAATCCGCCAAAATCATGCCCTTCTTCTCCAATAAAACATTTTAAGCTTTTTGTTGAGGAGTTCTGTTGTTCCATAAATTCGCTGCATATCATTCAATATTGTTTCCCTGTTTATTTCGATAATGATTTCTTCCTCTATTAATCCTTCAGGCTCCGAAAAACCTCATAAAATATAACATGATTTTATAAAGAAAGTGAAAAAAATGAACTGTGGAATATATACAGTAGTATGAAATGTAAGGGGCTAATCAAAATGTGAGAGCGACAGACATTTCTGAGTCTATAGGAAGGACATAAAAAGAGGATGTCTGGCTGGAAAATACAAACGTGACACCTTGAATTTTCAATGGACTGATTCTTAAGAGAAAGTGTTGGAGCAAAAGTAAGGACATTCAAACATCACAATTATGTGAAGGGTTGTTTTTTACCAAATTTGAGGCTTAATTGATTGTTGACTGTAATTTCTTAAAATCAAATAGATGCATTTCCTTTTCTAAAAATGTAGTCCAATGTATAGTACTCAATTTGTAAATTATAATAGTTTTGGCTAGATTTATGCTTGACGGTGACTGAAATACCCTGAGTAAAATTTACTTCTGTCAAGATGGAATCGTTTTTCATCCAACTGAGATAATTTAATCTGAACCTAACAAAAACAAAAATAAAAATGATAAAATCTGTAAGGAGAACAAAATAACTTTACAAGCACAGACCTCGTTTTCCAGAGTCCTTCCTGTTTCTCTATACATTCACACATATTTCTCCTCTCCTCCTATCAAATAATTTGCTCTTAATTCTGAATGTTTAAAACATTAAATATTTACCGTGGGAGTATCAGCATTTATATAAGCAAAAGGAGATTCTGGAGAACTTGGTACATTTGCCTCTTCACGCAGTCTGGATAATCTCAACTGCAAAAGCAAGTGATTGGAAAGTGTTAATTTATTTATGGATTAATTAACTTTAGAAAATCAATAATGTTTCATTTTAAGTTTAAATAAAACTAATTAAAGATAAAATAATACATGCATAAGTAAGAGTCCATGAATATTATACACTTAAAATATGTTTTAAATGATATTTATTCTGCACTTCCAAGAAAGTTCTCAATATCACCAATCAAAATCTATAAAATGAACAGCAGAACAGAATATGGAGAGCATAAAAACACTATTGAGCCAAGTTTAAGTGATGCACAGAACACACAAGTGACCAGATAAATCTGGCCTAAGCAAAATTGACAAAATATAGCAATTTGGTTAATTATATGTAAAATATCAAATAAAAACACTGACATAAACTAGTGCCCTATTCAGAGTTTTCTGTCTTGATCCACTGCTTCTCGGATAGGCTATATGGCTCCACCACTACAATATGTATTAAGCAGGTGTGTCTGCATTTCAACTTATTAAGTTTTAAGAAAAAACTTTAAAAAAGTAGGTGGTGTTCTAAAACTTGTGGCCAATAGTGTGTACATATATATATATATATATATATATATATATGCAGAAAACAGACGTTGATGAAATGCCAGTCCATTACAGAAACATTTACTCAGGCATTCTAATACAAAACCAATTTGATGGGTTGATTTAACAGACTGTCTATAGACTGTGAGAGGAAAACATGCATCCAAACAGGGGACTAACAATGTTTGCAGGCAATGCAACTTGCCATAACTAAATAATTTAAATTATTGTAACAGATCTCTTTAAAGACTGAAGAGCAGTGTGGTGCAGAGGTTTGTGTCCTTCCTCAACACTGGGCTCAAAAGCCCATTATCGGACCTGCCCATATTGTTTGCATTGACATTTTTTCAATAAGCTCCTGTTTCCTTTGACATCTCAAGTGCCTCATTTTTAGTTTTATCGGAAACTCTAAATTGGATTGGTATTGGTGACTGTGGGTGTATCTGATTGGCATACTGATTAGGGTTTGCTCCCTTCTTGTACCTCATGCTGTCACAAGCAGTTTGAAGAAATGGATAGATTAATGTAGTAATGAATTTTACAAAATTACATACCTGGGTATTTACTTCTGGTTGAGGTTCTCTTTTGTTTTCCAGCCTATTTACCTGTGGCTCCTGTGACAATGTTGCCTGCTCTCCCTATGAAATAAATCAGGTAAAGCAATAGTCTATAAAACTGAATAAATAATTACAAAAAAAAAAAAAACATACTAAAATATCAATGTTATTTCTTTTATAAAGGATTTATCTTTATACTGAATATAATCAATAGTGGTGTCCATAATAAGTAATGAACCTTATTTACTAACATTTAATAAAATGTTTTTAATATAACAGTATCACAAATAATAAGAAATAAATACCTGATAACTTATTTCTGCATGCACTTGACCTGGAATTTCTGGTCTAAATTCTGATTCTTGTTGTGCCGTGTGTATCTGCTCTATCTTGAAAAGGAAATGTAGAAAGGAAGGTGGTGTTTAAATATACAGTCATACATAAAAACAAATATGTGGATTCAGTTGAGTGACAGAGTGTAATTAACATGCAATGAAGCACAACTGCACACTGTACTTTATAAATGCTCACTTAAGATTTTGCCTAATGACAGGTTCTTCTTTCTTCACAGACAGTATCATATTAATCAATGCACAAATTGACATATTGTAAAAATTAGTGAGATTTCTACATGAATCGGTAGTGGTATGTCACGGTGAGGAATTATGAATATTTTGCCTTTCCCAATTTTTTCCTATAATTGAGCAGCAGTTTCAGTTTGCAAGCAATGCAAACGTCTCCCTTTCTCGGCTTTGGCAAAACTAAATCCTGTTAAGTGTAAAGGAACGTTTGGGTAGCTTTCAATAATAAACTTCTCTAACTGAGGAATTGTCAAAGTTCATATTAATGGATGATTTGCTTCCATATCTGTCTTGAGTCCCAGGCTGCTCATGTTTTGGAGGACCTGAAATCAGAGAGATAATTATTGTACAAGTACGTAATGAAATTCCATAAATGATCTGCATACTGGATGAATACATAATTAGTGCAATAATTTAAAACTGCTATGAAAACTGCATATTGATGTCCTATTATGTACTGCTTACACAACAACTCATTTTACTTAACTGGAAGAATCTTATTCAAACTTTTATATCTCATTAGGAAGATGATGCTCTATATTGCCTCAAATTGGAAAATCTTAGTTTGTTAACAAGAATTTCCTTTCTTTTAATCCATATTCAATTAACACACCTCAGACATTTTCTGCATGGCCAGATCTGGGGAAAACAAAAATTGAAATAAATGTAATCTGTGAAATATCTTTTTAGGAAAATAAATAATACTCTTGTACCTATCTGGAAATATATTCTCTAACTGCAATTATTACTATTTAAATAGGACTGGCATCCACACATTGTATACATCGATTTATAGTTTAATTTAGAGTTTTTTGTGCATATGTATTCAAGATTATACTTCAATACAAGTCCTGTAGCATTGCAATAACAATAATGATGTACAGTATATGATTTCTGAACAGCCTTTTGATAGTTGCAGCAGTGATATGTGAAAGAAATAAGAAGAAAGTCAGACATTACTTCAGTGATTATATTCTACAACAAGCATTATCTCAAGATATTACTGAACATACAGGAAATGTATTATTGCTTCTAATTTATGATAAATGCATGTGTCATTAGAGAAAATATTTATTTTAAACTAGGTAAAAGAAAAAACAGAATGAAAAAACAGAAGGAAAAAAAAAAAATATATATGTGTTACTTCTGGTTTTACTGCCTTCACTCATAAACGTTTCTTTAAATGTAAAAAATACATGACTTATAGCCTTAAACCTTAAAGCGCCACTGCATGGGGGCTTGATGTGCTTTGGACGTGCTCTGTCTCTGGGTATGTCAGAGGACTGGGACTGCGTGAAGTGGGTTTTAGCCTCACCTGGGGAGGCAAAAAGGGAGGGTGGGGGTTAAGGGGGGAAGAGAAAGAGAGCAGGCTTGATCTATATCTAATCTATCATCTCAATCTTTATAATTATAACTATCAACGTAATAATAAGCTGCATGGCAACAACTCTTGGGGGAATAGGAAATTAAGACCTAAACTATTTCACTTCCAGTTAAGACTATAATATGACACCAAAAACTCAGAATCAGTGTCTCCATGATGGGACAGTTAACTTCGTAAGCTGGAATGTTAAAGGCCTGAATCACGAATTAAAGAGAAAGAAAGTACTTTCTCACCTAACAGGTCTAAATGCTAAAATAGTATTTTTACAGGAAACCCACTTACTAAGTAAGGATCAGTTCCGGCTGCAAAAAGACTGGACTGGCCAAATGTTCCATTCTAGTTTTACAAAGAAAACTAGAGGGGTGGGAATTCTCATACATAGAACAGTACCATTTGTAGCATCAGATGTAGTATTGGATCCTGAAGGGAGATATGTGATGGTCATGGGAGACTTATCTAACTGTAAAATGATTTTGATAAATGTTTATGCACCTAATGTTGATGATAAGGAATTTATACAAAATTTATTTGCATCCATTCCCAATCTGAACACTCATAAACTTATAATGGCTGGGGACTTTAATTGTGTTCTAAATCCACTTTTAGATAAGACTTCCTCCACAGGGGAACGCAACTAACACCGCAAAGATAATTACAAAGTTTATAACTGATCACAACTTATCAGATCCCTGGAGGTTTTAAACCCAAATTCAAGAACATATTCTTTCTACTCACCAGTACATCATTGCTACTCAAGGATTGATTACTTCTTTATAGATAATAACTTCTTGCCTAAGATTAAATCTTGTAAATACGATGCTATTGTTATTTCAGACCATGCTCCGATGATCTTGGAGCTGAAATTACTAAGCCCCATACACTCACCCCCAGATGGCGTCTCAATCCGCTTCTATTAGCTGACGAGAATTGTACTGAATTTATATCCAAACAAATTGAATTCTTTCTAGAGACAAATACATCCCCTGAGATCTCTGCAGGAATACTCTGGGAAACTCTTAAGGCCTTCTTAAGAGGACAGATTATCTCATATCTTTCCCACAGAAATAAATCCGAGCGAAGAAAGTAGCAGAGATAAAAAGCGAAATTACTAAAATAGATGAAGAACATGCCAGACTACCAAGCGAGACTCTACATAAGAGGAGGCAGGCTCTACATTCAGAATTAAACCTCTTGACAACTAAAGAAACCGAACAACTAATTTACAAATCCAGACATCATTATTATGAACATGGAGAGAAAGCTAATAAGCTTTTAGCAACAAATTCACAAGCAAGATGCATATGCAACGCAATCTCGTAATTACTAACACTAACGGAGATAAAATCATCGAACACAAAAATATAATGTACACTTTTAGAGACTACTATAAATCCCTATATACTACTGAGTTTAAAGAAGACAATATACAATCTAATGCATTTCTGGATAAATTACAGATACCACAAATTGACGCTATTAGTGTGGAGGAGCTCGATAAACCTCTGTCATTATCAGAATTACTGGATGCTATAAAGTCACTCCAAGGTGGAAAAGCAGCAGGCCCTGACGGCTACCCTGCAGAGTTTTACAAGAAATTCTCCGCTCAGCTAGCTCCCTCCTATTAGCAACATTTACAGAAGCCAGAGATAACCAATCTCTTCCACAAACCTTTCGCCAAGCACTAATCACTGTCTTTCCAAAACAAAATAAGGACTTATTACAATGTGCATCATACAGACCAATTTCACTTCTGAATAACGACGTTAAAATACTCTCTAAAATCATAGCTAGAAGGATGGAGAAAGTGCTCCCTCAGTAATATCACAAGACCAAACTGGATTTATTAGGGGCCGACACTTATCTTCAAATCTTCGACGCCTGTTTAATGTAATATACTCACCAACTAAATCAAACACCCCAGAAATATTATTATCATTGGATGCAGAAAAAGCATTCGACATGATTGAATGGAAATACCTTTTACTATTTTGGAGAAGTTTGGGTTTGGCCCGAACATTTGTGCATGGATTAAATTACTGTATACTAACCCAGAAGCTTCAGTTTGCATCAATAACATTTGCTCAGACTACTTTAAACTAGAACGTGGCACAAGACAAGGATGCCCTTTGTCACCACTGCTGTTTGCAATTGCCATTGAACCACTGGCAATACATTGTCGAAATACTGATCAGATAAAGGGGATTAGCAGAGAAGGACTGGAACAGAAAATCTCATTATATGCAGATGACATGGTACTGTATATATCGGACCCAGAAAATTCTGTGCCTGCAGTCTTAGCAGCACTCACAGAATTTCAAAAGCTCTCTGGTCTCAGAATTAATCTGAATAAAAGTGTACTCTTTCCGTGAACTCTCAAGCATATAATATTAGATTAGACACCCTTCCTTTTATCATTGCAGAACAGTTTAAATACCTCGGGGTAAACATCACAAGTAAACATAAAGCTCTTTATCAACAAAATTTCGTCGTCTGCATGGAAAAAATTAAACAAGACTTGCATAGATGGTCAACCCTTCATCTCACACTAGCTGGAAGAATTAACACTGTTAAGATGAATATTCTTCCTAAGCTCCTTTTTATTTCAAAACATACCAATATACATTAATAAATCGTTCTTTAAGCAATTAGATTCAACAATAACCTCATTTATTTGGAATTCTAAACATCCACGCATCAAAAGAGCGACCCTACAAAGACAAAAGGCAGAAGGCGGCATGGCTCTACCTAACTTCCAGTTTTATTACTGGGGGCAAATATACAGTCGATAAGAACCTGGACACAAATAGAAGAACATACACAGGCATGGACCGCAATAGAAGTAAAATCCTGCAGTACTTCTTTGTATTCCTTGCTTTGTGCTCCAATAAACACACGTTATCGGCAATACACTAATAACCCAATTGTGCTCCACTCACTTAGAATCTGGAACCAATGTAGAAAGCATTTTAAGACGGAGAAGCTTCTTTCTGTGGCACCCCTGCAAAAGAACCACCTCTTTCAACCCTCACAAACATATGCAGTTTTAATATCTGGAAAAATTTGGAATTAACTTGCTTAGAGATCTTTATATAGACAACGTCTTTGCATCCTATGAACAATTACATTCCAAATTTAACATTCCAGCTACAAATTTCTTTCACTATCTTCAAATCAGGAACTTTGTTAAACAGAACCTTCCAGATTTTCCTCATCTTGCACCCTCATCCACGCTGGAAAAATTATTGCTCAATTTCAAGGAGTTAGACTCCATCTCTACAATATATAAAATCCTTTTACAATCCCTTCCTTTCAAAGATCCAAGAGGACACTGGGAAAATGACCTCTCAATTAATATATCAGAAAAGGAGTGGAAAGTAGCAATGCAGAGAATTCACTCAAGCTCCATATGCAAAGCATACAATTATACAACTCAAAATTATATATCGAGCACATCTGTCTCGACTAAAACTCTCCAAAATGTTTCCAGGGCATGATCCAACCTGCGAACGTTGCAACCAAGCCCCAGCCTCACTAGGTCACATGTTCTGGGCCTGCTCCAAATTAACATTATTCTGGACAAAAATTTTAATTACCTCTCAGACAGTCTTGGACTCACAATCCCTCCTAACCCATTAACAGCTGTGTTTGGGGTTCTTCCAGAGGGTCTTAAAGTGGAGAAAGACAAACAAATTGTGATTGCATTCACTACACTGTTGGCACGCAGACTTATTCTGATAAACTGGAAGAACCCAAACTCTCCTCTTTTAAGTCAGTGGGAAACTGATGTGTTATATTATTTAAAATTGAAAAAAATCAAATACTCAGTTAGAGGATCTGTGCAGACTTTTTTCAAAACATGGCAGGATCTAATCAGTAATATTTTGAAATGATTTTATAAAGCACAGAGAATTTGTTGATTTAGGTATTTTTACAAGCCTTAAATTTTACACCGTTTGGCTTGCTCTCTCTCTCAAGGGTGGGGATCGATCTGTTCTTAGCATAATTTTTTTTGTAAAACTTGATTGCTATGTATTGATTGTAATAAAATTAATAAATAAAAAAAAAAAAAAAATACATGACTTATAATGTTGTTGACTAACTTTCGTTAGAAGTTATCATGAGTTATAAATCAATAAAACAGTCAGCTTTTATCAAGGAAAAGTAAACGGGTAAACTTTTTAATGGGCTTCGCCAGCGGTGTCCATTTAAGCGCAAGTAAGAAACTTTGCCAGTTGAACACGTTTTCTTTTCTCTCTCCGAATATTATCCTAACAGTGGATGAATGTTCGTTAGGCTTAATAATAAAACCAGTGAAAACATTTTATCAAGGTATACCTCCTAGTGCACGAAAATGCCCGGGCTCATGTGGCGAGAGTATGCAGGCAGCTCCTGCAGAATGAAGGAATTGATACCATTGACTGCCCCCCACGCTTGCCTAACCTTAAACCAATAGAACACCACTGGGACATCATGTTTCGGTTCATCCGATGCCGCCAGGTTGCACCTCAGTGTTACCCTGGTCCAGATCTGGGAGGAGATCCCCCCAGGACACCATCCATCGTATCATTAGGAGCATGCCCCAACATTGTCAGGCACGCATACAAGCATGTGGGGGCCATACAAACTACTGAGTACGATTTTGAGTTGCTGGAATGAAAATTCAGCAAAATGGACTAGCTTTCCACATCATTTTTTCACTTTGCTTTTCGGTGGGGCTTTGAAGCTTTTGTAGGTTGATAAGTTTTATTTCCATCTTTCGTTCCTAACTCATTACCCTGTCCATATCAGTATAGATATCCAGCATGATTTTTCCCATTGAGATCTCATGTGTTTTCAAAGTGTTCCTTTAATTTTTTTGAGCAGTTTACATTTTATCCATTAATGTTCCAAAATCAGTGTTATGTCAAGCCATACCTCACAGCCCATGATCACCCACTGTCTCTTTATTCACTTCCACCAGCACTTCTCTCAAATTCACCTCCTAAAGAAAAGAAATCTTCTATCTCTTCAAGAATTTTTCTTTTACCTTTTGTAGCAATGAAAGCAGACTCACCATGTGGCATCCTGCAGGTGGTGTAGTTTTTCTAGATACTACCAGCCTCAATTGACATTCTGTCTGACACAGTTCACCTCTTCTCCCCTTTACTTATTTATCACTGCCTTTAACATTTGTCATTCCAGTACAACCGTCTGCCTCTTTAGTTCGCATTGGCCCTCTAAGTCAGTTGCTTTTTTAGATGCAGTCCAAAGGCTTATTTTTCATAAGTGGGCTAATTATTATTATTACCAGAACATAGAATGATCCAATTAGACACTGACCACAAAATACACATGACAACCATTACAACATTATATTTACATTATGTTTATTTTTTGGTTATTTGCTTTTACAATATGTACTAGACTGGGCGGCATGGTGGCACAGTGGTAGCGCTGCTGCCTCGCAGTTAGGAGACCCGGTTTCGCTCACCGGGTCCTCCCTGCGTGGTGATTGCATGTTCTCCCCGTGTCTGCGTGGGTTACCTCCGGGCACTCTGGTTTCCTCACAGTCCAAAGACATGCCGGTTAGGTGGATTGGTGATTCTAAATTGGCCCTAGTGTGTGCTTGGTGTGTTTGTTTGTGTCCTGCGGTGGGTTGGCACCCAGCGCTGTATACGTGGGAGTAACCTGCATATATTTAAAAATACTAAAATAATACAAACCCCCTGATAAAGGTGCTCTCCGTGCACTTCTTCTAAATAAAGCTCTAGTTTGTCTCACACATAAAGCTGCAAAGTCATCTGCTTCTGCTACTTCTTCAGCTTCTCGAACACACGACATGGCCCGGGTTAAAACACCCTGTAACTGTTCTCTTTCCGCTGACATCAGGTTAAATAATCACTGGTACAATTTTCTTTTGAAAGCAGAACATAAAACACATAATACATAATAACTGGTTTCACGTCATAACATAACAAGGTAAAAGATTTTAAACAGTTAATATTTGTCTTAACTGAGCATATGCCTCATATGTCAAATAAGCAATGGAAGAAATCAGAGCATTGTACGAGTAAATTACAAAAAACCTATCGTAAGAAAGGGGATTTAATGGTACTTTTTGTTGCTATTGATTAATAGTGTAACCTTCAAAAATATGTCTTACCGTTCGAGTTGCGGCGTTATAAAGCAATGTTTCAGGCTGCTTCATATATACGTTTATGTTTTGATTAAAACGTAAATACACGTGCCACTTTATTTTAAGAAAACACACAATTTTTGGTATTAGACGCGCACCAAATCGTAAAAGCTTACCTTGTATTTTATGACGATCCCGTAATTGCAAACTTGCGGTTTTGTGGGTTTCCTTTTCTGAACAGAATACTGCAGTAATCATGAACAACGACAATTTGTGTAAACTTTCTTTTTACATTTTGTAATGCCAATACTTTACATAAACTCTGAATAAGACGATACAAACTGAGGCCTAGATATTTTAAGCTTTATTGCGAATATTCAAACACAGAATGCTACTTAAATAAAACATGCACCGCACAGCACCCTCTGTCAACTTTAATGGGTGGAGGTATTATTTAAAAAAAAAAAAGTAATTTTATTACATTTTAAAATATCTCAAAATATCTTCCAGTCTGTTCGCAGATATCTGAAATACATTCACTGTAGCCTCATGTACTGTATAACAAAAGCTATTGTGTGGTCAGATGTAACCATGTTGTTCACATGCACGACAGTGACTCCTGCAGTATGGCAAAATATGCTGCTGATGACAGCTATTGTATGTGCTATGCTCTGAAAACTAAACATCAAAGCAAAGGACTGAAGGCAATACATTTCCAAAACAGAAGTGGGTTTCTAATACACCTTTAATTTTTACTGTTAAGAAATACAACATATTCATGCAACTCTCAAAATTCAAAAGTATGCAGGACTACATTTTCACAAAAAGGTAGGTTGTGCCACTGCTCAGTTCACGTTTCCTTCACTGAGTTGGCACAATTATACTATATGTTACCAATCCTTAGAGCAACAGCAAAAAGAAGAAAAAGAAATACATCACCCTTGTCTCATAGAATGTTAAAGTGTCTCCGAGAAATTCACCTCTCGTCTACTTCAAAGCCTTCCAAGATTTTTTTGCAATAGAGAGACACAAATTACACTATATCAACTGTTTACAATTGATGATGCAGTGTACTCTCCCTCACTCGAATTATGATGCAAGATACTGTATTTAAAGAATAAGCCATTAATACAATAATAACACAATGGAGTTTACAGTAAATTGAAAAAATCCTTTAAATGTCCATCCAAAGTATACTGCTCAAAAAAATTAAAGGAACACTTTTTAATCAATTCAATGAAACTTCTGGGATAATGATCTGGTCAGCTAAGTAGCAGAAGGAGCTGTTAGTCAGTTTCAGCTGCTTTGGTGTTAATGAAATAAACAACAGGTGCACTAGAAGGGCAACAATTAAACAACCCCCAAAACAGGAATGGTTTAACAGGTGGAGGCCACTGACATTTTTCCCTCCTCATCCTTTCTGACTTTTGTTTCACTAGTTTTGTATTTGGTTATGGTCAGTGTCACTACTGGTAGCATGAAGCAACACCTGGACCCCACAGTGGTTGCAAAGATAGTCCAACTTCTCCAGGATGGCACATCAATATGTGCCATTGCCAGAAGGTTAGCTGTGTCTCCCAGCACAGTCTCAAGGACATGGAGGAGATTCCAGGGGACAGGCTGTTACTCTAGAAGAGCTGGACAGGGCCGTAGAAGGTCCTTAACCCATCAGCATGACCAGTAACTGCTTCTTTAGGCAAGGAGGAACAGGATAAGCACTGCCAGAGCCCTACAAAATGACCTCCAGCAGGCCACTGATGTGAATGTCTCTGAACAAACAATCAGAAACAGACTTCATGAGGGTGGCCTGAGGGCCAGAAAACGGCACCTTGACTGCCATTAGGTATTGGGATGAAATTCTTGGACCCAATGTCAGACCCTATGCTGATGCACTTGGTCCTGGGTTCCTCCTAGTGCACGAAAATGCCCGGGCTCATGTGGCGAGAGTATGCAGGCAGCTCCTGAAGAATGAAGGAATTGATACCATTGACTGCCCCCATCGCTTGCCTAACCTTAAACCAATAGAACACCACTGGGACATCATGTTTCGGTTCATCCGATGCCGCCAGGTTGCACCTCAGTGTTACCCTGGTCCAGATCTGGGAGGAGATCCCCCCAGGACACCATCCATCGTATCATTAGGAGCATGCCCCAACATTGTCAGGCACGCATACAAGCATGTGGGGGCCATACAAACTACTGAGTACGATTTTGAGTTGCTGGAATGAAAATTCAGCAAAATGGACTAGCTTTCCACATCATTTTTTCACTTTGCTTTTCGGTGGGGCTTTGAAGCCCTCTGTAGGTTGATAAGTTTTATTTCCATCTTTCGTTCCTAACTCATTGCCCTGTCCATATCAGTATAGATATCCAGCATGATTTTTCCCATTGAGATCTCATGTGTTTTCAAAGTGTTCCTTTAATTTTTTTGAGCAGTTTACATTTTATCCATTAATGTTCCAAAATCAGTGTTATGTCAAGCCATACCTCACAGCCCATGATCACCCACTGTCTCTTTATTCACTTCCACCAGCAATTCTCTCAAATTCACCTCCAAAAGAAAAGAAATCTTCTATCTCTTTAAGAATTTTTCTTTTACCTTTTGTAGCAATGAAAGCAGACTCACCATGTGGCATCCTGCAGGTGGTGTAGTTTTTCTAGATACTACCAGCCTCAATTGACATTCTGTCTGACACAGTTCACCTCTTCTCCCCTTTACTTATTTATCACTGCCTTTAACATTTGTCATTCCAGTACAACCGTCTGCCTCTTTAGTTCGCATTGGCCCTCTAAGTCAGTTGCTTTTTTAGATGCAGTCCAAAGGCTTATTTTTCATAAGTGGGCTAATTATTATTATTACCAGAACATAGAATGATCCAATTAGACACTGACCACAAAATACACATGACAACCATTACAACATTATATTTACATTATGTTTATTTTTTGGTTATTTGCTTTTACAATATGTACTAGACTGGGCGGCATGGTGGCACAGTGGTAGCGCTGCTGCCTTGTAGTTAGGAGACCCGGTTTCGCTTACCGGGTCCTCCCTGCGTGGTGATTGCATGTTCTCCCTGTGTCTGCGTGGGTTACCTCCGGGCACTCTGGTTTCCTCACAGTCCAAAGACATGCCGGTTAGGTGGATTGGTGATTCTAAATTGGCCCTAGTGTGTGCTTGGTGTGTTTGTGTGTGTCCTGCGGTGGGTTGGCACCCTGCCCAGGATTTGTTCCTGCCTTGTGCCCTGTGTTGGCTGGGATTGGCACCAGCAGACCCCCGTGACCCTGTGTTCGGATTCAGTGGGTTGGAAAATGGATGGATGGATGAATATGTACTAGACTGTAATGAGTGCTTGGTTAAGAATTCTTTTTTTTTTAATATACTGTCATTTGCTTCAATTCCTTTACTTGGAACATAAAAAGGATATTTGTCAAGGCTACCTTAAAGCCAGGTGTATATTGTCTAGAGGCAAAAACTAAGCATTTATGCTGGTATACCCCGAATTAATAATTTAAATTAAATTTCCTTCTGCTTCATAGTTATTTTCTTGGATATCAAGGACAGTGAATTATTACTATTAAGGAGTAAAAAGAAGCAAACTGGAAAGCTCTAAAGTAAGTCAGAGTGCTTAAAATAGGCAAAAGCCTTTTCATTTTACCCAAGTACACCTCTAATAGTGTACAAATGTAACCTTCACAAGCATCATCACAACAGAAGAAATGAGATAGTTTGCCAAACAAATGGAGGCCACCACTAAAGCGTTTACTTTTTAGCTGAATATTGTGATAGACGGCCCAGGATGCCTGGAGGAAGGAGGAGCCAGGAGAGTGGCGCTTCTTTTCCCTGGGCACTTGACTGGTCCTTGATCCCTGGGGGACAGCACTTCCGGAACAACAGGAAGTGCTGACAGACCGGGGATGGCTTATGCCCGGAGTGCTTCCCCACACTGGGGAGTGCTGCCGAAAGTACATTGTCAGGCACCTGGAGCACATCTGGGAGAAGATAAAAGGGGCCGCCTCACTCCAATCAGGGAGCCAGAGTCGGAAGAAGGAAGACGGAGCTTGCAAGAGAAGAGTGGAGGCAGCCGAAGAGAGACAAAGGACTGGAGAAGTCATGTATGAGTCGCGGAAACCTGTAAATAGTTGTGATAATAAACCCATGTGTTTTGGACATTGGTGTCGTGTCTGTCTGTGGCCAGGCTATCTATTACAATATATATACAGAAGCCTTTTAACAATGATTTAGACAATCACTGATATGTCTTTTCAGCGTCTTTCAGATACAGACAATAGTGGAAGTAGGCCTGCTGGACAAATATTCATAATGAGTGTCATTAGGAGTGTCCTCATAAAGCCACATTTATTTAGAACTGCAGTTTGAAGAAATTACTAAAACCAAAACATCTTACAGAGCCCAGGATTATATTTGGTACCTTAATTATGGACAGCTTCTGTAGCGTAACAATGAATGATTTAATTGTGAGTCTTTGAAAAGTCTGTGCTGTTGCATTTCATATTCAATCATGTAGTAAATTCATGTCACTTTGTTTTATAATAACATCTACTGCATAGTGTTTTTTTATACAGTAACCTGAAAAAAGTCCTTATCTGGCTTTCTGCATTAATTGCTCAAAAAATGTGATCTGATATTCATCTAAGTCACAAGTATACTGTACAAAAACTAAATATCCTTTTGTTAAAACCACACAAACAACTATAATCTTGCATATCTTTGTTGAATAAACCCATCAAACATTCACTGTGTGCAGTGGAAAAAGTAAGTAAACCTTCCTTACAGAACTGCTTCAGGTCAGACATATTCTTAGGATGTCTGTTGTGAATGGCTTTCTTGAGGTCATTCTACAGCATCTCTACTGGGTAAAGGTCACTCCAAAAGGTGCAGTTTGTTTTAAGCTATTCTGTAGTAGATCTACTTAGATGTTTAGATTTATTGTCCTGCTGTATCACCCAACTACTATTGGTGGTTAGCCAACCTGACATTATTCTGTAGGATAAACCCGGGACTGTCATAGCTCCAAATCATGATGCCCCCTCCATCATACTTAACATTTGGGTGATGTTTTCATGTAGCTAAGTGGTGCCCTTTTTATGTTATGCATACTGCTGCATATTCTTTCCAAACAATTCATCCTTAGTTTCGCAAAACAAAGCATTTATCCAATGCAACTGTGGAGTGTTTTTTTTGCAGAGCAATGGTTTGGTGTCTAGCCATGGATACCATGCCTGTTCAGTATTTTGTGTATGGTTGACTTGTGAACAGAGATGGTCACCTGTTCGAATGATTTCTTCAAGCCTTTAGCAGTTACTCTATGGTTCTTTTTGCCCTATTGAACATTCTGCATTGTGCCTTTTGAGCCATTTTGGCTACTGGCCACTTCTAGGAAGATCAGTCACAGTACTAAATTGTCTCCATTTATACACAATTTGCCTATTTATGGAGTATCAAACATCTAAACTCTTTGAAATTACTTTGCAAACCTTTGTAGCTTCATGCAAATCAGCAATTCTTAATCATAGATTTTCAGAACTGTTTTTGTAAAGCATGCTTCACATTAGCAGAGGCTTCTTGTGAATAGCAAACTCAAAATGATTCAGTTTTTTTTTTTTAACATATCAAAGTATCTCCAGATCACAGCTCCATTCTAGGTTCTTTGATTGAAATCTAGGTTTGCAAACTCCTGACTCCAAATAGCTTTTGTTAAAGTCATCAGCCTAGGGGTTCACATACTTTTTTAAACTAACACTGTGAATGTTTGAATGATGTATTCAATTTGTACAAGAAAATACAATATTTTTTATGCTATTACCTAAACAGGTTGCATTTGTTCATAATTGTAATTTAAATGAAAGTAAAACCTATTTTAAGAGGAATTTATACATAAATATGTTTATTTCCAAAGTATTTGAAATAATTTTGCTTGCCACTTTACGTATGTATTTTGTATGGATGTGGTAATGAATCTGGTGTGTTATTTTTTATATATATTTAGTACTTTTATACAATAACACTGCATATTATTTATCTATCCATCCATTATCCAACCCGCTATATCCTAACACAGGGTCACGGGGGTATGCCGGAGTCAATCCCAGCCAACACAGGGTGCAAGGCAGGAACAAATCCCTGGGCAGGGCACCAGCCCACCGTAGGCATATTATTTATACAGTACTAAAATACTGAGAGGTGTAGTTTCAGCACAGTGTTTTCCAAACTACCTTTTTGTATTTTGTATTTATTTTATATTTTCAAAACTTTACTCTCTCAAATTATACAAAAGAAAATTAAATTAGCATTATTGAGCATTATTAATAAAAGCCCTGTGTGCGTCCAGGTCTCCGTGTGTGTGTCTTCTGGTGAAGTGCGCATGTGCGGGGCCGCACGTGTTCAATCTCTCCCTGTGCATTCCCTGTGCAGACAGAGAGAGAGAGAGAGAGAGACACACACACACAGGCGCGTGTGCGAGAGAGACACACACACATGAGACACACACAGACACACACACACACACATATTGGTAAATGTGGTTTATGAGGGTCACCTGAACCAATCCTGCATTATGAGGACATTACTTTCCTTTAATGTTATCATTAAAAAATGCATAGAAATTATATTTATGACTTAATTAAGATATATTCCACTTGAATTTTTTGATATGACTGATATTTCTTGACCTGACTTTTTACAGGCATATGGGGACATTCATTTTTTATTGTTTATGAGGACATATGATGTTTATGAGGACATTTACTTCACACAGAAATTCCCAATCACACACTACATTGATGGGACCAAAATATTTGTGAGGACTAGAAATGAGTGCTTAATATAATAATTGCTCCAGGAAAGTCAAATATTAGAGACTTAAATTATTAAAAATTATGCCTTTAATAGTTTATTTTTTAAATAAAAATAAAAAAACAAATATCATTTATGAAAAATCTACTGATAAAAACCTTTGTTGTTAATATAATATACTAGCAAAATACCCGCGCTTCGCAGCGGAGAAGTAGTGTGTTAAAGAAGTAATGAAAAAGAAAGGGAAACATTTTGAAAATAACGTAACATGATTGTCAATGTAATCGTTTTGTCACTGTTGTGAGTGATGAGTGTTGCTGTCATATATATTTATATATATATATATACACACACACACATATAAACATATATATATACAAAGTACATATCCATACATATATACACATACATCCACATATATATATATATATATATATATACATATCTACATATACACACATACATATACATACAGACACATTTATACACACAAATACATATATATACATACACACACACATATATATATAAACATATACACTCACCTAAAGGATTATTAGGAACACCATACTAATACGGTGTTTGACCCCCTTTCACCTTCAGAACTGCCTTAATTCTACGTGGCATTGATTCAACAAGGTGCTGAAAGCATTCTTTAGAAATGTTGGCCCATATTGATAGAATAGCATCTTGCAGTTGATGGAGATTTGTGGGATGCACATCCAGGGCACGAAGCTCCCGTTCCACCACATCCCAAAGATGCTCTATTGGGTTGAGATCTGGTGACCGTGGGGGCCATTTTAGTACAGTGAACTCATTGTCATGTTCAAGAAACCAATTTGAAATGATTCGAGCTTTGTGACATGGTGCATTATCCTGCTGGAAGTAGCCATCAGAGGATGGGTACATGGTGGTCATGAAGGGATGGACATGGTCAGAAACAATGCTCAGGTAGCCCGTGGCATTTAAACGATGCCCAATTGGCACTAAGGGGCCTAAAGTGTGCCAAGAAAACATCCCCACACCATTACACCACCACCACCAGCCTGCACAGTGGTAACAAGGCATGATGGATCCATGTTCTCATTCTGTTTACGCCAAATTCTGACTCTATCATTTGAATGTCTCAACAGAAATCGAGACTCATCAGACCAGGCAACATTTTTCCAGTCTTCAACTGTCCAATTTTGGTGAGCTTGTGCAAATTGTAGCCTCTTTTTCCTATTTGTAGTGGAGATGAGTGGTACCCAGTGGGGTCTTCTGCTGTTGTAGCCCATCCGTCTCAAGGTTGTGCGTGTTGTGGCTTCACAAATGCTTTGCTGCATATCTCGGTTGTAACAAGTGGTTATTTCAGTCAAAGTTGCTCTTCTATCAGCTTGAATCAGTCGGCCCATTCTCCTCTGACCTCTAGCATCAACAAGGCATTTTCGCCCACAGGACTGCCGCATACTGGATGTTTTTCCCTTTTCACACCATTCTTTGTAAACCCTAGAAATGGTTGTGCGTGAAAATCCCAGTAACTGAGCAGATTGTGAAATACTTAGACCAGCCCGTCTGGCACCAACAACCATGCCACGCTCAAAATTGCTTAAATCACCTTTCTTTCCCATTCTGACATTCAGTTTTGGAGTTCAGGAGATTGTCTTGACCAGGACCACACCCCTAAATGCATTGAAGCAACTGCCATGTGATTGGTTGATTAGATAATTGCATTAATGAGAAATTGAACAGGTGTACCTAATAATTCTTTAGGTGAGTGTATATACATACATATCTACATATACACACACACACACACACACACACACATATATATATATATATATAGTCTTTGGGGTGTGAGCAACTGTTGCTGGGGGTGCCAGAATCCATGAAGGAAGAAAAATGAAAAACATTATTTGTACAAAATCTTAATTTATTTATCCATTCCTAAATAATTAAATGGGCAGGCTATTTCGTATCAGTGCAATATGCTGCTTGTTAAAACGGATGACTCCCGCTCTTACGTGCAAGTCTGCGTGGATATTATGAACTATCGTATCTGTTCAAGTTCTATTTAAATTTTAAATAGAAGGAATTTTTATTTAGTCGACAGAATATTATTCCGGAATAAATCAACTCAAACCTTAAATAACTTATAATATTTTGCTCTCCATGAAAATAAATCCTGTCTAAATTATACAAGTTAGAAATAAAGTAAACGTTAAAAGAACAAACATTCAAATTTCTTTACTCTTATGTAATTTTATATAAAAAATAAACTTAAATTTTAAATATCCCAAAAGATTTTGCTCTCCATAAAAATATATCCTGTCAAAATTAGACAAATTCAAATATGAACATGGTGCATAACAAAACCTGGAAATATAAATAAAATTTGTTCTTTTCAGCAATAACAAATCAAATCATTCAGTTGTCTTTGCTCTTATGGTAATTTTATCAGATTTGGACGCGTGGCATCTTTTTTTGGCAAAAAGTTTGTTTATGTTTGGTGTGAGGTTCTGTGTTGTGGAGATTCTCAGGATGGACTGCAGGTGCTCATCAGTGAGGCGACTCCTGTGTGCTGTTTTGTTAGTCTTCATGACTGAGAAGAGCTTCTCACACAGATATGTGCTACCAAACTTGCACAAGGTTCGAGCCGCATGTAGACGGAGCTGGAGCATTTCTGCGGGAATAGAGTGAATAAACTGTGCGGGCCGTGTAGTATCGTACTTTGCCTTCAGTGTGCCATTACACTGCAGCTCAATGACCTCCATCTGAATCTGCACAGGTTCAGTTTCCACATCGACGGCAAATGGGTTGCGAAACAACTCAAAATTCTTTTTTTGTTCTTCAAAGTCACCAAAGCGCCGTGCGAACTCAGTGCGCTCAGTTTATCAGCAAAGTGCGTATTTGGGAACACCGTTGTGCCGATTTGGTTCAAGATTACTTGGCAAAAGGGAAAGTGGGGCAAGTTGCACTGGTGCATTTGTGTCTCCCATAAAAGTAGCTTCACTTGAAATCACTTTGTGATTTTGCACGGGTAAAAACGTCTGCTAAAGTGTCAGATTCTTCTTTAACTCTTCTGCTGTCTGTATCTTGTGCATTGCATTCAGGTCTTTCAGGTTATCTTGATGTTTTGTCTCATAGTGCCGTCTTAGATTAAATTCTGTAATTACAGCCACATTAGCTCCACAAATGAGACACACAGGTTTACCGGCAATGTCAGTAAACATATACTCAGCCTCCCATTGGTTTTTAAAGGCTCTATGTTCAGAATCACCTTTTCTCTTGAGCATTGTGTGGGCTAGCTTCGCAAAAACTTGCAGCATCATAAGCTAGACTTGATTAACGTGGTAAGTGTTCGGCAAGGCAGCTGAAGAGCTGCATTATGGAATCTGTAGTTTATCGTGTTACCAGCGCTTCATATCTCCGGGTCATTAATAACAATAATACAGTATATAAAATGATCTCGCGAGCTGGATATAATTACACGCCGGGCCAGATGTGGCCCGTGGGCCTTGAGTTTGACACATATGGACTAAATAGAACTTGAAAAGAAATATTTTTTCGAATGTGATTGCGCAATTCAGATCGAGTTGACGCGCACTACAGTACATTGAGCCCACGTGCTATTGTGGTTTTGCCTGTGTGCCTCAATAAGTTACCCTCCCCTCGCTCTTACTTTTTTACCGTTCATCTAATGAATACACTGAGTATGGCTTTACCAAAACAATCATTGATTGAATAAAGTATCCATTATTCATAAAGCTTCAATTGGTGATCTGTCTTTCTGCGTTAACCGCATATTTTTTCATACGTCTCAAACCAAGGGGATGCGAGGCTAAAATGAATCGAGAAGCGCGCGTACATACTTAGTGCATCCCCACTCGGGAATCGAACCTCGCAAGTCAGCGCTAGAGGCGAAGCCTCTACTATTGCGCCATGGCGTGCAGTTTGTCTATTTGAGCGTAGCAGTGTAATTCGGTTTTTGTTCAGCACTCTTTGGAACTGTTGCTTTTTGTCTGCGCACTGCGTCAGTTCACGTGAGCCACTGAATATGGTTTTATATGTCACTCGCTCGCTTCTAATTGTTTTGCTGCCTTCTTAATTATATAATGCATGTTTTCTTCAGCGCTTTTTGTAGCTCTTCCTGGTTTTCTACGTAATGCGTGATTACGTGAGAGGCGTGATGTTGTCACACGAAACTCTGCCCCCTACGGCTTTCGAGCTCAACTCCATTACAGTAAATGGAGAAAAATAGCTTCTAGTTATGACCATTATGCGTAGAATTTCGAAATGAAACCTGCCCAAACTTTTGTAAGGAAGCTGTAAGGAATGAGCCTGCCAAATTTCAGCCTTCTAACTACATGGGAAGTTGGAGAATTAGTGATGAGTCAGTGAGTCAGTCAGTCAGTCAGTGATGGCTTTAGTATAGATTAGGATTTGAAATATTTGGAATTATGTAGACTGCAAACATGGTTTCTAGATTCTCAGTTATGGCTGTAGTCTGATTGCATGAATGAATGTAAAGGTTCAATTTAATGAACTGCCAATTATTGTCAAGTGTTGGGTGTGCCAATGCACTGTCAGCACATACTCCTAACTAACCTACACCCGATTTTAAGTTACACTCATTTCATATATCATTAGCAAAGAAACAGTAAATTGTCATCTATACTAATAAAAGGTAAAGTCCTCACTGGCTGACTCACTCATCACTAATTCTCCAACTTCCCATGTAGGTAGAAGGCTGAAATTTGGCAGGCTCATTCCTTACAGCTTACTTACAAATGTTGGGCAGGTATCATTTCGAAATTCTACGTGTAATGGTCATAACTGGAACCTATTTTTTCATCCATATACTGTAATAGACTGCAGCTCGATGGCTGTGGGAGGCGGAGTTGCGTCTCGCGTCATCACGCCTCCCACGTAATTGATTGCCTGCCCATATAAGGTAAATATTCGCAGGTGAAGGACTGTGCTTAGCATATTCATAAGTAAAAATATCTGAATCACAAACTGATGTTAATTATATTTTGTCAATGAATACTTATTAAATAACTCCAACTAGTCTGTCCGCTTCCTTTCATAGCTTTTCCGATGGTTGTGCTGCTTCCAGGCATGTATTTCGTATTAAAGCATTTAACCAATCACATTTCAGCCATCATTTGTTGCCAGGCAGAGAGGGCTTCACAATCCGTTGTGCAGGCACTCTAACACAGAATAAATGTCGATTAACCTGTTGCTTCAACCAATCAGATTTTGAGTTGGTGTCAGTAGGGCCCTCTAGCAGCCTGTCACGCACGCGCGAGTAGGGGGCCGCGGACGGACCTTAATACGTTCGGGAAGACATATGCCAGCATGGAGTGGCGGGGTACTAACCTTTCTCCTTTTGTTTCTTACAGAAGAAAAGACGCACCACTGCCATGAGCCTCCCTCCTACAGCTTCCCGCAGTACGCTACTTCCGCCCTTCCTCTGTCCACTACTCATGACATCATCAATCCCATCTTCCACCACGGCTCCTTCCATGCATTCCTCCACTTCCGGCCCCTCCTATATAAATGTCCGCCGACGCCATCTTTGCCTGTCAAGCATACGAAATATTGTTTTTCATGTACTTTGACCTGTATCATAATTTATTGTGGATCATATTTCAGTATACGGGGCCGAAAACCCAAAACCTTTATGCTGTTGTCTGATTTCTCTTTTACAGTGGCGTAGCCGGCAGTATAGACAGTCCGAAGTAATGTCAGAAGGACAGGACCTGAACTCCGTGCTGCAAGTGATGACAGCGCAGATCCAGTCCCTACAGCTAGCGCAAGCCACAACAAACTGAGAATTAGAGGAGACGAAGTCCAGGTTGGCTGCCGCGCAGACGGTAAGACCAGATCCACCTCGACCGACACCTCCTCCTCTTGTTCCCTTATCAGAAGCGGACGACGTTGAGTCGTATCTGGGCATCTTTGAAAGGACAGCCACCGGGAACCAGTAGCAGCGGTCTGAGTGGGCATCCATCCTGGCACCCTACCTGAAGGGACCCAAACAGCGGACTTATTATGACCTCCCCGAGGAGGAGGTCGCGGACTATGACCTCCTAAAAGCGGAGATCCTCGAATGCTACGGCATCAATTCGGGCCAGCAGGCGAGCAAATGGAGGAACTGGCAGTTTGACCTTGATAAGCCGGCCCGAGCACAGGCCTTCGACTTCTGGGGCAAAATGGGGCGTTGGTTACGAACCGAGGGTCCCCAAGCCCGGAAGGTGGTAGAACAGGTGGCCTGTGAGGGCCTGGTCAACGCTATGCCCAGTTTCGTCGCCCAGCAGGTCCGACACCATCCTTTCAAGGATATGCAGGGTCTCCTGGAAGTCCTCGAGCGTCAGCTCGCGCTCCTCCGAGCCAGGGGATCGGAAAGGCAAGCTTGCGGGAACCGACAGGGATGTGTCGCCACCCCCGAGCTCACTCGACAAGCTGCAGAAGTGCCGCCGAAACCCAAAGAAAAGCCGGCCTCCCTGCTCTGTTTCAAGTGTGGGGAGGTCGACCATCTGCTACCTGTGTGCCCGCTAAACACGGAGCCTATGGACTGCACTTGGGCTACAACTGAGAGGTACTGAGAGGTGCATCCCTTGGCAAGTCCTAATATGGGAGTGTTGTTAATAAATGTCACTCGCCGTTATGTTTTACCGCGACAGTGGCTAAACCAGCATCTACAAGTCACATGTGTACATGGGGAGACCAGGTCTTATCCTTCCGCAGACTGCTACATCACCAGGAAAGGGGAGTTGACTCGCTTGCCGGTCGCTGTGTTACCTGAACCGCCCTTTCCAGTGATTTTGGGACAGGACTGATTGCAGAGAAACTGCGGTAAATTACACACCGTTCCCGGGGCCTTGTTGGGTCTTGTTATGAAGGGGCGAGGCGCCCTTCCCGCGGTCCCCACGCAGGCACACTGGGGACGCTTCTCAGGCGACGGACCCTGACCTGGAAGTATCTGCCGGGGAGGGCACGAGCCAGGGAACTCTTCCTGTCACCAGCTCACAAGACCCTCTGAATAGCCTGGATCACCAATTTCGATCCACGCCTGCCTCATTCAAAAGAGAACAGTGGTGATTCCCTGAGGTTTGCCTGGAAAGTTATCGTTGTCCCCGGCAGCTCACAGGCTGACGATTCCATACCACGCAAGCCTTTTTTTGTGATGGAAAATGATCTGTTGTATCGAGTTGCGACCCACGAGGGTGAGATGTGGAAGTTGCTGCTAGTCCCGCGTACCTTTCGGCGGGAGATATGCGAACTAGCTCATGCTCACCTCTTAGGCGCCCACCTCGGGGCCGAGAAAACATTGGAGAGAATAAAGCTCTGTTTTTACTGGCCCGGGATCAATGAGGAGGTCCGGCGTTTCTTCCAATCCTGCCCGGAGTGTCAGATTCGCCAGATACCTAGGAAGGACCACGCTCCTCTCGTTCCCATTCCGCTAATTGATGTTCCCTTTGACAGAATAGGGGTGGATTTAGTAGGACCCCTGGAACCCTCAAATCGTGGCCATAAATATACATATATTGGTCATGGTTGACTATGCAACCCGATACCCAGAGGCAGTTCCCCTGCGCTCCGCTAACACGAAGAACATCGCACGGGAATTAGTCAACCTCTTTTCTAGAGTGGGTATACCCAGCAAAGTCCTCACGGACCAAGGTACACCCTTTACCTCGGATACGTTCAGGGAGGTTGCCAGATTATGCGGTATTAAGCACCTGAAGACGTCTGTCTATCACCCGCAAACAGACGGGTTGGTAGAATGTTTTAACCAGACGCTTAAACACATGCTACGCAAGGTAGTCAACGCGGATGGTAGAAACTGGGACCAGCTCTTACCACTCGTGCTTTTTTCGTACCGGGAAGTACCCCAGGCCTCTACGGGTTTCTCCCCTTTTGAATTATTATATGGACGACAACCCCGAGGACTATTAAGTATAATAATAGAAGGTTGGGAAGCAGAGGCCCTACCCTCCACCTATTGGAGTATGTAGCGCACCTGCGCGAAAGGCTCAATAAAATCAGGCCACTTCTAAAAGACCACGTGACTCGTGAGCAGGCAGCGCAAGCCTGGTGTTACAATCGTAACTCGTTCCTCCGGGAATTCGGGGATCGAGTGATGGTACTAGTTCCTACCTCCCATTCTAAGCTACTGCCTCACTGGCAAGGACCCTACGAGGTTAAGGAAAGAAAGGGGCTCGTCGATTATTTGGTTAAACAACCAAATCGTCGGCCGAGCGAGAGGATCTACCATGTAAACTTATTACAACCTTGGAAAGAGAGGGAGGGGTCTCCCGACACTCGTAGATCCCTCTCCCTATTCGCGTGCACGCCTGCCCTTAACCTCGGTGATGAGCTGACACCCGTACAACAGCAGGAATTAACCCAGGCGATCCTGGCCATTCCCGAAGTAGTGAGCGAGTCACGGACTTCACTGATTGAGCACGACATTGTCACGGCACCCGGAGTTGTCGTCCAGGAGAGACCCTATAGACTCCCGGAGGTAAAACGCGCCGAAGTGGAACTTGAGGTTCAACGGATGTTGGACATGGATATTGTTGAAGAGAGCCATAGTTCCTGGTCCAGTCCTATTGTCCTCGTTTCTAAGCCCGACGGCTCCGGGAGATTTTGTAATGACTTCAGACGTCTAAACCAGGTCTCCAAGTTCGATGCCTACCCGATGCCCTGGATAGATGACCTTATTGAACGCCTGGGTACGGCTCGATATTTGACTACCCTTGATATGACAAAAGGGTACTGGCAAATTCCCTTAATGGCATCTGCCAAGGAGAAAACCGCCTTCAGTACCCCTAGCGGACATTGGCAATATAAGGTCCTCCCATTTGGACTGCACAGGGCCCCAGCGACCTTTCAGTGTCTGGTGGATAGAGTGCTAAAGCCCCACCAGTCCTATAGTGCCGCCTACCTGGATGACGTAGTCATCTATTCCGGCACCTGGAAGGAGCATCTATTGCAGGTATCCGCTGTCCTCGCGACACTAGCAGAGGCCGGCCTCCGCATAAACCCCCGTAAGTGTTTCTTTGGGCTAAAGGAGGCCAAGTATTTAGACTACCTAGTGGGACGAGGACAGGTGAAACCCCAATGTTCCAAAATAAAAGACATCCTGGAATGGCCCCGTCCAAATACCAAGAGACAGGTGCAGGCTTTCTTGGGGTTAGCGGGGTACTACCGCTGGTTTGTGTCCCGTTTCTCTGAAAGAGCAGCACCCTTGACCGATTTAATGAAAAAAGGCGCTCCTTTATACGTGGTATGGAACGACAAGGCGGAACGTGCATTCAGTGACTTGAAAAAGGCCCTAACATCGGCACCAGTATTGAGAACACCTGATTTTGGTCTACCTTTTATTCTCCAGACCGATGCTTCAGACACAGGCCTAGGCGCCGTGTTGAGCCAAAGTATCGATGGTGTCGAGCACCCCGTGATGTACCTAAGCCGGAAACTGTTGGACTGGGAGACCAGGTATGCGGCAGTGGAGAGGGAAGCCTTGGTCATTAAGAGGGTCGCGAATTCACTCTGGTGACTGATCACGCTGCTCTTCAGTGGATGTCACTACACAAGGAGTCGAATCCCCGAGTCACCAGGTGGTTTCTGGATTTGCAGCCATACAAGTTCACCGTCACTTATCGTCGTTGCAACCTTCAGGCCAATGTCGATGCCCTCTCTCGTATTCACGACCTCTCGGTTAGGTCTGCCCGACCTGCCGGATCTGGGCTGAGGGGGGCGTCGTGTCACGCACCGCGAGTAGGGGGCCGCAGACGGACCTTAATACGTTCGGGAAGACATACGCCAGCAGGGAGTGGTGGGGTACTAACCTTTCTCCTTTTGTTTCTTACAGAAGAAAAGACGCACCGCCGCCATGAGCCTCCCTCCTACAACTTCAAGCAGTACGCTACTTCCGCCCTTCCTCTGTCCACTACTCATGATGTCATTAATCCCAGCATTCCTCCACTTCCGGCCCCTCCTACATAAATGTCCACTGACACCATCTTTGCCTGTCAAGCATACAGAATATTGTTTTTCATATACTTTGACCTGTATCATAATTTATTGTGGGTCAAATTTCAGTATACGGGGCCAGAAACCCCAAACCTTTATGCTGTTGTCTGATTTCTCTTTTACAAGGCGTACGCCAACATCACCGTATTCGGACCCATTGATTGGATAGAAGCCGCAGATTCGACTTTCAGCATTAGCTTCAATGGCAATAGAAAGGGACTTTTTGATGGAACTGAGGCGCACGTATAATCCGTACGACAGAGTGATTGAACTGTTTTTGAGGAAAGAGAGGACGATGGATTTTGTTTACAAATAATCCAAATTTTTGGTGAGTAAAATGTTGCGATTTTCCTAAATAATATTGCAAGTTTCTGAGTTATTATTGATATTTTTTATGTGTGTCTGCAGTAGAAAGGAACTTGTTCACCCCTGGTTTGTCTATTCAATAAAGGCATTTATTGTGGCTACAGGAGTTATCTATCTGCAATGCAGCGGCTCTTTATACTGTATTTCTGCATATTAAGATGGTTTTTATAATCATAAATTAGTTTATGAGGGGCGGGTTGATTCAGACGGAGCAGTACTGAAGGCCTAGGTGTGAGATGCACGGTCCGCCAATGGACTAGATGAAACGTAAATTTAATGAACATTACAACCCGAAAATAAACAAAACTATAGAGAGGCACATGATTAAATGAACGGTAAAAAAGTAAGAGTGAAGCGACAGTGACTTATTGAGGCAGGCAGCCGAGACCACAATAACACGGGGCTCGATGTAGTGCGCGTTAAGTCAATCTAAAATGTGCGCTCAAATTCGAAAAAATATATCTTTTCACGTTCTATTTGGATATAAGTAGGTTCTATTTAGTCAACAGAAATATCTTTGGTAGGAATGTAAGTTGAATTTAGTCTTTACATTTCTATGGTGAAGAAAAATTTATGCAATGATGACTAAATTTAACTGACATTCCTACCAAACATATTTCTGATGACTAAAAAATAATTACTTATATTTAAAATTTAAATAGAACTTGAACAGATACGATAATGCCCACGCAGCGCTACGTGCACATAAGAGCGGAAGTCATCCATTTTAACAAGCAACGTATTGCACTGATACGAAATAGCCTGCCCATTTAATTATTTAGGAATGGATAGATAAATTAAGATTTTGTACAAATAATGTTTTTCATTTTTCTTCCCTGATGGATTCTGGCATGCCCAGCAACAGCTGCTCGCACCCCAAAGGGTACATATATATATATATATATATATATATATATATATATATATATATATATATATATGTGTGTGTCTTTGTGTGTGTGTGTGTATATGTACAGTGAACCCTCGTTTATCACGGTTAATCCATTCCAGACTCTACCGCGATAAATGAATTTTCGCGAAGTAGGATTCTTTATTTATAAATTGAACATTTTCGCAGTTAAGAGTATAGAAAACCTGTTTACGACCTTTTAAATACGTTTTTTAACATTATTAGAGCCCTCTAGGCATGAAAAAACACCCGTTAGTCACCATTACACGCGTATTACCCAATATATTAGACAAAATAAGAAAAAATAAGACATATTAGACGTTACAAATATAACATTATTATTGTACTGTAAAATTAATTACACACACACCGTTCTTACACACAACCACTAACCTATGAAGGCACGACCTCAGTAGGAGAGTCTTAAGGTGGTTCAGTATTTTCAGCAGGTGCGTCGTTGCCTTCTTCCGCTGAAGCAGTACTAGGAGTAGGCAGTGGGTGTCTGGGTGCGCGGCTGAAGAACATCGTGATAGGCAGCTGCTGTCGCTGTCTTTTCATATGTGCGAGGAGGCTTTTGTAGGGTTCTATCGCTCCAACAAGCGCATTCTGGAACTGCAATGCACGCATCATTTGTGGGTCCCATTCGCCAATCATGTCCTGTACTTCCTTAATAGTTCTCACGACTTGCGAGAGATGCTCAAGTGTAAGGCCAGCTTCCTCCTCCTGACCTCCAGGAACCTGTGGCTGCTCCTCCTCCTCCTCCTTACTCGCAGATTTAGTCATCTCCACCAGATCCTCGTCAGTTAAGGGGTCCGAGTGTGTCTCCAGCAGCTCATCCACGTCATCGCGAGTCATATCCGCGAAACCTTCTCCTGTCAGCATGTGGGCTAGCCTAACTGCCTTATCCACTGCCGAGTCACTTATATCCTCTGGGGTGAGTCCTCTGTAGTCGTTGACAATTTGAGGCCACAACATTTTCCAGCTAGCCTTCACGGTCTCCGTCTTTATGTCCTTCAATGCAGCCTGGATGTTCTTCAGACAGGTTGCGATGGTATACTGCCACCAGTATTCCTTCAGCAAGAAGTTATCCTCAAGATTCATGCCTTCAACGAGGTGCTGCAGGGTGTTTCGCATGTAGAGGGCTTTGAACGCGCGAATAAGGCCTTGATCCATGGGCTGAATCAGTGAAGTGGTGTTGGGAGGAAGGAACTCGATCCGCACACCACCGTAGGATAGGTCTTGCGCATGACCTCCAGCATTGTCCATGAGGAGAAGGACATTAAACTTGAGTCCCTTCTCTGCGAGATACAGCTTGACTTGGGGGATGAAGCACTCGTGGAACTAGTCCAATGACAACTGCTTTGTGATCCAGCCCTTGTTGTTGTGCATCCAATGCACTGGCAGCTGGTTCTTGTTTTTATTCTTCAGGGCTCTAGGGTTCTTGGCTTTATAGATAAGGGCAGGCTTGAGCAAAAATCCCTCCGCATTTCCACACATAACAATAGTCACGCGATCTTTATACGCCTTGAAGCCACAGACCTTGGCCTCATCTTTGAAAATGAATGTCTGGGAAGGCATTCTTTTCCAGAAAAGTCCTGTTTCGTCCATATTGAACACCTGTTCTGGATGATACTTGCCCTCCTCAAGGATTTTTTTGAATGTGTTGTTCACGTAGTCCTCTGCTGCAGGCTGATCAGCAGAGGCAGCTTCTCCCTGGAGAACGACACTTTTCAAACCAACCCTTGCTTGCCGTGAAATCCATAAACGTTGCAGAACAGGGTCCTCGATGAGGATCGTCCGTCGTAAAGTGCTGATAGAGCTACCTTGCCGTTTCCCGGATGACCAGCGAATCCAACAGAATGTTTTTCTTGTGGCTGTCGCTGATCCAAATGGCTAGGACAGACTCCATTTTCACAATGAACTTATTACAACTTGTCACAACGCGCTTTGCTTCCTTGTTGAAAGAGACAGTAGCCGTTTCACAGATGATCCTTTCATCTTTACGGATGGAGCGAACAGTAGACTCATTCAAGCTGTAATGCCGGGCAACCTCCATGATTTTCTTGCCATCTCTGATCATATCCAAGAGTTTCACCTTCTCCTGGATGGTAAGCATCTTCCTCCGGCGCTTAGTTTTATTTTCAGAAGGCTTAGAAAAAGCAGCACGTTTAGGAGCCATTGTGGGGCTTAGATAAAAGTTCTCAGAAAGCGCATGCGTAGTGACGTAAGCATGTATGAGAAAAAAATCGCGATAGAGTGAAGCCGCAAAAGTCGAAGCGTGATACAGTGAGGGATCACTGTATGTGTGAATATATGTAGATATATATAGGTATAGGTAGAAGGTTAAAATTTGGCAGGCTCATTCCTTACAGCTTACTTACAAAAGTTGGGCAGGTTTCATTTCAAAATTATATGCGTAATGGTCATAACTGGAACCTATTTTTCTCCATATACTGTAATGGACTTTAGCTCGATGGCCGTGGGGGGCGGAGCTGCGTCTCACATCATCACACCTCCCAAGTAATGACGTCAACGTGCCGGGTCTTAGCTAACATTAAATGAAGCCGTGGACATCGCAACATCACACAAGAGAGCACCTCACGTGAACTAACTAAACGCAGTACGAGTGATCAGTTCCATGCATCAAACCTGTTCAAAAAACACATTACACAATTGACAAGGTAGGAAAAGAATATGCTCCGAGCTGAGCTCCACGGCTAATGTGGTCTTGCGTAGGCAACTTCGTCACGCTGCCACCAAATACTCACAGAAAAATGCACAAGTTAACACACATGCTGTCTTTAGAGTTTCTCCATGCTCAATTTATTCCTTGCATGCCCGTTATACCCTCTGATCTCCCATTTCAATTCAGATGCCTCCAATTTCCAGTAAAGCTCTGCTTCGCGATGACAAGTAATAAGTCTCAGGAACAGACACTAGTTTGCCATTGATTTCAGGCAAGATTGCTTTTCTCCTGGACAACTATACGTTGCATTCTCAAGAGTGAGCTCGCACAGCTTCGTCATATTACAACCGGACTGCTGAACTGACAACGTGCTATATAAAGAGACGTATAACAATCGTAATAAACGAACAATAAAACAGTGGAGAACCCGTGGATTAAATAAAAAGGCAGCTTTCATGGCGATGCAAGGGAAAACGATGGCCTTATATGTCGTTCGTTTATAAAACAGCGGAGAAGCTGTGTAAAGGCTGCTTCACAAAAAAACAGCGGAGCGCCTTATATGAGCAGGCAGTCAGCTAAAGAGGGGAATCAATAAATAACTATAATCGTAATAAATGAACAAAAAATAGCGTGCAAGCCGCGGATTAAATAAAGGAGATAGGTACCTAAACAGTACAGTTAGTCTCAAATAGCTACACAATAACTATAGCAATCGTATTAAATGAATAAAACAGTACAGAACCATGAAGCAAAGAGAAACGATGGCCTCATATGGCGTTCATTTATAAAGCAGTGGAGATGCAGTGTGAAGGCAGCTACACAAAAAAACAGCAGAGCACCACACTCTGAATGTTTTCCTCAAATCACCGTCATACCCTCTGATCTCCCATTTCAATTCAAATGCCTCCAATTTCCAGTAAGGCTCTGCTTCGCGATGACAATTAATAAGTCTCAGGGACAGACACTACAAAAGGTTGCCATTGATTTGAGGCAACATTGCTTTTCTCCTAGACAACTATACGTTACATTCTCAAAAGTAACCTCAGTGCACAGCTTGGTCATATTACATCCGGAGTGCTGAACTGACAACGTGGTATACAAAAGTCGCTGCAAAGCGCGGGGATTGCTATATACAGTATATGTGTGTATGTATATATTGTGGCAGTAGGGGGCAGTAGTGCACCCTTGAACCCTCAGGTACGACTCCTGACACCAGGTAATAGTACAGGACCTTTTATTATTTTCTTCAGTGCACCAAGCACCTTCCACACTCTTCATAAACCACAAATAAACACACTCTAATCAACACACAATAACCTCTCCTCCTCGCCCAGACACTTTGCTCCTCTCCCACCCAGCACAGCTCAGTGTCTGGACTGAGGCAGCGTCCTTTTATAGCCCCTGACCCGGAGGTGTTCCTGTCCCAGGAGTCCACAGTTCCCTACTCCTTCCGGGTGGGCAATCAGTCCATTACTTCAACCCGGGAGCACGCCATACCTTCCTGTCACATGACCGTGACGTACCCCCGGGTCATAAGGCACAACGGAGCCCATAAGTCCCCCCACAGCGACTCCTGGTGGCGCCCAAGGTATCCAGCAGGGCTGTGTATAAACACCACAGAGTCCATAAGGCCCTGCTGGACCTCGGAGCACGATCCCGCTGTCTGGAGAGCTCCTCCTGTCGGCCTGGGGGTGCGGACCGGCCTCGGAAGCCGGCAGTCTTCCACAGTTCCCCCCCCTTAGTGACGACTTCTGGGGCGGAGCGTCCGGCCCCGAAAGGGACGTCCTCCTCCAGGAGGACGCGTCATCCGGGCCTTGAATGCGTTGTCCCTGTCCTCGAGCGAACCTTGGAGGGACGGTGTACTTCCTGTCCCCCGGGTACAATAGCGCCTCGTGGCCCGGTTGCGGCAATTATAGCACCGACGAAGCCCTCCTGGTTGCTTCCCTCTGCGGGACCAAAACCACCTCGGGAACTCCGCCAGCGTCAACTCCGCCCCTTCACCTGCCAGGGAGGGCATTACGGCCGCTTGGCTGCCCTCAAGCCTTCTCTTCATTATGTCGGGAGACCCACCTTTCCTTTTGGGGATCTCCCGCTTGATTTGGGGCTTGCGCTCAGCCTGAGGCTCTCTATGGAAAGGAGAGAGCCTCTTTGCTGTCTGCATTCCCGTGGTCCCACGCTATTAGGTTCGGCGTCATTAGTACCGACTTCGCCCGATGTACAGCACCAACCAGCTGCACCGCACGAGCGGCGCTTCCCCGCACTCCTATCACCGGCGTTAACCCGCACTTAAGACCGGTCGGGTCCTCGGGAGCCGTACTGCTCCGGAAAGCCACGCCACGCGCATGCCCCGGGCCGTTTGCTCCCGCCGCCGACCATTCGGTCATCATGCCCCAGTCCCTTGTCGGGCACACAGTGCTTTGACACGCGCTACTCATACTCAGCGGTGCCCGATCGCACTGTGTCCCCTTACTACGACACGGGAGGGACTCACCTGTACTCCCGCATCGATCATCTCCGGAGGTTCCCGCCCAGCCGCTGCACGTAGTCCTGTAGACGCTTTAACGGGCTGCAGCCGCCGCTCCCAAGTCCTCCACACGTTCCTTCAGCTGTTGTAAGTCCTGTAAGAAACGGTGCAGGGGCTCGAGGGATTTCTCGAGACCCCGTAAGTCCAAACAGTTATTTACTACGGCCGGCTGCATTTTCGCTCAGCGTTGAGCTTACCTTCCGCCGGAACCAATGAGCACGTCGCCTCCAGGCACGTGTTCCGCTGGGTCGCGCAAAGGCTCCTGGGAGTTGGAGTCCTCAGAGGGACGGCTGGCTACTACAAGCGGCTGCATCTGCCTTCTCCTTTACGCGGCAGACTCGTCAGCCACAACCCGTCCCTCTTTGTCGGCGGCTTTTTCCTTTCGGCGGCGCCGCCCGCCTCCCCTTCGAGGAGGCTCGGACCCGCTAGGGGACGACCGCCTCGTCGGCGGACTCGGTTTCCTCCACCGCCCCGACACCCCGCGGGTGACCAGTCTGTTGTCCCCAACCGCTGCTGTCTCTAGCCGCTTTCACCGCGACTTGCCTTCTGGGAGCGCGGCCATTTTGCCGAAGCACGAGGTAGTCAGTTGCGCACCGCTGCAAGTTTCTCGGTGGGCGCCTGCAAAACATGATAAAAAAGACGGGACGTCGGGCGGTTTACCTGCAGCCGCCTCCGCAATGGAATGCGGCACCCCCGGACCGTCTAGGGAGTATGATGCGCTCGGCAGTTGTCCGTGTCCCGGGTCTTTCGCGGCCCGGGCTTGTTTGGCCCGTATCAGCGCTCTGTCTTCCTCGCTCCCGGCAGGTAGGTCCAGGACTCTCTCGTTGCCCGTCAGGCCCTGCAGCCAGCTGGGACTGACCTTCTTTTCCCGGTCTTTTCCCCATTACCCGGATCGGACCAACGCCACAGTTGTAGGTTCCTCTGTAGCGGTGGTGTTTGCACCTCCGTAAAAGATGTGGAACCCACCGAGGGTTGTCTGCCCACACAAAATTTATTTTTAGCGCAGGTCCCCTGCCAACAGACGGCCAGAGAATCCTGCCGACTACGCCAGTGTGGCAGTAGGGGGCAGTAGTGCACCCTTGAACCCTCAGGTACGACTCCTGACACCAGGTAATAGTACAGGACCTTTTATTATTTTCTTCAGTGCACCAAGCACCTTCCACACTCTTCATAAAACCACAAATAAACACACTCTAATCAACACACAATAACCTCTCCTCCTCGCCCAGACACTTTGCTCCTCTCCCACCCAGCACAGCTCAGTGTCTGGACTGAGGCAGCGCCCTTTATAGCCCCTGACCCGGAGGTGTTCCTGTCCCAGGAGTCCACAGTTCCCTACTCCTTCCGGTCAGGGCAATCAGTCCATTACTTCAACCCGGGAGCACGCCATACCTTCCTGTCACATGACCGTGACGTACTCCCGGGTCATAAGGCACAACGGAGCCCATAAGTCCCCCCACAGCGACTCCTGGTGGCGCCCAAGGTATCCAGCAGGGCTGTGTATAAACACCACAGAGTCCATAAGGCCCTGCTGGACCTCGGAGCACGATCCCGCTGTCTGGAGAGCTCCTCCTGTCGGCCTGGGGGTGCGGACCGGCCTCGGAAGCCGGCAGTCTTCCACATATATATATATATATATATATATATATATATATATATATATATATATATGTATGTATGTATATATGTATGTGTGTGTATATATATAGATATGTATATATATGTGTGTATATATGTGGATATGTATATATATGTAGATCTGTATATATATGTTCATATATGTGTCTGTGTGTATATATATATATATATGACAGCAACACTCATAGCAGTGACAAAACAATTACATTGACAGTCATGTTACGTTATTTTTAAAATGTTTCCTTTTCTTTTTCATAACTTCTTTACCACACTACTTCTCCGCTGCGAAGTGGGTATTTTGCTAGTATATATATATGTGTATATGTATATATGTAGATATGTATGTATATGTATGTATGTATGTGTGTGTATATGTATGTGTGTAGATATGTGTATATATATATATGTGTATATGTATATATGTACAACCCCAAATCAGAAAAAGTTGGGACAGTGTGGAAAATGTGATTTAAAAAATAAAGCAGTAATTTACAAATTTCCCTTAACTTTTATTTCATTGCAGACAGTATGAACACAAGATAAGTCATGTTTTTTTTGCCATTCAGGCTTGCGACGCATTCCAAAAAAAGTTGGGATAGGGGCAATTCAGGGGTAGTAATGAGGTATAATAACTAAATAATGATGTGATTTGAAACTGGTGATGTTAACAGGTGATTGCAATCATGATTCGGTACAAAAGCAGCATCGAGGAAAGTCCTACTCCTTTAGGAGCAAAGATGGGCAGAGGATCGCCAGTTTGCCACCAAGTGCGGGCAAAAATCTTTGAAATGATGAAGAAAAACGTTTCTCAAAGACAGATAGGAAGAGATTTGGGCATTTCTCCCTCTACAGTGCATAACATAGTGAAAAGAATCAGGGAATCTGGAGAAATTACCGTGCGCAAAGTCCAAGGGCGCAAGCCTAAACTTAATGGCAGTGATCTCCGTGCCCTCAGACGGCACTGCATTAAAAACCGTCATTCATCAATAAATGATATAACTGCGTGGGCTCAGGACTACTTCAGGAAGTCACTCTCAAGCACTACAGTACATAGTTACATTAGGAAATGCCAGCTAAAACTACTGTGCCAAAAGGAAGCCCTACAGTACATAAATAGTGTCAAGAAGCGCCGTCGACTTCTCTCGGCTCGAAGGCATCTGGGATGGTCCATTGTGCAGAGGAAATGTGTATTGCGGTCAGCCGAATCGGTTTTTCACATCTTTTTTAGAAGAAATGTACGCCGTGTGCTGTGGACCAAAGAGGAAAAGGACCATTCAGACTGTTACCAGATACAAGTCCAAAAGCCAGGGTCTGTCATGGTATGGTGTTGTGTCAGTGCCGTCAGCAAAGGTAACTTGCACTTCTGCGATGGCACCGTCAATGCTGAGAAGTATATCTCAGTTTTGGAGGCACAAATGCTGCCTTCAAGACAACGTATTTTCCAGGCATGCCCAAGCTTATTTCAGCAAGACAATGTCAAACCACATACTGCGCGCATAACAAAGGCATGGCTGCGTATGAAGAGGGTGCGGATGCTTGACTGGCCTGCCTGCAGCCCTGATTTGTCTCCTATAGAGAATGTTTGGCGCATTTTGAAACGAAAAATGTGTCAACGAAGACCCCGTACTGTTGCGCACCTAAAACGTTGTTTGCAGGAAGAATGGGACAAACTAACACCTGCAACACTTAGTCACTCGATTTCTTCAATGCCTAAACGTCTTTTAAGTGTTGTTAAAAGACAGGGGAACTGTACAAAGTGGTAAATGCTGTACTGTCCCAACTTTTTTTGAAATGTGTTGCAAGAATGGATATTTATTTACAAATCAAATGATGTTGACAAACAATAAACATGAATTATTTTGTGTTCATACTGTCTGCAATGAAATAAAATTTGAGGAGAATTTATAACTTGCTTTTTTCTTTTTTTATTCACATTTTCTACACTATCCCAACTTTTTCTGATTTGGGGTTGTATATATACAGTATGTGGATGTATGTATGAGTATATATATATGTGTATATGTATATATGTATATATATGTTTATATGTGTGTGTGTGTATATGTATATATATATATATATATAAATATATATATATGACAGCAACACTCATAACAGTGACAAAACAATTACATTGACAATCATGTTACGTTATTTTCAAAATTTTTTCTTTTCTTTTTCATTACTTCTTTAACACACTACTTCTCCGCTGCGAAGCGCGGATATTTTGCTAGTCTACAATAAATGCCTTTATTGAATAGATAAACCAGGGGTGAGCAAGTTCCTTTCTACTGCAGCCACAGCAGCGACACACATAAAAACATCAATAATAACTCATAAACTTGCAATATTATATAGGAAAATCGCAACATTTTACTCTCCAATAATTCGGATGGTTTGTAAACAAAATCCATTCTCCTCTCTTTCCTCAAAAACAGTTCAATTACTCTGTCATGCCGTTTATCCGTGCGCTTCAGTTCCATCAAAAAGTTCCTTTCTATCGCCATTGAAGCTAATGCTGAAAGTCGAAACTGCCCTGTCGTTTTTCTGTTGTAAGTTTTAATTCGCTTTTTAGCTCAAAATGTCCGGTCGAGAGAAGCATTGTACACGGGAATGGTCACCGCCAAATATACCAATGTGAACAGCTGCCCCATGCTCTCATTCAGATTTTTATGATGAAAGAAGTCAAGGAGATCAGTGGGAGATTTTCCTGCAAAATCATCCATGGCATACATTAGTCAGTTCTGTTTTTAGCCGAGACAGATCAAAAACTACTCCGTGGCTCTTGTGTTAAACTGGAGAAGGCTGCATGCGTGAAATTTTTCTTGTATTCCCGAAACTTCTGGGGCTCGAGTAGCGTGACAAACATCAGGTTTTCCTGGTCTTGAAATCTGGTCTGTGTCTGGCAAATAATATTGTCCAGAATCCTGCCATGGAGTTGGCCATAGTGTGCGCGAGGACGCTCAGAGCGCTTGCAGTGCATTCAGTGGCCTCGTAGAGTTCCTCATATCGGCTTCTATCCAATCAATGGGTCTGAACAAGGTGATGTTGCCGTACGCTTGCTAGAGGGCCCTACTGACACCAACTCAAAATCTGATTGGTTGAAGCAACAGGTTATTCAACATTTATTCTGTGTTAGAGTGCCTGCACAACGGATTGTGAAGGCCTCTCTGCCTGGCAACAAATGATGGCTGAAATGTGTCTAAAGTCTATATTTAATTTACAAATGTTTTGATAAACTTTATCATGGCGCCAGAGAATGATAGTGTGTTACATGTTAATTAGCACACAGAAGTAAGAATTTCACAGTACTCATGTTGTACTTATTTAGTTCAATACAACATATGAAAATACTCCATAGCAACTGAGCACATATCGTTTCTGTGTTTTATCAGGAAGTAAAGATGATGACTATTATCTTGTTTTTAGTTACCTAAAAATTTTAACAATGAAAATATAAGCAGTCAGATATTTGAGCAGTGCTGTCTTTGATTACTAATTTCATTTACGTTAAATAAAAGTAAATATTTCCATTTGTCAGGCTTCATCAAATTTCATAATTCATAAACAGTTTATTGATAACTGGTGACTATTTTCAATGTTCTTTTCCTGTATTTTTTAACAGGAGCTGCTGTTTTCTGTCTCCCTCCTCTTCTGAACACAATACTCTAAAAAATGACAGTCTTTCACCTACTCCTCAATCCAGTGAGCAAGAATGTTCCAGAAAACTTGTTAGAGAAGCCAGCCCCTCTAAAATCATTCAACTACCAAGCCCCAAATACATACTTCATAGTGACAGTGAGTTGGAGCAGGTCAGAAAACACTGAAGCACATAGGGAAAGTGGAACATTGTATTCTTTCAAAGGATCTGTGCTGTAGATTAATTAGAAATACAGTGACCAACATAGTGCCCATACTGAGGACAACAACAAAGGAAGACAAATATACCTCCAAACATGAGGTTTCTTCAATGGCAAAACGTATAGTCAAGTATTTTCCAAAGCTACGTGCAGCTGAAGATCAAAATTCATGGGTGAGTGTAAGTAACTAGTTTTTATAGAGGTTTTAGACAGAGCAGTCACGCCTTGTATTCACTTGCACACTTTTTAAAAGAGTGTAATCTCATTACAGGAACCTGTGTTTAAACAATTCCTGAAAAGGCTATAGAATAACTGCACACCTCAGAAGCGACAGGACTGTATGCCTGAAATAAATAAAGAGATGTCTTGGCATCACCATTGACAAGCCTGATGCTGCTAAAGTCGAGAATTCAGGCAAGGTCGATTCCACTGCATCTTCGGGGAATTCTATTGCTTCAGTGACACTTGTTAATGTGTCACCTTCTAGTCGTTCCCATGTAGTTACAGCAAAGAAAGAATGTGAACCATCTTGGTAAGTGCACAATAGAGATGGTCATATCCCATCTTAGTTCAGACTGTTTAGAAAACACAACTGTTGGATTATTCATTTATATGTTTTTGCAGCTGTTGACACAATAGTTGACAGCCACCAAATACAGGCCAGGCACTAATAAACACTACAGGACCTTTACATAAAACCAAAACCAAATAAATTTGCAGTTACCCAGCATGAATTTAATACACATTTATAGATTATATGGGAGGCTTACCCATGCTTTAAAGAACTGGATCATGTAACTACAAAAAACACAGACATTTGACTGAAATATTTTTGAAAATGTTTTCGTAAAACAAAATATGTGCTGACTTAGAGTGTGCTTGTTTTATAGGTAATGGATCAAATGCGTTGTATTCTTAGTTGGGATAATCTTAACTACATCCCAGAAGTTAAGAGCAGGTGGACCAGTTTTTATGGAAAAGCACAGCTGTATGGAATAATGAAGAAGATCCTGAAGCGTCCACATATGCACAATGAGGGTAACATTTGTCATGCATATTTTATTCAAACTCATTTTATAGTTAGTTATGCACTTTACTCAGTGCTGCAGCATGATAGGCCTAAATGAAAGTCAAATTGAAGTTGTTTAAAGTTATGATATTTTGCAGTTGATGCTCAAAGGGTTGCACTTTTTTATGCCATTTCTTCCATAAAGACCAAGTCTATATTATTATAGTAAGCCAAACTTTGAGAAATTTTCATGCAAAATATTATCCCTGCTCTCTTTGCCAGTAACTGTTGATTTGTGAATTCCAGTGTTATTCTGAAATAAATATTTGCCTTTAATTATGCTTTTAAAAAGCTATTTATTAGCATTGTAAATAGTTTTATCTAGCATTTTTTTAAGACACAGGGTTGTTTTTAATCTTAGCGACAGGAACGACATTATACATTAAACGGTTTGATTAAAAGGGCTCAACAGAATATAACAATCTTCAACTTTTAATGATTTCTTTGCTATTTCAATTACAAGCTGTGTATAACTGCTTCTGTTAAAATTAGCACATTAATTCAGTATTATAAATAAGTAAATGTATAATAAATCTGTATAGGACTACAGAGGATAAAATAAATTCAGCCTGTTTTCTTTGTTGTTTTGTTATGTCTTGAAGACCCCCGAGGATCCTGATGCCTTTCTTCAGCAAAGACTGACTACTGTCTAGCGCTGCACTTTTTGTGGACCAAGATAACTGCATGTTAGCTATTGGAAGTGACCATTTGACAACTTTTCCTCAAGAAATGCTGCAGGATGGTATCATGTACCTTATGGCGTAATATTATGCACTACATCTAACATATCCTAAGTGCATTGCTGCTGCCCTCTCTGCAATTCAAACTGAAATATTACTGGACACAATTTGAAGGGAAAATACAAATATGCTAGAAGAAAAATTGTGTGAGCCAAATGTAGAACAGGAAATGCATGCCTATGATGTACTTTATATAATTACCATAATATTTGAAAATCAATTAAATTATAAATAATTTGATATTTTGTGGATTTTACCATGTTAGGTTGTATTTTCTTTGTCCTGCTTTTTGGCAAAGTTACCACTGTTAAAATTAAATTTTGTTTATGTAATTAAGTTTGTTATGCATTTCTGACTGTGACAGGATGAGACAGTCCTGATCAACAATGTACAATAATGATATTGTTATGACGTTTGTGTTATATACAAGGTAACCTTCCTGTGTCAACTAATTTTCATGTGCTTATGTTTTTCTCTGTTTCTGTATTGTAAACACAGCAGTAGTGCTGTTGGATACTGATGTAATCTATACTAATAAAAGGCAAAGTCCTCACTCACTCACTCACTCACTCACTCACTCACTCACTCACTCACTGACTCATCACTAATTCTCCAACTTCCCGTGTGGGTGGAAGGCTGAAATTTGGCAGGTTCATTCCTTATAGCTTCCTTACAAAAGTTGGGCAGGTTTTATATCGAAATTCTACGCGTAATGGTCATAACTGGAAGCAGTTTTCTCCATTTACTGTAATGGAGATGAGCTTCAACGCCGTGGGGGCGGAGTTTCGTGTGACATCATCACGCCTCCCACGTAATCACGCAGTACATAGAAAACCAGGAAGACCACAAAAAAGCGCTCAAGAAAACATGCATTATATAATTGAGAAGGCAGCGAAACAATAAGAAGCGAGTTCTGTTACTTCGGAAACAAAGCACGATGTAAACCTACACTTTAAATTAAGTTCATAGACAGGCTGCCGCTGGCGTTTGTAATTTAGTGCCTGCCCATATAAGGCTGTCCGTCAGCGGCAATCCAATAGCAAACTGCCACGGGTAAATATTCACGGGTGAAGGACTGTGCTTATGGAGAGGAAGATGAGATGGTCAGGGTGGTGTTTGACTCAAACTCAGCGAAACTGCGAGAGAAAGTTTTAAGTGCCAGGACTAAGGTAACATTAAATAAAGCTATGGACATAGCACGAGATGGCACCAGCACAGCTGGGAACCTTCGATGCAAGTACACCGAGTGGCTCACGTGAACTGGACGCAGTGCACAGATAAAAGCAACAGTTCCAAAGAGCTGAACAAAACCGAATTACACAATTGAAAAGGCAGCAAAAAAATATGAAGCGTCTGATAAGCATATTCATAAATGCAGCTACTGTGGAAACAAAGCACACGGTGGAAAAAGTCAATGTCCCGCTAAAGGAAGACAGTGTAAAAAACCCGTGCATGCAGTGTGTCAGGTCTCAGATAAAGAAGAAGACGAGCTGTTTATTGATGCAGTAAGAAACTAATCGATGAATGAAACCTCTTATCTTTACAACGATTGACAAACACGGAATGTAACTTGAACACAACACATCGTACAAATCGACCCTGATTGAAACAAATAATGATAATCAAATCCTTGATGACAGCAACATTCAATAACACTCACAAAACAATTACTGTATATTGACAATCATGTTACGTTATTTTTAAAATGTTCCCTTTTCTTTTTCATAACTTCTACTTCTCCACTGCGATACGCGGGTATATATTTAAATGTATATATATACCCGATCTACAGTACATACTCTCGCATAGACAAGCCACATGCTGTGGCGCAATTGTAGAGTCTTCGCCTCTAATGCCGACATTCAAGGTTCGATTCCCGAGAGGGGATGCACTGAGTATGTACGCGCTACCGATTCATTTTACCTTCGCATCTCCTTGGTTTGGGACGTATGAAAAAATATTAGGTTAACAGAATCATGTTACGTTATTTTTAAAATGTTTCCCTTTATTAGCACAAGCACAGCTGAGAAGCTTGATGCATGTACTCCATAACGCGTTAAAAATAGCATTTAATCACACTTTCAATTCCAAGCAAGCGGGAACTTTTGTCAATGCATGATTTCCTGGTACATCCATTACACTGATGCACACATCACAGCTACAAAAATGTTAGAGTCGGAATAAAGCGCGTTCCTACGACTGATCATTTCGACTTCCCAGTGAAGCCTTGATAAAAGCATGGTTTTGTGCACACTGAAAAGCAAGCAAAATTAGATGCATTACAGAAAGCGGACTTTGTGGCTCTTACTGGGGATCATTGGACTTCCGTGACCGTTAGTAATTCTAATTACATCTAATTACAAAATGTTCAATGATCACACTGTTTTAGCCTAATGTACAAAATAATTTTGGCTAAGGTTACTCAGAGTTTAAAGATTAAGTTGGTCAAATTACCTTTTAAGTTTCTGACTTATTTTTTTAAGAAGAAAAACTGCACTTTATGTTGAAATTTTGGTTATTATTATTTAAAGACAATACTATTCTGAAAATCTACTTAAAGTACTTAAACTACCACTTTATTTTTAAGTCTGCCCAATTTTAACCAGGGATGATATTTTTGTTTCTGTTTTGAATTCAAATGCAGTTTAAAGGCTTTTTTTCAGAAATTAAAACAGCTTCAGTTTACAATATTCATGTACATGTCTATTATTTGATTCTGTCGCCCACTAAAACACTTTTAAATAAAAAAAAACATTTGCGATTTGGGGCAAATTTACGTGTAGCGATTACATACGATTAATCAAGATTAATTCTTACACAGCCTCTAATTAATTGGATTAATTTTTTAATCGAGTCCCACCTAATATATATATATATGTGGATATATATATGTAGATTTGTATATATAAATGTGTATATACAGTATATATGTAGATATGTATATGTGTATATACAGTATGTATATATACAGTATGTATATATATGTATGTGTGTATATGTATATATATAACTGTGTATATATATGTGTATAGATGTATATATATATATATTTATATATATATGTCAGCAACACTCATGACAATGACAAAACAATTACATTGTCAATCATGTTACGTTATTATTAAAATGTTTCCTTTTCTTTTTACTTCTCCGCTGCCAATCGCAGGTATTTTACTATATATATATATACAGATATATACAGATATATATATATACAGATATATATAAATATATATATACAGATATAAATAAATATATATATACAGATATATATAAATATATATATATATATATAAATAGATAGATATGACAACAACACTCAATATCAATGACAAAACAATTACATTAACAATCATCTTACGTTATTTTTAAAATGTTTGCTTTTCTTCCTCATTGCTTCTTTAACACACTACTTCTCCGCTGCGAAGCGCGGGTATTTTGCTAGTACTTTAATAAAGAGCAATGCTAATGATTATGTCTTTATTGTAAGTTATTTTATGTATTCAGGAAGCCAACATATATCAGGAAATTATATCTCAATTATGTGTTTTGAATGTAGGAATGAATTCCTAATTCAAACTTCTGCTAAAATATTTGGTTTCAATTTGAAATGAAGACCATCCTAAAATGAGAGCACTGTGCTACTTTTACCTTATTCTTTTGTAGGTGGACTGAAATTTGTTGTATATATCATGCAAATATAGCTTAGTATGTGTTGAAATTAACTACTTTCATGATTTTTTTAAAATCCAAGTCAATATATCTCACCCCATTGTCATTTAATTTTGCTTATTTCAAGCATTAATTTCTTAATAATCGTTTATATTTCTTTCTTATTCTGTGATTTTTGTAAAATAATTTTCCTGTTTTAAGATATATGCTCTGAGATTAAATATTGGACTACCTATTTCAAGACGAGCTAACTTGTTTCAAGTAACAAGACTTTCTTTCTCCACTGGTATTAAGAATTTTCCACTTATATTAGTGATTTATTCTCTTGTTCCTTGGCCTTCATTTTTCAGTGTGCTAAAAATAAGAATGCAAAAAAACTGAATTAAAAATTATTTTCTAATATTAAGTGTATTTCCACTGTAGAAAGTCTAATCTTGAGTAATTTGTTCTAAAAAAAAACAGCATTTTCTGCTTATTTCAAACCTTTGAACACCTATCATACCTTTCTTATTTCTAGACTGTAACTATATTATTTTAAGATTTCTTGGTAAGTAAAATTATCTTGCTGCATGGACAGATAATTTCACTAATATTAAGTCATTTTCTCCTGAAATTCAGTGTTTTATATCTTATTTCTAGGCTAAGGTATGTCTCCCAAAAACAAATGATTTAGTTAGCTTGATTGGAGATTTGTTTTCTCTTTTTCCAGATGTCAAAAAATAAAAAGAACAATGACAAAAAAGAATGTTAAGTATCTAGCTTGTGCAATAGATCAATTTTTGTTCAAGGTTCAGAGCCTTATCTTTTACATAACTGTATTGACTCAAAATCAGTTCAGAAGGTATTTGCTGTTTTGAGGCACTGATAGATTAAAGTAATTACAGTATATTGTTTACTTACGGTATTTGCATACTAATATGTATCTTGTTGCTCATTGGATGTATATGAATATCTGCTAGATAACTGTCAAGGCAGTAGGACCAATCCAATGCACTTTTTTCCACACAGAAAATGCATTGTGTCTTTGTGGTCTGGACACTGTCATAGCAGACATAAATATTACTGATATCAAATCAGTTTCCCCCGATATTTTGTCCCCAAGAAAAACCTGCACTTAAACAACAATATGCTGTACTGTCTGCAAAAAGGACAGTCAAAAAATAAAGTAAATGACAAAAATATAAGTAAAACGAGAAAAAGTCAAATTGTAAACTAATAATTGAAGTCAAAAGGCAGAGCTTTGTTTCAAATAACCAGTAATCAGAAACTCAAAAAAGGCAATTGTAATTCTGGGTCAAATTACAGACTGTTTTGAGTGAACTTTGTGTAGGTGTGCTGATGATGGCTTTGCAACACTGTCCCAATGTATCTTGGGATAAAATGTCATAGAAATGGCTGAAGTAAAGCAGCGTTAATGGATAACAGAAAATGGCATCATAAAAGACGTGAAATAAAAATCTTTTAAACAGCCAGTCATTAATTTATAAAATAATAAAAGAATTTGATTCCCTATGTGCATAATCATTCAAAATAATAATAATAAAAATAATAATATAAATACATTTTATTTAATAGGCACCTTTCTTAGCACTAAAGGTCACCTTACAAAGAATTAGATAACAGTAAAAAGTATAAAAATAAAAGCAAATAAAAGATAAAATCAAATAACAATAAAGGCAAAAAGTAGTACTAAACATAAAAAGAAACTTGATCTAACAATAGTAAGACCATAATTGGTATGTTTGTTTTCATGTTTTGCCATTTGTTATCTTCTTCTAGTGTGTTTCTTTGTGCCGGTCCCAAGCCTGGATAAATGTGTAGGGTTATGTCAGGAAGGGCATCCGGTGTAAAATTTTGGCAAATCAATATGTGGACAACAATACAAACTTCCATACCGGATTGGTCGAGCCCCGGATTAACTGCCACCAGTACTGTTAGCCAACAGGGTGCTGGTGGAAACTGGGCTACTGTTGGCTGGAGAAGGAGAAAAAGAGGGGGGAGACGTGTTCAGAGGCAGAAGGAGAAGAGGTAGGTTAAAGACAGTGGAACTGAGGGTAGGAAATTTAAATGTTGGCAGTATGACTGGTAAGGGGAGAGAGTCAGCAGACATGATGGAGAGAAGGAAGGTTGATATATTGTGTGCGAAAGAGACTAAATGCAAGGTGGAGTAAGGCCAGGTGGATCAGAGGTTGATTCAAATTGTTCTATCATGATGTGGATGGAAGGAGAAATGGGGTAGGTGTTATTCTGATGGAACAGTATGTCAGGAGTGTTTTGTAGGTGAAAAGAGTGTCAGACAGAGTAATGATTATGAATCTGGAAATTGGAGGTGTGATGATGAATTTTGTTAGTGCATATGCCCCGCAAGTTGAGTGTGCGATGGATGAGAAAGAAGGTTTTTGGAGTGAGTTGGATGAAGTGATTAACAGTGTACGCAAGGGACAGAAAGTGGTGATTGCAACGGATTTCAATGGACATCTTGGTGAAGGGAACAGAGGAGACGAGGAGGTGATGGGTAGGTATGGTGTCAAGAAGAGGAATGAAGAGGATCAGAAGATAGTGGATTTTGCCAGAAGGATGGGCATGGCAGTGGTAAATATGTATTTTAAGAAGAGGGAGGAACATAGGGTGACGTACAAGAGTGGAGTAAGATGCACTCCACAGGTAGATTATATTCTATGCAGAAGAGTCATTCTGAAGGAGGTTGAGCACTACAAAGTGGTGGCAAGGGAAAGTGTAGTTAAACAGCATAGGATGGTGGTCTGTAGGATGATGTTGGAGATCAAGAAGAGGAAGAGAGTGAGGACAGAACCAAGGATCAAATGGTGGAAGTTGAAAAAGGAAGACTGCAAGTTTGAGTTTAGGGAGGAGGTGAGACAGGCACTGGGTGGCAGTGAAGAGTTACCAGGCAGTTGGGTAACTACAGCAGATGTAGTAAGGGTGACAGCAAGAAGGGTGCTTAGTGTAACATCTGGGCAGCGGAAGGAGGAAAAGGAAACCTGGTGGTGGAATGAGGAAGTACAGGAGAATATACACAGGAAGAGAATAGCAAAGAAGAAGTGGGATAGTCAGAGAGATGCAGAAAGTAGACAAGAGTACAAGGAGATAAGACAAAAGGTCGAAGAGAGAAGTGGCAAAGGCCAAAGAAACAACATTTATTTATATAGCACATTTTCATACAAACAATGTAGCTCAAAGTGCTTTACATGATGAAGAAAGAGAAAAAAGACAAAATAAATACGAATTAAAATTAGGGAACACTAATTAACATAGAATAAAAGTAAGTTCCGATGGCCAGGGAGGACAGAAATAACCAAAAAAACTCCAGAAGGCTGGAGAAAAAAGTAAAATCTGCAGGGGTTCCAATCAATGAGACCGCCCCCTCATTGTATTCAGGGTTCTCATGGGAGAATTTGATGATGACGGTCATGTAGACTTCTGGCCTTTAATCCATCAATGTAAGGACATCACGGTGCTTTGATTAGGTGGTGGTGGTGCAGATCGCCACCACAGTAAACCGGAAAAAAAAGAGGAGAGGAAGTAGGAGTTAGTATGGATTTTGGGGCCACCATGAATAATAATGATAATTAATTGAACATACAGAGCATCAGGATTAAACTAAGATGAAGCTATGAGAAAGCCATATTAAAGTAATGTGTTTTCAGCAGTGTTTTAAAATGCTCTACTGTATTAGCCTTGCGAATTCCTATTGGCAAGCTATTTCAGATTTTAGGTGCATAACAGTAGAAGGCCTGCCTCACCACTTCTTTTAAGTTTAGCTCTTGGAATTCTAAGTAGACACTCATTTGAAGATCTAAGGTTATGGTTTGGAGTGTAAGGTGTAAGACATTGCGAAATATAAGATGGAGTGAAATTATTTAAGGCTTTGTATACTATAAGCAGTATTTTAAAGTCAATTCTAAATGACACAGGTGTAGTGACATCAAAACTGGGGTGATGTGCTCGGATTTTCTTTTCTGAGTTAAGATTCTAGCAGCTGCATTCTGCACTAGTTGCAATCGATTGATGTCTTTTTTGGTAGTCCTGAGAGAAGTGCGTTTCAGTAATCTAGCCGACTGAAAACAAAAGCGTGAACTTATTTTTCAGCATCTTGCAATGTTATAAGAGGTCTAACTTTTGCTATATTTCTTAAGTGAAAAAATGCTGTCCTAGTAATCTGATTAATATGTGATTTAAAATTCAGGTCAGAGTCAATAATTACCTCTAAATTCTTTACTTCCGTCTTGACTTTTAATCCTAATACATCAAATTTATTTCTAATAACCTCATTATATCCATTATTGCCAATCACTAAAATTTCTGTTTTCTATTTATTTAGTTTGAGAAAATTACTACTCATCCATTCGGATCAGTGAATCAAGAGTGTTGCGGCCATCAGGTGTTATTAATAAATACAGCTGTGTATCATCAGCATAGCTGTGGTAGCTCACAGATAATCTGACCTAATGGAAGCATGTAAATCGAAAAGAGAAGCGGACCCAGGATGGAGCCTTGTGGAACACCATATAGAATATCATGCCTTTCAAGTATAATTACCACAACTAACAAAGAAATTTCCACGTGCCTGGTAGGATTCAAACCAATTTAAGACACTGCCAGAGAGGCCTACCCATTGACTAAGGCGATTTCTAAGAATATTATGCACTCAGATCTAAGAGAATGAGAACAGATAAACAGCCTCTGTCTGAATTTACCCACAAGTTATTTACTACTTTAACGAGTGCAGTTTCTGTACTGTGATTTGTCCTGAAACTCAACTGAAACTTATCAAGAATGGCATGTTTATTGCGGTGATCATTAAGCTGCATAATGACTACCTTCTCCAGGATTTTACTTAAGAAAGACAGGTTAGAAATAGGTCTAAAATTTTCAAAAGCAGAGGAGTCAAGATTATTTTTCTTGTGCAGGGGAAAACCTCCGTATCTAATGATGAGTTTACTATGTTAAGAATACTATCAATTTGCACACCTACTACTTGAAAAAATGTGCTCGTATTGGATCAAGGATGCAGGTGGAGGGTCTCAGTTCAGAAATAATTTTATATAAATCAGTTAAATCTATCCTGGTAAAAGAATTTAATTTGTTTATAGTGGAGTACCGGGGTTTAATAGGATCAGTATTGAGGAGATATACTATATTATTTTTAATATCCATCCATCCATCCATTTTCTAACCCGCTGAATCTGAATGCAGGGTAACGGGGGTCTGCTGGAGCCAATCCCAGCCAACACAGGGCACAAGGCAGGAACCAATCCTGAGCAGGGTGCCAACCCACCGCAGTTATTTTTAATAGCATAATTTTTTTTATTAAAAAATACAGTAAAAGCCTCACAAGTTTCACTGGAAGTATTTTGAAGGCATTCCAGATTTAGCACATGATCAATTGTAGAGAATAACACTCTGGGATTACTAGCATTGTTATTTATAATTCTACAAAAACTTAGTTGGTCTTGTCCATTATGGGAGATCTCTTATTTCTTATTATCCTGAGGTATCCTGTATTTACCCAACCGTAGGAGTTTCTACTACAGTATACAAACATGAGTAACAAGAAAGGGGGTCAGAAAGAAACGGAAAAGAAACCTAAAGCTACATCCAAGTCTAGACAGGCATCAAGTCCAAGTGCAAGGTACAGCCTTTCAGAGACTGACCAGAAACAGGCAGGCGAAAGCACAGACTTCCCAGGACACTGCTCCACTGCATCATCTCCAGTCGAGAGTGAAAATGGGAGCGAAGGTGCAAGTGATGCGGGTCATGATAGCTTGCCGATTCCAGAAGATCACTTGAAACTGGAAACGACCTTGCAGTCCACACTTTCATCTACTCCTTGTGATCCGGAAACATCGGCTGTAACGTTTATTACCACTTCACCCGCAGAGCAGAAAAACTGAAATGATCTGTCTGAACTGAAGGTAATGATCACAACAATGGCCACAGACATAAATGGGCTCAAGACATTCAGAAAAATATAAATAAAGCGAGAACCTGCAGCTGGAGATGCAGGAGCTGCAGCAGGATAATAAGGACTTGGAAAAAAGTATATATAATCCCTTTAATGCAGCCTTTAAAGGTATGCTGGGAAATATTGAGGAACTCATTCAGGAAAATGCGTCCAAATTGAGCACACTTGCCTATCAGTTGGAAGACATTAAGCAGACATTCACGACTCAAATTGAAACAGCTGAACATTTGGCATCTACTGCAGATGGAAAAGCTACAGCTGAGCATTCTGAATGCAAAAAACTCTGAGACAGACTTGCAGCTCTGGAAGATGGATGCAGAAGGAGTAATATTAGAATCGAAGGTCCACCTGATAATCGTGAAAGGCCAAACCCAGTGAAACTCATAGCTGAACTATTCTCAAAAATAATTGGATAGGACTTTAAATCAGATAACGAGATAGCGGCAGCTTATCGCATATGTGGATCAAATACCTCAAAACCTAGGACTCTAATTTTTTCCTTCGAGAGAATACAATTTAAGCTTAATGTAATGTTACTTCTTAGACAGAAACAAGAGATTATATTTCAAAATAACCACATTCGTATTTTCCCTGATTTCTCACCCTCAACAGCTGCTAAACGTGCAGCTTTGTACAACATTAAACAATAGTTACAGAAATCTGATATCAGATACAGCCTCTTGTATCCTGCTAAACTGAAAGTGGATATTCAAGAAAAATATTACATCTTCTTTACCACAAAGGAAGCAGAAGAGGAGTTAAGAAAGCTGATCACGACACTTTTTTGAAATACGATAGTGAGACGCATCCTATCATGGCATGGCAAGAAGATATTACCTGCTGTCTGATCTGCCTGGCAACGATACTGGTACCATAATTATACATCCTTTTCTCTTCTCTGCCACTTTCTGTTTATGTTTTAATTACAATTGCATGTGTATGTGTGGAAGAAATTAAAGTATTTTTTTTTTCTAAAGGAGACTGTTTAACATCATACCCTTGGTTTATTGTTATTGTTATAATAGCATTAGGCTATACTATGTTTATCCAGGGCCACTTTTTAACTCCATTCTCTGTGTTTCCTATCTTAATATTTCAAGACTATTTAAGATTATATTTTATGCTTATAGTATTCAGACTTTATCGGCAATAGATATCTCTACCTTTTAATCCTCAAACATCACTGCTGGGGGGCTTGTTTTGTTTTGGACGTGCACTGTCTCTAGGTATGTCAGAGGACTGGGACTTTGTGAAGTGGGGTCCAGCATCACGTGGGGAGGCAAAATAAGGGAGGAGAGAAAGAAAGCAAGCTATATCTAATCTATCCTATTAATCCTTATAATTATAAATACCAACGTAAAAGGCTGAATGGCAATAACTCACAGGAAAATTGGAAATTAAAGTTAAAGCTGTCTCACTTCCAGTTAAGACTGCAAAATGACAGCAAAAATTCAGAATCAATGTCTTCATGATGGGACAGTTAACTTTGTGAGCTGGAATGTTAAAGGCCTGAATCAGGAATTAAAGAGAAAGAAAGTATTCTCTCACCTAACAGGTCTAAATGCTAAAGTAGTATTTTTACAGGAGACCCACTTACTAAGCAAGGATCACTTCCAGCTGTAAAAAGACTGGAATGGCCAAATGTTCCATTCCAGCTTTACAAAGAAAACTAGAGGTGTGGGAATTCTTATCTATAGAACAGTCTCATTTATAGCATCAGATGTAGTATCTGATCCTGAAGGGAGATATGTGATTGTCATGGGGCAAGTTGTTTGACTGTAAAGTGATTCTGATAAATGTCTATGCACCCAATGTTGATGATAGGAAATTCATGCAAAATGTATTTACATCCATTCCCAATGTGAACGCTCATAAAATTATAATGGCTGGGGACTTTAATTGTGTTTTAAATCTATTGTTAGATAGGTCTCCTGTCATAGGGGGATGACATCTACCACTGCAAAGACAATTACACAGTTTTTAATTGACCACAACTTATCAGACCCCTGGAGGTTTCTAAACCCAAACTGAAGAACATATTCCATCTACTCACCAGTGTATCATTGCTATTCAAGAACTGATTATTTCTTTATAGATAATTTTTTGCCTACGATTAAATCTTGCAAGTACGATGCTATTGTTATTTCCGATCTCTGATCTTGGAGCTAAACTCATTATGCTCCACATACTCATCTTGCAGATGGTGTCTTAATCCACTTCTATTAGCAGATGAGAACTGTACAGAATTCATATCAAAACAAATCAGTTTCTTTCTAGTGACAAATACATCCTCAGAGGTATGTGTAGGAATACTCTGGGAAACTCTAAAGGCCTTCTTAAGAGGACAGATTATTTCATATCTTTCCCACAGAAATAAATTAGAAACCAAGAAGGTATCAGAGCTAACCAGCAAAATTGCTAGAATAAATTAAGAACATGCCAGGTGTCCAAGTGAGGCTCTTTATAAGAAAAGGCAGGCTCTGCATTCAGAACTGAACCTTTTAACAACCAAAGAAACTGAACAACTCATTTTTAAATCAAGACATCATTACTATGAACACTGAGAGAAAGCTCATAAGCTGTTAGCTGAACAAATCCACAAGCAAGAAGTTTGCAATGCAATCCCAGCAATCACATGAACGGAGATAAAATCATTGACTATAAAAATATGATGCAAGCATTTAGAGACTACTATAAATCTTTATATTCTACTGAGTTCGAAGAAGACAACACACAATCTAATGCATTTCTGGATGCATTATAGATACCACAAATAGATACTATTGGCACTTACAGAATTTCAAAAGATTTCTGGTCTCAGAATTATTTGAATAAAAGTGTGCTCTTTCCAGTGAATTCTCAAGCACACAATATTAGATTGGACAACTTCCCTTTTATCATTGTAGATCAGTTTAAATAACTAGTGGTAAACATCACAAATAAACATAAAGCTTTTTATCAACAAAATTTTGCCGTCTGTATGGAAGAAATTAAGCAAGACTTGCATAGATAGTCAACCCTTCATCTCATTTTAGTTGGAAGAATTAATGTTGTTAAGATGAATATCCTTCCTAAGCTTCTCTTTTTATTTCAAAACATTCCAATATACATCAATAAATAATTTTTTAAGCAATTAGATTCAACCATAACCTAATTTATTTTGAACTTAAAACATCCACGTTTCCAAGGATTGACCCTACAAAGACCTAAGGCAGAACGTGTCATGGATCTGCCTAACTTTCAGTTTTATTACTGGGCAGCAAACATACAAGCTATAAAAACCTGGACACAAATAGTTGAACATACACAGGCTTGGTGTGCAATAGAAATAAAATCCTGCAGTACTTCTTTATATTCCCTGCTTTGTGCCCCAATAAATGCAAGTTATCACCAATATACTAATAACCCAATTGTGCTTCACTCACTCAGAATATGGAACCAATGTAGAAAGCATTTTAAGAATGGAGAATCTATTTTTTTATCTGTGGCACCTCTGCATGAGAACCACCTTTTTCAACCGTCACAAACATATCTGTAAAACATTTGGGATTAAATTACTTAGAGATCTTTATATAGACAATATCGTTGCATCATATGAAAAATTACATTCCAAATTTAACTTTTCAGCAACACATTTCTTTCACTATCTTCAAATTAGAAACTTTGTTAAACAGAACCTGCCCGATTTTCCTCATCTCCCACCTTCCTCTATGCTGGAAAAAAATATTGCTCAGTTTCGAGGACTTAGACAGCATTTCTGCAATATATAAAATTATTTTACCGTCCCTCCCTTTCAAAGATCCAAGAGTACATTGGGAAAAGGATCTCTCACTCAACATATCAGAAAAAGAGTGGAAGGTAGCAATGCAGAGAATTCACTCGAACTCCATATGCGCAAAGCATACAATTATTCAACTCAAAATTATATATCAAGCACATCTGTCTCGATTAAAACTCTCCAAAATGTTTCCAGGGCAAGATCCAATCTGCGAACACTGCAATCAAGTTGCATCCTCACTGGGTCACATGTTTTGGGCCTGCAGCAAATTAACATCATTCTGGACAAAAAAATTTAAGTGCCTTTCAGACAGCCTTGGTGTCACAATCCCTCCTAACCCATTAACAGCTTTGTTTGGTGTTCTTCTAGATGGGCTTAAAGTGGAGAAGGACAAACTGTGATTGCCTTTACTACACAGATTTATCTTGCTAAATTGGAAGAATCGTAACCTCTTATAAGTCAGTGGGTAATTGATGTTTTATATTATTTGAAATTGGAAAAAATCTAATTCTCACTTAGAGGATCTGTGCAGAACTTTTTCAAAACCTGGCAGGATCTAATCAATAATATTTTAGAATAAGCTCTTAAAGCACTGAGGAAGCAGATTCTCTTCCCATTTCTTTTTCTTCTCCGTGTATCTTTATCCACTTATTAAACTCATCAATTTATTTATTTTTACTAGCTTCAAGTTTTTCTCCATTGGCCATGCTCTCTTTCTAAGGGGTGGGGGTTGATTTGTTTTCAATCCTATTTTTTGTAAAAATGCATCTATTTGTATGGAATGATTACAATAAAATCAATAAAATTAAAAGAAAAAGAAATAACACTGCCTCTCAAGATGGACTATGTTGTTGTATTCTGTTATTTTAACCTTCAATATCTCATAGTGGATAGTTAGTTTAGTTTTTCTCCATTTACGCTCAGATCTCAAGCATGTTCTCTTTAGATTAGACACTCTTTGGGTCTTCCATGGTATAACAGTGCTAGAAAATTTTTTAACTGTCTTTTCAGCAGCAGCTCTCACCTTAGTATTAAACTTTTTCTCCTTACTATTTACATTATTCTCGCTATTGTAGTAGGTACTACAAACAGACTGGTTGCTTAGAGTGTTTGTAAATTTTGAAGCTGCTGCTGAATCAAAGAAGCGTTTTTTAATAATATGCTTGTCGTAAATATATCAAGAGAAAGAGAAAATGTTCTGATAGACTAATATCAATGATCTGCTTCACATCAATTTTTAGTTCTTTTGTAATTACTAAGTCTAACGTGTGACCTGCTTTGTGTGTAGGCTAACTAATGTGCTGGCTCTAATCAACAGAGTCCAGCAGGTTCATGAATTCAAAAAGATAGATAGATAGATAGATAGATAGATAGATAGATAGATAGATAGATAGATAGATAGATAGATAGATAGATACTTTATTAATCCCAAGGGGAAATTCACATAATCCAGCAGCAGTATACTGATACAAAGAAACAATATTAAATGAAATAGTAATAAAAATGAAAAAATAAAAATAAAAAAGCAGACAACTTTGAGTAATGTTAGCATTTACTCCCCTGGGTGGAATTGAAGAGTCGCATAGTGTGGGGGAGGAACGATCTCCTTAGTCTGTCAGTGGAGCAAGACAGTGACAAAAGTCTGTCACTGAAGCTACTCCTCTGCCTGGAGATGACACTGTTTAGTGGATGCAGTGGATTATTCATGATTGACAGGAGTTTGCTTAATGCCCGTCGCTCTGCCACAGATGTTAAACTGTCCAACTTTACTCCTACAATAGACCCTGCCTTCTTAACAAGTTTGTCCAGGCGTGAGGCATCTTTCATCTTTATGCTGCCACCCCAGCACACCACCGCGTAGAAGAGGGCACTCGCCACAACCGTCTGGTAGAACATCTGCAGCATCTTACTTTTATTTTCGGGTCACACTGATTATCATTATGAAAGTTAAAGTCACCGACTATTAGGAACGTGTCATAGTTCGTAATTACAGTTGACATCAAGTCAGAGAATTCCTCAAAGAAAGATGCATTGTATTTAGGAGGTCTATACATGGATAATATTAGAAACTGAGAAACTCCATGAATAACAACGGCAAGATACTCAAAATTTACCAAAACTGACATCTTTACACTTTAGGCGTATGATGAGTTGTATGAGAGGTTGGACACTAAGGAGGGAGAAAAGAGCCTGTACCGATTGGCTAGAGAGAGGGACCGAGCTGGGAAGAATGTGCAGCAGGTTAGGGTGATAATGGATAAAGATGGAAATGTACTCACAAGTGAGGAGAGTTTATTGAGCAGATGGAAAAAGTACTTTGAGAGGCTCATAAATAAAGAGAACGAGAGAGAGAGAAGAGGTTGGATGATGTGGAGATAGTGAATCAGGAAGTGCAATAAGTGGCAAGGAGGAAGTAAGGACAGCTATGAAGAGGATGAAAAATGGAAAGGCCGTTGGTCCAGATGACTTACCTGTGGAAGCATAGAGGTGTTTAGAAGAGATGGCAGTGGAGTTTTTAACTAGATTGTTTAATGGAATCTTGGAAAGTGAGAGGATGCCTAAGGTGTGGAGAAGTGTACTGGTGCCGATATTTAAGAATAACGGGGGTGTGCAGGACTGTAGTAACTACAGGGGAATAAAATGAGCCACAGCATGAAGTTATGGGAAAAAGTAGTGGAAGCTAGGTTAAGAAGTGAGGTGATGATTAGTGAGCAGCAGTATGGTTTCATGACAAGAAAGAGCACCACAGATGTAATGTTTGCTCTGAGAATGTTGATGGAGAAGTATAGAGAAGGCTAAAAGGAGTTGCATTGCGTCTTTGTGGACCTGGATAAAGCATATGACAGGGTGCCTCGAGAGGAGCTGTGGTATTGTGTGAAGAAGTTGGGAGTGGCAGAGTACGTAAGAGTGGTACAGGATATGTACAAGGGAAGGGAGACTGTGGTGAGGTCTGTGGTAGGAGTGACGGATGCATTCAAGGTGTAGGTGGGATTACATCAGAGATCGGCTCTGATCCCTTTCTTATTTGCAATGGAGATGGACAGGTTGACAGACGAGATTTGACAGGAGTCCCTGTGGACTATGATATTTGCTGATGACATTGTGATCTGTAGTGCTAGCAGACAGCAGGAGGAGACCCTTGAGAGGTGGAGATATGCTGTAGAGAGGAGAGGAATGAAAGTCAGTAGGAACAAGACAGAATATATGTGTGTAAATGAGAGGGAGGTCAGTGGAATGATGAGGATGCAATGTAGAGTTGGTTAAGGTGGATGAGTTTAAATACTTGGGATCAGCAGTACAGAGTAATGGGGATTGTGTAAGAAGTGAAAAAGAGAGTGCAGACATGGTGGAATGAGTGGAGAAGAGTGTTATGATTTTGATTTGTGACAGACGAATATAAGCAAGAATGAAAGGGAAGGTCTACAGGATGGTATTGAGACAAGCTATGTTATATGGGTTGATGACGATGGCACTGACCAGAAAGCAGGTAGCAGAGTTAAAGATGTTACGATTTGCATTGGGTGAGACGAGGATGGACAGGATTAGAAATGAGTACATTAGAGGGCCAGCTCAAGTTGGACAGTTGGGAGACAAAGTCAGAGGGGCAAGATTGCGTTTGTTTGGACATGTGCAGAGGAGAGATGCTAAGCATATTCATAGAAGGATGCTAAAGATAGAGCTGCTATAGAAGAGTAAAAGAGTGTAGCAGTGCTACTATTAGTTAAAACTACATCTCCCAGCAGTCCTTGCAGGGGCTGTTGGGATCAAAGGTAGTCAGAGGAGTTTAAAAGGAGGGCCGGAGTCCAAGGAAGAAAAAGGTGTTTTTAGTTGTTGTATTTTGTGTTGCGTTTACCTGTTGGACTGCTTTCTGCTGATTAAGCCGTATTTAGTCTTTGTGTCTTTGATTGTTTCATTATTGGGGTCTGGATTGTCTTCTATCTACCTGTGTGCTGACGACTGATAGTGGATTCATTGGCTTCCTCGCCAAATTATATTTCAGTATTTTCTGGGACTTTGACAATAATGATAATTAGAGGATATTTTGCATCCTTTAAAACCTGTTTCTAAAATTTTTATTGATCTAGCTTGGTCTTGTTAATAGGATATTAATTTGGGTGGAAAATAATTAATATTTTCCTCTAAAACCTCATTCACATTTCTTTGAATACTGTTAGGGAAAATACAAATAAAGAATAATTGTGAGTAAATGTTTTCAATGAATACAAGATGTATATTCTGCATTACATTGAACCTGAATGAGCAAGACTGTGCACTGCTCAGTACAACAAGACTGACTAAAATAACAAAGCAATAATCTTAAATAAATTGGGTTCATTTACATAACACAGTCAAGAAGCATTTCAGTTTACACCAAAGAAAATGCAGATAAATATCTAACACACTTATGTCTTAATATTATCTAATGATCCCAAAATAGTTAAACAGGTTAAAATTCTTTTCAAATATCTGGATCATTGAATTGTACTTTTTATATGTAAATTCATATTGAGAACAAAAAAAATATTAATTTGTCATTATCTGATTGTTCCCTTGGAGAAGAGAAACAGATTGAGTTTACTAATAATGTATAAATAGCATATTACTTAAATTTTTGTACAAATGACTAGTAAACAAAGAAACAGTTTGCACATCTAATCAGCAGGGTATGCTGTATTGAAGTCTTCAGTTGGGATTTAAAAGCTGAGACTGAAGGGCCATCTCTTATATAATCAGACAGATCATTTCACAGCTTTGGGGACCTATAACTAAAAGCTTGACCTCCCATTGTTGTTTTGTTAATCCTTGGAATTATTGGAAAATGTTTGCCTTTACTAGAATATTATCATGGTTTTCTGAGCTTCAGAACTAATTGATAGATTTGGCAACAAAGGGGTGTCCTACAAGTTTTCCCATTGATCTTATCATTGCTTCATAATAGGAGTGTTTGAGCTTACTTACTAGGTTGTCCTCGCTTTTTAAGTGGTGTTCATTACACATCAACACAACACATTTTAACCTCAGCAACTATCTTGGTGGCTCCTGTAATGTGAAGTGAAAGCTTCACGTGTTTAGGCTTAAAGCAACATTTAATTAATGCTTTAGTTACATTCAGTTCTTATCCTTACATTTAATAATTCATTGTTTTAACTTCAAATAAGTATATACTTGTATTAGATTATAAAATTACATCATGTGGCTAAAGGAGGAGTTCACATCTTAGTACCTCCAAACACAGAACTTGTATGTCCTCTCTGTGCCCAGGTGGGTATCCTCCCACAATGCTAAATTGGCTGGCGTCCAAACCATGGATTGCTCTCACCTTGTGTCCTATATTTGCTGAGATAGGCTCCATTTTCCCCACAACCCTGCTGAAGATGTAGGGTGATTGAAAAATGGATGGATAGATACTCACACACACAAAGGAACGAAAGTTCAGAATTTTGTTCATTCCAGTTAAACACCAAAACATTAGCACGTGCCCATTTTTTTTAGTATTTACCTGAAAGAAAAAATCTTTATAATATGTATCTACGTTTTAACCTATATTCTTGAAAAGAATTATAGTAGATTAACTTTAATTACATTGATTTAAATGTAAGATTTGAAAAATAAATCTTATGTTGGTCAATTAATTATCAATTTTGCCTTCAGCAATACCAGTAATTAATCAAATAATTTGGCAAGACTCCTACTTACATTTAATTTACCTATCTCTGTTGTAATAGGCGGGTGTCCAGCTTTTAGATTTTTATCAAGGGAACCAAAGCACACACATTTTAAAATTAATACAATTTATTGATAAACACAAGGATTATTGAAATATGATAACTTTATATATAAGTTGACATATAAGATTAGACACAGACTAGACAGACAAACATATAACACAGAAAGGCTGGCTGTTTACTTGCCATTTAGAGATCTGGTTTATCTCTGCACAGATAAATAGTTTTACGATAGCAAGTCTTTAAAGATGATGTTCGATGTTGTGGGGAGTTGTTGATTTGTTTTTAGCCTAGGTTCAAGTAAAGGATTCTTCATGAGTTGCAAAGAGTGCAATCTTTGTCTTTGCTTCATGATCCTTTATTTTTGGTGTTCTGTGATGTTGCTTTCTCGGCTTGCTCTTTGCTGTTAAGCCCTTTGCTATGCCAACTGTAACTTAGTGAAAAGCATTACTTTTTCTGGCACAAAAGTTTAGATGCTGAAATTCCCTTCTCTTCAGACTGGCTCACTTTTCAGCTTGGCAACTGGATCTCAGTTTTCAGGTTCACAAAGAAATGTGGTTGTCAGATATGGCTCTCCAAGTAAGAGTGGCTCATAACTTTTAGGTTCAGAGAGCAAGTTTCAGAGTTTTTTTTAGCCATTTTGAAGTTTTCCCTTTCCCTGAGAGAAATCCAGAAAGGGTGCTCTGAGAACATCTCTGAACATCTCTTAACTTGACATTCTCTCTTTTTCCTTTCTTCTTCCTACTTACTTTGAGAGATGGGGTTCAAGTGGTTTTAACACTAGAATCCCTGAAGCCTATGAAAAAGTTGTACTCCTGGGCCACATTACATTACTTCACACCTCCTCATCAGAGTCTTTGTCTTGGAAATGTGTCAATCATCCCCCCCACCGATGCAGCTGAAGTCAACTCAGACGTTGAAGGTTATCTGGCAGTGAGGTGTTTGGAATTGTACAGAGTAAATAATATATTGTTATTTGGAATACATACATTTATTCAGATCATTATAGACATGGAACAAGCATGAAATATAATTATGACAGGAAGTGTGAGGCAAGAAATGTTGAACACATAACTAAAACATAAAATATTATCATATTTTAATAATGAGGCCAGTGCAATGCAAGTCCTGTTGGATGTTGGACTTTTTAGATGATGGTTTGGAAGAGCCAGTTGTCTATGAGGGCTACATCTGCAAGAGATGCCAGCTGATCCAGCACCTCGAGCTCAGGGTCGCTGAACTGGAGGAGGAGTTGGCTGACCTGCGTTGTAATAGAGAACTGGCGGACTTGGCCCAGGTGTCCTTTAGAGAGATAGTGTGCACCCCTAAGGTGGCACGGGAGGAGACAGGTAGGAATAGGTGGGTCACGGTCGCAAGGCGTAAGGTAAAGTGTGCACACTGTCCGGGGGCATCAACCCCAGAATTTGAAGTGTCTAACCATTATCATGTCTTGGCAGAGCTGGACGGTGACTCTGATAATTCTGAGGTGGTAGGCAGGGTTGAGGAGCCCCAATGGGCCACTCTCAAAACCAGTTCCCAAAAAGAGAGAGGTAGTGATAGTTGGGGACTCAATCATTAGGGGGATTGAAGCGCAGGTGTGCGAGAGAGAGAGTCTCGCATGGTGTGTTGCCTTCCGGGAGCACAGGTGGGAGACCTCCCTGGAAGGGTGGATAGGCTCTTGGCCAGAGCGGGGGTGGATCCAGTTGTCATTGTCCACGTTGGAACAAATGACATACATAAGGGTAGTCTCTCAGTTCTGCGATCCAAATTCAAAGAGTTAGGTACCAAGCTGAGGAGCAGAACTGACAAGGTAGTCTTCTCCGAAGTTCTGCCTGTGCCACGCCAGTCCAGGTAAGATTGAGGAGATTAGAAGGCTTAAGCGTGGCTCAAATCTTGGTGCAGGGTAGAAGGGTATAGGTTTATGGGGCATTGGGACTCCTTTTGGAACAGATGGGACCTGTTCGCCGTGACGGGTTACATCTGAACCGGAGGGGCACCAATGTATTGGGGAGGCGTATGTGTAGGCTAGTCGAGGATTGTTTAAACTAGGGAATGGGGGGGCAGGGAGTTTAGGACAGGCCAGATTTAGATCTATACATGGAAGAACAAACAATGGTGTAGAAATAAAAATGCATAGTAATGTAAATTTTAAGCAAACACGTAAAGATAGAAGGATTAACACATTAAAAATAGCTTGCCTTAATGCTAGAAGTATCAAAAATAAGGTAAGTGAGTTGGAGTTGTATGTAGCAGAGCACAATTATGATATTATAGCAATAACGGAAACCTGGCTAAATAACAAAGATGGGGATGAGTGTAACATAGAGGGATACACATTTTTAGGAAGGATAGACAGAACAGAAAAGGAGGTGGGGTTGCTGTTTATGCCAAACAGGAATTAAATGTAAGTCATCTTCAGTTGGATGATGAGCCCCATCTTAGTGAGGACATGTGGCTTCGCCTGGAAAATATTAGGGAAAAGGTCTCATTTTAGGAGTGTGTTATAGACCACCCAATTCAGACAGTAATTTCAACACACATCTTTTAGTAATATCAAAAGGCAAGTTTACAGGGGATATTATAGTCATGGGGGACTTTAATTATCCAAATATTAACTGGGATAACCTTACAGATGGAGGAGCACAAGAGCAGGAGTTTTTAGAAGTAATCAGCACTGTTTTTAACACAGCATGTTAAAGCACCAACAAGGGGTGAAGCCTATCTGGATTTAGTATTCTGTAATAATCAGGATAGAATTGAGGGTGTAGAGGTGATTGAACCACTAGGGTCAAGTGACCATAATGTAATACAATTCTCAGTATTTTGTAAGAGTACAGATGCAAAGACTAAAATTGTTAAGTTGAACTTTAGTAGGGCTAATTTTGAGCAGATGCGACAAAGTCTAAGTAGGATAGACTGGGATAAGCTTTTAAATGTGGAGACAGTCGAGGAGCAGTGGAACAGGTTTAAAATGTTTTACATGTAATGCAGGACAGATACATACCTAAATTTGGAAGTAATAGGAAACTAAAAAACTCCACGATGGATTAATAAAGATTTAAAAAGAAGTTGCAAAGGAAAAACTGCTGTATAAGGCATATAAGACTAATGACTGCAAAGAGAACCGTGAGCGTATGAGAAATGAGGGCAACCATTAAGAAGGATATCAGAGAGGCTAAAAGACAGTTGGAGAGGAATATAGCAGATAAGGCGAAAGAAGACCCCAAGAGATTCTTTCAGTATTTTAGTAGTAAAAGAACAGTTAAGGAGGAGGTCAAGTTCATCAGGAATAGTAAAGGGAATTAAAAGATACAGACAATGAAATAGCAGATGCCCTAAACTTACATTTTCTGAGGTGTTTACAAGTGAGCAAGTGGATAACCTGCCAGAGGTAAACACAACTACTAAGGAGGTACTGAGGGATTTGGAAATTGTAGAGGGAGAAGTGCTGCTCAGATTAAATAAGATGAAATCAAACAAATCACCAGGCCCAGATAATATTTATCCTCGTGTTCTTAAGGAGGCTAGTGAGTACATATATAAACCCTTGACACATATTTTTAGGAAGTCACTGTGCACTGGAGAGATTCCAAAGGACTGGAAAATGGCAAATATCATCCCATTATATAAAAAGGGTGACAGGGCAGATCCAAGCAACTATAGGCCAGTAAGCAACAAGCATCACAGGAAAATTAATGGAAGGAATTATTAAGGATAAGATTGAGCAACACATGACAAGGACAGGAGTTATTCTGAACAGTCAGCATGGGTTCAGAAGAGGGAGGTCGTGTTTTACTAACATGTTGGAATTCTATGAGGAGGCAACAAAAGGATACGATCAAAGTGGAGCTTATGATATTATTTATCTGGACTTTCAGAAAGCATTTGATAAGGTGCCACATGAGAGGTTGGGCATCAAGTTAAAAGAAGTGGGAATTCAGGGTGATGTTTTTAGATGGGTGCAGAATTGGCTCAGACACAGGAAGCAGAGGGTGATGGTGCGAGGAACCTCATCAGAACTGGCGATGTTAAGAGTGGTGTTCCACAGGGGTCAGTGCTAGGGCCTGCTATTTTTAATATATATAAATGATTTAGATAGGAATATAAGTAACAAGCTGGTTAAGTTTGCAGATGATACCAAGATAGGTGGATTAGCAGATAATTTGGAATCCGTTATATCATTACAGAAGGACTTGGATAGCATACAGGCTTGGGCAGATTTGTGGCAGATGAAATTTAATGTCAGTAAATGTAAAGTATTACACATAGGAAGTAAAAATATTAGGTTTGAATACACAATGGGCGGTCGGAAAATCGAGAGTACACCTTATGAGAAGGATTTAGGAGTCATAGTGGACTCCAAGCTATCAACTTCCAAACAGTGTTCAGAAGCCATTAAGAAGGCTAACAGAATGTTAGGTTATATAGCACGATCTGTGGAGTACAAGTCCAAGGAGGTTATGCTCAACCTTTATAATGCACTGGTGAGGCCTCATCTTGAGTACTGTGTGCAGTTTTGGTCTCCAGGCTACAAAAAGGACATAGCAGCACTAGAAAAGGTCCAGAGAAGAGCGACTAGGCTGATTCCAGGTCTACAGGGGTTGAATTATGAGGAAAGATTAAAAGAGCTGAGCCTTTACAGTTTAAGCAAAAGAAGATTAAGAGGTGACATGATTGAAGTGTTTAAAATTATGAAGGGAATTAGTACAGTGGATCGAGACTTGTATTTTAAAATGAGCTCATCAAGAACACGGGGACACAGTTGGAAACTTGTTAAGGGTAAATTTCACACAAACATTAGGAAGTTTTTCTTTACACAAAGAACGATAGACACTTGGAATAAGCTACCAAGTAGTGTGGTAGACAGTAAGACGTTAGGGACTTTCAAAACTCGACTTGATGTTTTCTTGGAGGAAACAAGTGGATAGGACTGGTGAGCTTTGTTGGGCTGAATGGCCTGTTCTCGTCTAGATTGTTCTAATGTTCTAAAACAGAATTTTTTTCATCTTACTGTAATAATGACAAAATGCAGTCATGAAGTGTATAATGTGTGAAGACTGAAGTCCAAATATCAAATAAACACTTTCAATCAACATCAATCAACATTTATTTATATAGCACATATTCATACAAAAAAATGTAGCTCAAAGTGCTTTACAAAATGAATAGAGAAATAGAAGACACAATAAAAAATAAACATAAGTCAATATTAATTGACATAGAATAGGAGTAAGGTCTGATGGCCAGGGTGGACAGAAAAAACAAAAAAAAAACTCCAAAGGCTGGAGAAAAAAAAATAAAATCTGTAGGGGTTCCAGACCAAGAGACCGCCCAGTCCCCTCTGGGCAATCTACCTAACATAAGTCAAACAGTCCTCTTTGTATTTAGGGTTTTCATGGAAGTACCTGATGATGATGGTCACGTAGACTTCTGGCTTTCAGTCCATCAATGTTGGTGCATCATGATGCTTTGAGTAGGTGGTGGTGGCGCATAAAAGGAATAACAAAACAAGTGCAATTTTATTTAAGAATATACCCAAAGAAAAAAAAAATCATTCAATTTCCATGTTACTGTCAATGAATAAAAACCCAAGCCCAAGTTGTCAGTAGGTTTGGCTGGTCTAGAGGTAAGAACTGCTGTTTTGTAATCAAGAGGTTGTGAGTTCAAGTCTGGGTTATTTCCATTCTGAGTAGTGAGCTGCTGTTATATAATAAAAACATACCTTTGATTTTAGTCTGTAACAGCCGGTCTCTGCTGAATCATTTCTTCTTGATGTCTTCATGTCACTTGAATCTTCTTTATTCAGTTTTATTCTTGAATAAAAGCACACGTTTCATTATACCTTTGCAAATGTGCTAATTTTATATTCCAGTAACCACTTGAATGACATCAAATCTGTCTCGGCTTCTCTTATGCATGCACACACACATCCATGCATGAAAATGTTATTTGAAAGTGCTATATTATTTGAACATGAGTTGTCATTTGAACATGGTGTTTCTTTTTCCGATTTTGCCCAAACTCCACGTTATGGGTGCATGGTACTGAGAATGCAGACTGGTTTCTTCATTTTGGGTGCATACACCATCAGTATGGCACTGCCAGATATAAACACTAGCGTGGGGAGTTTCTCGTGTACTGAAGTGACTTTAACTTCAGGTAGACGTCCCAATTATTTATTATGCCAAGCAGAGTTGTGTTGCAGTGCAGCAGTCTATTAGACAGCGAAAGCGAATAAGTTGTCTGCCGCTATGGTTCTGCCTTTGTACAGAAATGGTTCCATAAGCTTTATGACCTCTGTCTCAGAAAGTCTTTCTCCCATGGGATGACTAAGATCTTTTCTTAAATGAAGAGTGGCTTTGCACATGTACTTTGTCTCCAAATCTGCCATAATCCAAAACTTTATGCAAAATTTGTCAGGCTTGTTTGAGACGTATTTCAAGAAAGGACAACGGACCTTGTTTGGAAACAGTTGTTCATCAACAGTAATATGTTGCCCTGGGTGGTAACTCAAAAACAGTTCTCAACATTGCCAGATGTCTGAGATTGCAGCAAATCTGTTGTTTTTCACACGTTTTGCACGGGTGTCCTTGTTTTCAAAGCGCAAATGCCTCATGATAGTCTGATAGCAGTCACAGGGCATTGTATCTTTGATTGCTGGTACAACAGGTGGTTCTGACCAGACATCAACCACAGCACCAACTGTGGTCATTGCTGCTGTTGTGAAAAGAATGGAGAAAAACAGCATCAACTCAGAGAAAGGCAAGTTCATTGTACCATGTCTTTATTTGAAAACTAATAGTGTCAGATTATTTGGGGGGTTGAGGGGCGTGAATGTGACTGAGAGAATACAACTGAATTAAAAAAACACTAACTTTTACAGGAAGTAAAAATCTACACCAAGTGTTACATACTGAAATCAAGTGTATGTTTTTATTATACAGTATAACCAGTAACAGTGCACTGCACGATAATTTGTAGTGAATACACTTAACTTGAGCATTCCTAGTTTTCATACTTGTGACGATGCGGGTTCAACTCCACACTCCCATCTGCTGTTTGGAAGCCCTTGAACCCTACACCGTCAATAATGTCACCGAAATGAGCTAGACAGTGAACGCAACAACATAGCAAGGGGATGGTTCAAAAAGTGCAAAGTGCTTTTATTAAAATAGTCAACAAAAACAGTGTTCAATAAAGTGTAGTGATTCAAAGTCTTCTTTAAATAAATAATCCAATAAAAGAAAAACGTGGAGGTTAAAAATCAATAAATAGAAAAACTTTAAAACGAGGTTAAAACGTTCATTAACAAGCCCGGTGTCTTTCACTCCAGCGTCTCTCCTGCTTCACCCATCTGAGCCTCGCAACAAGTGAGACGCTCTCTCTGCAGCTGACCTTCACAATATCTGCTTCTACTACTACTGCTAATGTCAGTCGCCTCTCCGATCCTTGGCTCCCGTCGGCTCCCTCTGACAGTGACTTGGGAATCCTTCTGCGACCAAGGCTGTCATGCAGGGAACACCACATCCCAAGTCCCGACTCCCGCTACCTTCCGTGGAGAGTACTGCACCTTCCGATCACTCCCGCCCATCAAATCAAACTCTGCGGGAGTGACCACAACCACCACTTCTCCCAGGTGTTGGCCAAACACCCAGGCTGCCTTCAGCTGCCTGTGAGCGTTCGCTCGCTCGCTTCGCCCGCTTCCTGCTGCACCGACTTGCTCTCTCTCCTCACTGCTTCCTGCTACAACCTCCATTTCCTTCTCTCTTTCTTTCCATTTTGTTTTCCGATCTTTCTGTTCCCTCGTCCAACCGACTCGCGCTTCTTTTATACAGCGAGGGGCCATAGCAGCTGCAGCACATTAGCCACGGGAACAATCACAGGAGTGGGCAGTCCCTCACCTGTACACTAGGTGAGAAACGCCCACACCGCAGATCACCCCATGGCTTATTATGGCCACCACACCCCCTCACTAAGCCGCCGCGAGTGCGGTCATTATTTATTCAATAACGGCCTTTGCTGAACGAGCTGTGGACCCATAACACCACAATACTCTTTTTCTGTACGTTTAGCATTCGTTTGCTCAGAGGTTGATGCGCTTTCTGCTTCCTGAGCAGCTCTTCTTTAGTCCACCCTAGCGGCCTGCTTCTTCTCTTATTTTGTTGCCATCTTTTCACGTTAATTAAAATTGATTAAGTCAGTGTTTGTGTTGCAATTACTTAGTACGTTTTCCTTAATTTTTCACTTAAGATGGCACTTAAGTCTTCAATCTTCCTCAAGAATGATTTAAGATATGAGGAGGTAGGGAAAGTGACGGCAAAGGTGGGAGGGATACGAATGGCGCCCGCATGCATGTGCCTCATGGCCACCCTACTGCCGAGAGTCGATTCTGCAATAAAATACAAATAAAAAGAGGAATAACCTTGGAGGTCAATCATCACCCCAAAAGTGGATAGAAGACATCACCTAGTATATGTGTACCAAATTTCAGATCAGTAGTTCAAACAGTTTGCAAGCTACAGGTGATTTAAAATCCTGTACAGACATAAGGACAGCCACGGTAGCATATTATACAAGAAGACAGTAATAATAATATTAGCAGCTCACTACTCAAAATGAGGAGGATCTAGGCTTGAACCTGCAAACTCTTGATTAGGAGGCAGCAGTTCTTACCTCTGTACCAACTGAGCAGACACATTATCTTGGTGTAGATTGATATTTGGACTTGTGTTTTTACTCATTGACAGCACCATGCAAGTTGAATGATTTCTTTTTCTATGGTTATATTGTTGAATAAAATCACACTTGTTTTGTAATACCTTTTGTGAAAGTGTTTATTTGAAATTTGGACTTCAGTCTTCACACATTATACACTTCATGTCGGCATTTTGTCATTATTGCAATTAGATGAAAAATTTTCTGTTTTAGTTATGTGTTCAACATTTCTTGCCTCACATTTCCTGTCATCCTATGTTTATTTCAGATTGTTGTAGATATGGAACACACGTGAAATGTATGTATGCCAAATAACAATATATTATACAACCTATACAATTTCAAACACCTCACTGCCAGATAGAAAGACTTCAGCTCTGAGTTGACTTCAGCTGCCTGCTGCCAGTGCTGATTGACACATTTGCAAGACAAAGATGCTGATGAGGAGGTGCGAAGGAATTAAAGGTGGCCCGGGATTATGACTTTGTTCCTAGGCTTCAGGAATTCTAGTGTTACAAGAAGGTTGAACCTTCTTCCTGATTAGATTAAAGTCACTTCCAGCTATGAAATCAGTGACTTCTAATATTTAAGTTTCTCTATTCATCTTAGATGTCTTCCCTTGAATTACAGGTCTTCGTCCTTGCTCTAGTCCATTTTGCACCTTCTGGCTCAAGAGGTCTGCAGAGGTTCTCTGGAGAGATGTCAGGTTGCTCTGACTTACACATTTGTTACCAGATGATATCCAAGTAGATCCTAGTACAAGCTGAAGTTCAGTCATTTAGTTTGAACATACTATAAAAATAAAGTCAATCAATGATAATAAATTCTGTCATTACTATTGCAAAAAAATATTTTTCAGTGTTAACTAAAGAGCATCTTAGCAGAAAGGCAGACCACTTTTAAAAATACAACAATTAGCTAACAGTGACATCTAAAGGATGACAGAGTCAAATATTATAAGAACAGCAATACAATATAACTGAATTAAACACAACTGATACAAATCTCCTATTAGAGATATAGTTAAGGAAAATCAGATTTTTTTTACCATAGAAAATTAGCCAGAAAGGATGTTTGCAAGCATAGTCTTTTAATTTACTTGAATAATAAAGTAAAACATAAATATTGTCATCTTGTGTGTAGTATTTTACTTTACTGAATTAAATTACTTTGTCATTTTCTTAAATAGACCCAAGTTATATTCATTAATAAAATATCAAAGGAGATTGTCAATTTTAGCTTTAACCACAACCACTGCCTTACAGTAACTGGAATGATTCAGTTTCATTTTATTTTTGTAAAGTGCTCTTCACTGAGCTGCAGTTACAGAGCACAAATTCTCAGGTAAAATGCAATTATAAATCTTTTATATTACAAAACAAAGAAATTAGTACACATAAAGACAGTATCATGTAAGTGTGCCTGTGGATCACTTTCCTGACTCGACTGAGGTAAGCTGTACCACTCCAGGATGACAGGGGTGCTGTTTCTTCTCTTCCACCCAAAACTCAGAGAAAATGCCTGATGAGGGCTCCTATAAAAGCAGATAGCCACAGAAGAAGGTGTAATATATTCAGCAGAGCTCCTGTGTGACTCCTCCATAAAAACTTATTTAAAAAACCTTTTGTTGGGCTTCAAAGTCATATTTTACATTATGCTGACATGTATTTGTTTCAGGGGCGGCATGGTGGTGCAGTGGTAGCGCTGCTGCCTCGCAGTTAGGAGACCCGGGTTCGCTTCCCGGGTCCTCCCTGCGTGGAGTTTGCATGTTCTCCCGTGTCTGCGTGGGTTTCCTCCGGCGCTCGGTTTCCTCCCACAATCCAAAGACATGCAGGTTAGGTGGATTGGCGATTCTAAATTGGCCCTGGTGTGTGGGTGTGTTTGTGTGTGCCCTGCGGTGGGTTGGCACCCTGCCCAGGATTGGTTCCTGCCTTGTGCCCTGTGTTGGCTGGGATTGGCTCCAGCAGACCCCTGTGACCCTGTATTCGGATTCAGCGGGTTGGAGGATGGATGGATGTATTTGTTTCTTTTTAGTTTGTTTATTAAACAGGATCACCCGGTTGCAACTATAATTCTCACGGCAATCGTTTGTGTCCTGTTGCCCTGGCCACAAAACAGATTTGATTAAATACGCAGGAAAACAAAGTAGTTTGAGACTGATTTACACAGTGGAATTCAACAATATCTATCCATTAATTAATTGTTGAACTAAGGCTAGTTGACGATGGAGGAGAGTAGCAGCATCATTGGAAGAAATAAACCTCTAGGGGCAGTCCACAGACAAATTTTAAGAAGAAAGTCAAAGACAAACTCAGAAGGATTGATCTACCTGAAGTTTCATCCAGTTTGGGGTCACAGCAGACAAAATACCCATTTGTTTCCAGCCTGGAAACAACACTCAGTATAGGATGCCATTTCATCATCCAGGGCTCATATACACTGTAACAAGAAAGAGTCCAAGACATCATAAAGGTTTGGGGCAGCCACCCGTATGTTGTTTTTCCCCGGCTGCAAAAGTTGAAATAAGTGCATGTGCATAGAACAGAGTCCAAAACAGAACTGATCACAATAGACAAAGATGGAGGCTTTAAAGGTCTGTATAGGAAGTGACATCATCAAAAGGGCTGGAATCAGAAGTGAGGTCGTCTGGATTGGAAGTGACATCAGCAAAGGGCCCGGTGCCGGAAGTGATATCAGCAAAGGGACCAGCTCCAGAAGTGATATCTTCTGAGACACCGGAACCTTGCAGAATTTCCTAGGAAAGGTCTGTAGGGAACTAAGAAAGACAGTCAGCGCACTCCGCCGCCACCTGGTTGGATGTTTTACTACAAATACTTACACCCTTTAGCTGCCTCTTACTCGCACGTGTGTGACAAGGCCCCCCTCAGCCTAGACCCATCAGGTCAGGCGTCCTGCACCGAGAGGTCGTGGGCACGAGAGGGGGCATCAATGTTGGCATGGAGAGAGTTTTTATGATGAATTAGCAAAAACTTGTAAGATTGGAGGTCAAGAAACCACCTAGTGACCCATGGATTCAACTCTTTGTGAAGGGCCATCCACTATAAGGGAGCATGATCCATCACCAGAGTGAACTCCCGGCCCAAGAGGTAGTACCTCAAGTGCTTAATCGCCCATTTAATCACAAGGGCTTTGTTTCCGATGGGAGTGTTAGCTCCTTGGAAATATGTTCTTTTATATTGCAGCGTTTTAATAAACCTTTATTTAAATAATTATAAATTAGAACGGTGATATCCCTCTTTTCAGCGATAGGCAGCGACAAAATCACAGAAAAGACAGAATATACTTAGCTTGTTTAATGCGGCTCACGTTGCTGTACAGACAGGAGAAACAAGTCAGCTTCATTTCACCGAAGAGTTCTTTTCAGGGATTCGGTCATGTAGAAACTGCTTTTTTTGTCACAACGGAGGTGGCTTTTGGATCAGTCTCTTTCATCCACACAGTTTCTCAAAGTTGGCAAAGTTCCAGCTTCTTTTATATTGTTTTCTACACGACCAAGCTCCCATTACATTTCCAAACAAGGCAGACAATTTTGTGCTGAACATCAAACAGTCGGTTCAAATGACACTTAGTCCTTTTTAGGGTTTATAACACAGCCTTCCAGATGTCCCTGTCTGTCTTTATGCTTTGCTTGGCCCAGCAATTCTGAATGCTGACACTCTTTGCTAAATCTGGCTAATCTCTTTATGGCATGTTACACAGAAAAAGAATGAAAAATACATATAAAAAGATCTAAAACAGATACAGTGACACAATTCTTAATATTATAACAAACTTATTATAACATAAGGTTATCTGTGTGAGCAAATAATGAGCAGGGCTGAGCGGAGGGGGGATCCGGTTTCCTTTCCTTCCATGGCTTCAGCAAGTTCACATGATAAACACGCTCGCTTGGACTACGATTGGGTTGTTTCACCAAATAGTCGACCAATCCTTTCCTCTCCTTAATTTCATAAGGGCATTGCCAATGGGCAAATAATTTAGAATGGGAGGTGGGAACTAACACCATAACACAATCCCCCGGATGGAATTCTCGTGCCACTGTTATAATAGTGGGCCTGTGCTGACTGTGCCATTTCCATATGACTTTTTAAAATAGGTTGGATTTTTCTAAATCTATCGCATAATTGCACAATATATTCCAAAATATTTGTAGAGAGAAGAGCCTCTCCTTCCCAGCTTTCGTTCAAAATATCCAATATACCTCGGGGTTGTCGTCCATCCATCCATCCATCCTCTTCTGCTTATCCGAGGTCGGGTCGCGGAGGCAGCAGCTTAAGCAGAGAGGCCCAGACTTCCCTCTCCCCGGCCACTTCTTCCAGCTCTTCGGGAGAATCCCAAAGGCTGTTCCCAGGCCAGCCGGGAGACATAGTCCCTCCAGCGTGTCCTGGGTCTTCCCCGGGGCCTCCTCCCGGTTGGACGTGCCCGGAACACCTCACCAGGGAGGCGTCCAGGAGGCATCCTGATCAAATGCCCGAGCCACCTCATCTGACTCCTCTCAAGAGCCCCCTGAGCCCCTCCCAGATGACTGAGCTTCTCATCCTATCTTTATGGGAAAACCCAGGCACCCTGCGGAGGAAACTCATTTCAGCCGCTTGTATTCACGATCTCGTTCTTTCGGTCACTACCCATAGCTCATGACCATAGGTGAGGGTAGGAGCGTAGATCGACTGGTAAATTGAGAGCTTTGCCTTACGGCTCAGCTCCTTTTTCACCACGACAGACCGATGCAGAGCCCGCATCACTGCAGATGCCGTACTGATCCGCCTGTCAATCTCAAGCTCCATTCTTCCCTCACTCGTGAACAAGACCCCGTGATACTTGAACTCCTCCACTTGTGGCAGGATCTCTCCCCCAAAACCCTGAGAGGGCACTCCACCCTTTTCCGGCTGAGGACCATGGTCTCGGATTTGGAGGTGCTGATTCTCATCCCAGCCGCTTCACACTCAGCTGCGAACCGATCCAGAGAGCTGAAGATCACGGCCTGATGAAGCAAACAGGACAACATCATCTGCAAAAGCAGTGACCCAATCCTGAGTCCACCAAACCGACCCCTTCAACACCCTGGCTGCGCCTAGAAATTCTGTCCATAAAAGTTATGAACAGAATCGGTGACAAAGGGCAGCCCTGGCGAGTCCAACTCTCACTGGAAACGGGCTCGACTTACTGCCGCAATGCGGACCAAGCTCTGACACGGTTGTACAGGGACCGAACAGCTCTTATCAGGGGTCCGTACCCCATACTCCGGAGCACCCCCCACAGGATTCCCCGAGGGACACGGTCGAACACCTTTTCCAAGTCCACAAAACACATGTAGACTGGTTGGGCAAACTCCCATGCACCCTCCAGGACTCTGCTAAGGGTGAAGAGCTGGTCCACTGTTCACACCAGGACGAAAACCACACTGTTCCTCCTGAATCCGAGGTTCGACTATCCGACGGACCCTCCTCTCCAGAACCCCCGAATAGACTTTTCCAGGGAGGCTGAGGAGTGTGATCCCTCTATAGTTGGAACACACCCTCTGGTCCCCCTTTTTAAAGAGGGGGACCACCACCCCGGTCTGCCAATCCAGAGGCACTGTCCCGATGTCCATGCGATGTTGCAGAGGCGTGTCAACCAAGACAGTCCTACAACATCCAGAGCCTTAAGGAACTCGGCATATCTCATCCACCCCGGGGCCCTGCCACCAAGGAGTTTTTTGACCACCTCGGTGACTTCAGTCCCAGAGATGGGAGAGCCCACCTCAGAGTCCCCAGGCTCTGCTTCCTCGTGGAAGGCATGTTAGTGGGATTGAGGAGGTCTTGAAGTACTCCCCACCGACCCACAACGCCCCGAGTGAGGTCAGCAGCGCACCATCCCTACCATATACGGTGTTGACACTGCACTGCTTCCCCTCCTGAGGCGCGGACGGTGGACCAGAATCTCCTCGAAGCCGTCCGAAAGTCGTTCTCCATGGCCTCTCCAAACTCCTCCCATGCCCGAGTTTTTGCCTCAGCAACAACCGAAACCGCATTCCGCTTGGCCTGCCAGTACCTATCAGCTGCCTCCAGAGACCCACAGGACAAAATAGGACTCCTTCTTCAGCTTGATGGCATCCCTCAACGCCGGTGTCCACCAACGGGTTGGGGATTGCCGCCACGACAGGCACCGACCACCTTGCGGCCACAGCTCCGGTCAGCCGCCTCAACAATAGAGGCACGGAACATGGCCCATTGGACTCAATGTCCCCACCTCCCTCGGGATGTGGTTGAAGTTCTCCCGAGGTGGGAGTTGAAGCTACTTCTGGCAGGGGACTCTGACAGCCGTTCCCAGCAGACCCTCACAACACGTTTGGGCCTACCAGGTCTGACCGGCATCTTCCCCCACCATCGAAGCCAACTCACCACCAGGTGGTGATCAGTTGACAGCTCCGCCTCTCTCTTCACCCCAGTGTCCAAGACATATGGCCGCAACTCCGACAACACGACAACAAAGTCGATCATCGACCTGAGGCCTAGGGTGTCCTGGTGCCAAGTGCACATATCAACACCCTTATACTTGAACATGGTGTTCGTTATGGACAATCCGTGATGAGCACAGAAGTCCAATAACAAAACACCTCTCGGGTTCAAATCAGGGGGGCCATTCCTCCCAATCACGCCCTTCCAGGGGCCTCATGTATAAACGATGCGTACGCACAGAAATGTTGCGTAAGAACTTTTCCACGTTCAAATCGTGATGTATAAAACCTACACTTGGCATAAAGCCACGCACTTTCCACGGTACCTCATGCCTTGTCGTACGCAAGTTCTCCGCTCGGTTTTGCAGACTGGCGGCACCCAGCGTCAAAGCAATGCTACTCTTCCTGTGTGGTTACTCATTATTTTCCTGACGCGGCTTTATAAATACACTGAAACTAACCGCATATTGTTTATTAGTGTAACGCATCTGATTGTAATTAACTTGTAACAATATAATGGTCCAGGGAACAGCCATAGTATTCCAAATACCATAACTGCATTAGTGTTGTTACTCTCACTTCTTCTTCTTCTTCTTCTTCTTCTTTCAGCTCCTCCCATTAGGTTTTGCCACAGCAGATCATCTTTTTCCATATTACTCTCACTGCACGACTCGGAGTATTTATATCACTGTATCTGAGTGTGAATCACAGCAGCAGCTGATCGGAAAGAGAATTATCAGTATACAGCTTCAAGGACACGCTGTCTCAGCCACTGCAAAACGTTTTAAAGCCTTTCCTGTACAGACCTCGCGGTTCAGATTCAGTTTCATCCCAAGAACTTTAAATGCACTCAATCAATTGCACCTTGTAGAACTGTTTGTACTTATAAGTACAATCACCCCACTGTAAATTTGCACTACAGTTATAATATCGCACAACCTGAGCCACTTTATAAAGCGCGTATTTACATATGATGACGATATCATTTTTAAGGTGAAATGCAGCAAAATATGTTTATTAAATTATACAGATAAAACTTTAACTTCATTTAAATAATCTATATTCTTCACTGGGAGTGTTGTTAAGGATAGAATAATTAAACATGTACTACGAAGATATTTCAATGTTCTTTAAACGTTTTGAAGAATCGCGCTAAGCTTACAGATGGCTTAACTTCTATTACAGAGCTGATTGTGTGGCGATCGGTTACTTGGGGAAAGAAAAGCACTGACTGCAGTGACGGTTACGCCAATATATATTGAATATAACACAGAAAGAGAAAATAACAACACAGCTAAAAATGCAGCGACAAATTTCGGCAAAAGTTAAATGCTTGTGTCATGAGCACGGAGGCAGCTATGCAGTGTCTGCAACGGACGAGGCCATCCACCATGCATAAGCTACTTTACTGACATTGGCGGGCGAAGGAGCCACCGATTCTTCCTCTGCCCAGTGCCACCACAAGCCTAGTACTGCTGCAATAAATTATTTCATCAAAGTGAAAAACATGTTTAATAACGTGTTTTAACTCCTATCATCATGAAAATGACATCACATATACATCTCAGTATTTTAGTTATTCAGAGAGCTGTAATATCACGAATGTAATGGATTCTGTGTCCAGTTGGAGGAAGAGAGCCGGTTTAAGAAGCAAGTAGTGATTCACACACATAGGCACATAGAAGATCAAATACAAAACAAAGCATTTAACGTGCTACTTTAATTACGATATGATTTGAGAAACTGGTTAATTAAACGATTTTAAGATGAAGTTTATGATGTTCTACTTTAATGACAAAATAAACTACGTGATTAAAGTGGAAATGTTGAGATTGAAGTTGACATTTCGTGCTTTTTCCCTACTGTGTGCCTTTTTTTCTCTGTACCCTAATAAGCTTTTATATGACACTCAGACAGTGGGCTACAACTCGGCTTTTCACGGCGACTTTGATATGTGACTTCTTTTTTATTTCCCGGCACTGTGCGATTTTGTGAACGTGAGCTTTTAAGTTTCTCCAACACGCTATGTCACTCGATCAACTTCCTTTTGTAGATTATACCACGGTTTATTTGAACAAATAGTATGTTTTTCCTTTGCCTCCACTTGGTATTCGCTGAAATTCTTATATTTCCCCCGTGCTTTTCCCATTGTCTTTTCACAGAAGGCTAAGCTTAAGGGCGATTTATATTGATTTGCATATTCAAAGAGGCGTAATTCTGGGAGGAGTTGGGACGTTACATAAAGCGCGTGTACGAGCGTTAGTTTTCACGATGATTGGGATTTAATTAGCGGAAGAACGTGGAAGTTGGAGTACGCACAGATTCTTGCATCTAGATTTTTCTGTGCGTAAGCACATTTTGGCTTTTGTGCTTACGCCATGTTATAGTGCGAGTTCTACGCACGGCGTTATACATGAGGCCCCAGGTCTCACTGTCATTGGCCACGTGAGCATTGAAGTCTCCCAGCAAAATGAGGGAATCCTCAGAAGGTATGCAGTCTAGCACCCCCTCCAGAGACTCCAAAAAGGGTGGATACTCCAAACTGCTGTTTGGCGCATACGCACAAACAACAGTCAGGACCCTTCCCCCCACCTGAAGGTGGAGGGAGGCCACCCTCTCGTCCACCGGGGTAAACCCCAATGCACAGGCTCCGAGTCGGGGGGCAATAAGTATGCCCACACCTGCTCGGCGCCTCTCACCGGGGGCAACTCCAGAGTGGTAGAGAGTCCAGCCCATCTCAAGGAGATTGGTTCCAGAGTCCAAGCTGTGCGTCGAGGTGAGTCCGACTATATCTAGCCGGAACTTCTCGACCTCGCGCACTAGCTCAGGCTCCTTCCCTTTCAGAGAGGTGACATTCCACGTCCCAAGAGCCAGTTTCTGTAGCCGAGGATCAGACCGCCAATGTCCCCGCCTTCGGCCACCACCCAACTCACACTGCACCCAACCTCCTTGGCCCCTCCCATAGGTGGTGAGTTGTTTGGGTTGTCGTCCGTATAATAATTCAAAAGGTCAGAACCCTATAGAGGCTTTTGGGACTTCCTGATTGGTAAAGAGAACGAGGCGGAGGAGATGATCGAATTCTGCCCATCCCCGCTTGACCTTGAGTAGCGTCTGCTTGAGAGTCTGATTAAACCTCTCTACTAGACCATCGGTTTAAGGGTGATACACCACAGTTTTTAAGTGCTTTATTTTCAGTAACTTTGCTGTCTCCCTGAATGCCTCTGAGGTAAAAGGTGTCCCTTGATCCGTTACGACTTCTTTAGGGATGGCAACTCGCACGAAGACCCCTACTAGTTCCCGTGCGATTGCTTTAGATGTAGCTGAGCGCAAGGGAACAGCTTCCGGGTATTGGGTCGCATAATCTGCGAGGACTAATATATATTTATGTCCTCGGGCTGAGGGCTCTAAGGGTCCTACAATATCGACCCCGATTCTTTCAAAGGGGACATCAACTAAGGGAAGAGGAACGAGAGGAGCACAATCTCTCCTAGGAGTTTGCCGTAATTGACATTCTGGACAAGAAATACAAAAACAGCAAACCTCCTTGTTAATTCCCAGCTAATAAAATTGGAGCTTAATCCACTCTAAAGTTTTTTCTGAGCCCAAAGGAGGTGGGTGTATGCTAATTCACAAGCCGGCCACCGGTAGGATCCTGGGATTAACAACAGTTTCCAGACCTCTCCCCCATGTTCTGCGACCCAACATAACTGATCATTTTCTATTACAAAGTGAGGTCCCTGTGGCATGGACTGATGTGTGCATTGGCCATTGACGAGGACCACTGCATTCTTTGCACATTTTAGGAAGTCATCATTCCACTGCTTCCTTTTGAAAGAAGCCAGAATTTTTCTAAACTGAAAGTGTATATCGGAGAGAGGGTCTGGCCTGACCTCAGGGGGCAGGCATTCCTCCTCACTCGTTGAGGCGCGGGTGGATGACATATTCGCCTGCGACGGTCCAGGAGTCTCCCTGTCCTCCTTGTGGGCTTCAGTATCTCTCTCCACTGGCTTTGTACACGCCATGGGGACAGCTTGTGATGAGTTATCCCCATCTATAATGAGGCATAAGTTTTTATCGGGAGTAGTCAATAGTTTACTGCATTTGTTATTAGACCAGTCCCGCCCCAGAATCACTAGAAAATGAGGATTAGGGTGGACTGCCATGGGAAACTTCCAGAGGGTTATAGCCTGCTCCTGGATTGAACTTCCATTTCTTTATTCTTCTTGCCTGCTGGACTAGGGATAGCCCATATTTTATTGGGACCTTAGTCCCAATGTGCGGCTCAGCTCTCTTCTCTGAGACAGTATAATAAGCCCTTTTTGTTTCATCCCCAGAAACCAGCCTACGTCAGTGTGTCTTTTTCACACTTTCCATTTGGTAAGTTACCAGCCCGAGTTTGTATTTTGGGAGCGGAGCCTGTAATGAGTCCTTCCTGACCCCTAAACACACTCCCCCCACATAAACTCGGCCCCAGTACTTTCCTACCTAGTTTTTTTATTAGTTTGTGTCCCGGTTTCTTCTGGGACTTTATCCTGCTGACTATGCCACTGTAACAACAAAGAGTCCAAGATATCATAAAGGTTTGGGGCAGCCACCTGTTTATTGTTTTTCCGTGCTGCAAAAGTTGAAATAAGCACGATGTGCATAGAACAGAGTCCAAAGCTGAACTGATCACAATAGACAAAGATGGAGGCTTTAAAGGCCCATATAGGAAGTGATGTTAGCAAAAGGACCGGAATCAGAAGTGATGTCGTCTGGTCCGGAAGTGACGTCAGCAAAGGGCCCAGTGCTGGAAGTGATGTCAGCAAAGGGACCGGCTCTGGAAGTGATGTCTTCTGAGGCACCAGAACCTTGCAGGATTTCCCTGGCAAGGTCTGTGGGGAACTAAGAAAGACAGTCAGCGCACTCCACTGCCCCCTGGTCAGATGTTGTATTACAATTACTCAGACCCTTTAGCTGCCTCCTACTCGCAGGTGTGTGACAACACACACTCACCCACATGCAAGCACACATATAGGGGCAGTTTGGAATCTCCAATTGAGCTAACATACACGTCTTTGGAGATGTGGGTTAAAAATCTAATTACGCATGGAGGGAACTTGTAAAATCCACATGAACAATTGACAGTGACCATATGCAGAATTCAGACCCAGGGCATTGAGTCTTTAAGTCAGCAGCATGAACCAACCATAGTGACACTGTACTCTGGAAAGAATGATTAATTTCTGTGAGGTCAAATACTTACTGGGTGCTACCCTGAATTGGTTGCAGTGAGTGCAAACAGTGGTGGAACAAAAATTTAGAATGGAACATTAAAAAAAGAATTCAGCTCTGACGTCCATGCATTAGCTAGCCATAAAATTAAAAAGGTCATAATCAAAAGTATCAAAATACATTGTCAACAACTAGGGAGCATATAGCTCCCCAAACTCCTTACACAACAGACAGAGAACAAGTCCAGCACATAACACACATTTATTAAAAATGGGAAACATTTTTCCCTTGCTTCCCACCACTCCAGCACAGTACCGACAAGGACCAATACACCAAATACACAGTCTCTTTCTTCTTCTTGTGTCTTCTCTTCTGTCTCCGCTCCTCCCTCAAGCTTCTTCCACTTCCTTCCGACACTGGCTCGCTGACTGGAGTGAGGTGGCTTCTTTTATAGAGCACCCAGAAGTGCCCCATATGTTCCGTGATCTCCTTCTGGGCGTACTTCTGGGGTGTGGTGGCAGTCCAGCTGAGGAGGGCTCAGCCATTCCCCTGTGCCCCCTGTTGGTGGCCACGGGACACAGCAGTGATTAACTTTCATGTTCCAAAACAGTGGCACCTTAGCAAGCCATTTAGGCTCACCATCTTTCATCCCGGGGTTGTGGGGTGGGTTTATTGCCCCATGCAAGCTCCTTCACCTGGTCTTCCAATTTTGAAAGTGTCCCAGCTGTCCCTCACACTGCCCCTCCTTCAACTGAGCTCTGTAGGGCAAACAGTCCACTCCTGCAAATCTACAGTCGAGCAGTTTCCCTGTATGGACAACTTCTCCAGCCGTGACCTGGTCGGCAGCATTTGTAGCACAACTGCCCCTCTCCTGGTGCCCCACGTGTTCAGAAAGAGGATGGAATGCCCTGTTCTGCCCTACGCCCACCCAAGGTCGCCTTATCCTGTCACCTGTGCAGAGAGTGGCCACGACCTCATGTGAGTGCACAGACTCGCATACTGCAGTGTCAGGAGGCCCTTTCTTTTCCTTACAGATACCTTTTTTTTTCTGGAGTTTGGCAACAGTCCGGGTCTCCCTATGTGATAAAGAGAGTTCCCGCACCATCTGAACATCTTTTGTGCAACACAATACAGCCTTCAGATTTTGACATAGGCAGTGCTAGTGCTCTTTTGATAGACGTCTGATGAGTCACACAACTTTTGTGTTGATTATACTGTTCTGAATACAAAGGTACCATAATGTGTGCCTCATGGCCTGAGTATACGAGATGTGACAATTGGTTCACAGGGGCAAAATATTCAGAACATTGGACTTGTGCAGTGGTTATCGTGAGGTATAAAATGGAAAACAGCAGGCAAGAGACACTGTGATTAGTCTCTGAGGGCTTGTTCTAGTTCAAGGTTCAGGCCTTCATTGTGAACAATGATGGGGCAAATTTCATTGGCTTATCAAATAAGCTGAATTTGAAAAATCTGTTATTTATAACAGACAATCTTTTTTTTTTTAAACTAATAACTAGAAAACATCTGCACTGTTGTTTGCTTCCTGAAACTATGAAAAAAAAATGTTCAGAACATGTACACTTTCCATAGAATGCAACAGGTTTAATGTGTTGATTCCCTCAACACCCAGTTAACCTTGTAGGGCATGCAGTTTTGACAAAGACTATAGCATTGAACCATGAGACAATTTCCATCATATAGGACTGCCCTATAACCGTGGGTCTCAAAACTCCTATAGGACTAAATACATTTTGGAGTAAGTAGTAAGGAAAATCATCCTGTAACAAAGTTAGGTTATTGTGACCTTTGTCTCAATTTGAATAGGGGTAAATTTCATTAAAGAGCTACTGTATATAGAAACAGACTGCCAATTTTAGCTTAAAGTCACTTTTACTGTTTTACTCAATTTATCTTTTGACACATTAATTTCTATGTAATCACTCAGTTATCTTCACAAAGTGATCATGCAGTTTGGAGACAAACTGCCAAAATGACACCCTTAGGAGTGTTTGGGAAAACCTGTTTGAATATTTACATCAGGGCAACCTAGAGACTCATAGGAGATGAGGAACTTAACAATGAGAACTGAGAGAACAAGAAGATCATCCTATGATGATTAAGAAATTTGGATGGTGTTCTGCCTCGCCCGGAAGCGGGTCACCGGAGCCCCCCTCTGGAGCGAGGCCTGGAGGTGGGGCTCGATGGTGAGTGCCTGGTGGCTGGGCCTGTACCCATGGGGCTCGACCGGGCACAGCCCAAAGAGGCAACGTGGGTTCCCCTTCCCATGGAGTCACCACCTGTAGAAGGGGCCAAGGAGGTTGAGTGCAGTGTGAGTTGGGTGGTGGCCAAAGGTGGGGGACTATGTCTCTAGGCTGGCCAGGGAATGCCTCAGGAAGAGCTAGTAGAAGTAGCCAGGGAGAGGGAAGTCTGGGCATGTCTGCTCATGCTGCTGCCCCCGCAACCCAATCTCAGATAAGTGGAACAGGATGGATGGATGGGGATGAGGGACTAATCACATACACAGATACATCAAAAAATGGAAGGATACAGGGACAGCGTATGAGGCAATAAACAGTGGTTTGCCTTTAGAGAAAAGGTAATTGATTGGAGAAAGAGTGAAGAATCAACATTCCTAAATTAAAAGAGAGCAATAGACACCTTCTACACCAATAACTAATGCCTATATTTTACTCTTTTTTTGCATGCTGCTATTGCAATAATTACAGCAGCAAGGACTTTTGCTGACATCATCAATGCTATATAAGAAGTATCTATCATTCTTCCATCATAACAACAACATTTATTTCTATAGCACATTTTTCATACAAATGATTTATCTCAAATTGTTTTGAAAGATGCCAATGAGGTAGTTACATGCAAATAAAAACAAAATTAGATAATAATAGTATGCAAAAAAATAAGTAATGCACACTAAAATAAGATATATACTGTAATTAAATAAATTTAAATATAGAATTGTTGTTTAGTCACTAAATGACAGTCCAACGATAAGGTCAGTTGGCCAGAATGGACAGAAAATTTTTTTAAAGCTCCAATTAAGCTGAAAAAAAACTTTGTTGTCATTTTTTTAAAATATAAAGTTTTATCTTAGAGGATTTGACACATTGGGCCCTGTGGCAGGTTCGGGTATTTGCTTTCATTCAAACTTTTAGATATCATGCACAGTACTTTGATCAAGCAGTGGTGGTGAAGCGTGCCACCAAAGAAGAACAGGAAAAAAAAAATTGAAAAGAGTAAGAATTAATAAAGGTTTCATGTTCATTGAAAAGTACAATAGTTCTTCTATTCATATCCAATTTATTAAGGGTAGAACAAAGATGTACCTGCGAAAAAGCCAATTTAAAAAGTGGGTTTTTAGGAGACTTTTAAAGTGATCTACAGTTCTAGCTTGATATATTTCTATTGGTCAAGTACTCCAAATCTTTGGATCATACTATATGTTGTGATCTGAAGAGTGATGTTTCTGATGTTGAATGGATCTAAGAAGTATTGTTGATAATAGAGGGTTCATTAAGAGAAGCCGTGCAAAGCTTGAGACATAGTATTGCAACTAAATTGAATATATAATCGACAGAACAATATTAAAGACAGGTCAATAAAACCTAAATAGAATGACAGCCTTCTAAATGAGAGATGTCTTTGCTATTAACTCTGGTGTGTATGGGATCTCCTCCACATTGTTTTAAGACTTCATTTAGAGGCTTTAGTTAAAGGGCTCTTTAGAAAGTCTGATATCCCATCTTTTTCTAAAATCAAACACCAAAGCCTATTACATTTTACAATTACATCAAAACAGCCAGGTGTAAAAATTAATGGGAACCCGGAATTTAGACTTCACAGTTATTATACTTGAAGTTCCAGATGTAGTTGGTAAATGTCTGGACTAAATTTCAAAATATGGTAAATCTACTTTAAATCTATATATATTTCATCTTTTTGCATTGTGTCACATGAATGCATTTATTGATATCAAAATCCATCTGAAAGAATTCTGTCTTTTTTATCATGCTCTCTGGTTATATCTTAATGCACTGCACAGTTATAAATAGCTGCAAACAGAATTTAACTTGTTATGCCTGTTGCAAATTTGTCTACGTTTTAAATCATCAAGGACTCTGTGTGTGTGATTTGATTGCAGATGACACAGCACTGATTTTTATTTGTTTGTTTTTTTGACTGTATATAAAAAAACTCAATTTTTTCAACTTTTACGATTTGTCCGTGTCCTATTTGTCTCCACCACTGGCCATTGGTCATGAACTATTAGATGCCCAGGGTTCAAGGTCATACCAGAGTCATATTGGCACAGGGCATCACAAATGCATATATGTAAATATCATTGTAATTTTGTTTTTTGTTTCACCTTAACTAAAGTGAATTGTTGGATTTGTTTGTGTGTATGAGGGTCAAAGTAGGATACGTGCTTGAGTTATTGAGCAAAGCACATTATCTCTGGAGGTAGCTGGAGTCTCATTACATTGTGTGTAAGCCCATCTACCTAGCACATTGAGAAATCTCAAGCTATGGTCACACGCTGTTTGACAATTAATAGAAGTATACCCATTTATGTTGGTATAAAAAGGAAATGGGGGTATGTGCTCTGCTTTACCAGCAGGAACTTCTCCTGGGATGGAAGCTTTAGTGTGAAAAGCTGAAACTGTGCAGATATCCTATTGCTCGTCTTCACTTGGCATAATGATGTAGGTTGCATGCAGAGATACAATGGATACAAGTGTTCAACAAAAATGCTCTTGGGTATCACCAAAAACACCATTTTAACAAAAATTGATGTTCTGGGCTCAAGGGACACCCTGTCTTCCCATTGATCAGAGCTGAAGCTGACAATGTTCTTTGCCTAAAGACTAATTATGCACTCCTGTAACCCATATTAACCTTCTTTAAGTTAGAAGGAAAAGAAAGCAGTTGTGATTTGGAATGTTGAACTTTGTTTATACTGTAGTTACTGCATGAAGCCTGTGCGCAGACAGCACTGCAAAGTGCATGTGCACTGACCGACCAAAAAACATTTATACTTGTAGTGGCCCAATTGATTGGCATGTTGATAGTCTCCTAGTCAGTATAAAAGTGTCACAGCATAGGATGTGAGACTCTGCTAATGCAAGTAGAGTTTGCCTGCTATTACTGACTTTTAAGGAGAAGAAAAGGAGAAGATGGTGTGTTAGATCTATTGACCAAAAGCAGTGAAGGAAGAGCAAGTGAAGTATTTTAGTGAGTGGGGGACCAACATGATGAGTAGATGCATTTCAGATGTTTTTGCATGTTCGACTTGCATTTTGATGACTTGTTGCATCATATTCAGCCCATCATTCCTCATTCAGTGCACCCACTAGCTTCTCCTTGAAATTCACCATTTTGGATACACATGCCACTGCGCCTGCTGAACATCTGCCATATTTAAAAATTTCTGCGTACAGCATGAGGTGTGCGGGGGCGTGTCTCCAAGTCTGATGGCATTTTAACCGCTTGGTCCTCATACCCAACTGGGGCAAATCAAGTATAAACTAGGTTTCAAGCATTTAAAAGAAGAGGACGTTCACTTTTCACGGGCACTCTTAAGAAGTAAGTCTGAGTTTTTTCATGGTTAAAGTGACACCAGTCTGTTGTAATGCAAAAGTTATTTTTAGTATGCAATGTGATAAATTGTGACAAAAAAAAAAAACAACAGAAAACAACTGTAATTACATTAGTAAATGTTTATTATAATGATAGCTAGACACTGGTTTCGCACTGGTCATAGTACAGAAAAGGCACTAACACGGGTTGTAAATGACATTCTGATATCCTCTGATGAAGGAAACTCCACTGTAATTATGTTGTTAGACTTAAGTGCAGCATATGACACCATTGACCATTCTATTTTACTGCACAGGCTAGAAAACGATGTTGGGCTTACGGGCCCCGTGCTCGCCTGGTTTAGTTCTTATTTATCAAATCGATTCCAATATGTACAGAAATGTGCTGACAGTAGTCCATCATTATACACAGAAGTTCAATATGGTGTCCCGCAGGGCTCAGTACTGGGACCTTTACTGTTTTCACTTTACTTTCTCATTAGGAAACATAATGTTAATTTTCACTCATATGCAGATGACAGCCAGTTATACCTTTCATTTATATCAAATGAAGTTTCTCTGATGTTGTCTTTAATTAGTTGTGTTAGCGAATTAAAGGAGTGGATGAACGAGAACTACTTGTCTTTAAATACAGATAAAACAGAGATGTTAATTGTTGGAGGGAATGACGCTGATCACAACAATATTTTGTCATTATTTAACTCAGTTGGAATCCCAATTAATTTTACTGAATCAGCCCTCAATCTAGGAGTTATCTTTGATTCTAGCATGTCATTTAAAGAACATATTACAAAGTTGTCCAAAACATGTTTCTTCCATCTTAAAAATGTTAGGAAATTAAGGCAATTTCTAAATAAACAGTATTCTGAGAAATGAATTCATGCATTTATCTCTAGTAGGATTGACTACTGCAATGCGGTGTTCACTGGCTGTTCAAACTGTTCTCTATACAGCCTCCAGTTAATTCAAAATGCGGCTGCAAAAATTATTACAAGAACAAGAAAATATGAACACATAACTCCAGTTCTTAAATCATTACACTGGCTCCCGGTTAAGTTTAGGGCAGATTTCAAAATCCTCTTTAACATATAAAGCATTAAATGGCCAAGGTCCGACTTACTTGTCTGAACTTATCATGACTTACAAACCTGAGCGCACATTAAGATCTCAAAATGCCAGTCTGCTTATGATTCCAAGGATTAATAAAATAACAGTGAGAGGTCGAGCTTTTAGTTACAGGGCCCCTAAACTGTGGAATGGTCTTCCTGCTTCTATAAGAGATGCCCCTTCGGTCTCAGCCTTTAAATCCCGGCTGAAGACTCACTACTTCAGTTTAGCATATCCTGATTACAACTGCTGATTAACTGTACAGACTGCATCTCTGTTGTTAGTCATTAGCACTAAAACATAAGTAACATGATAGTAATAATTGAATTCTAACCCTCACCTATTCTGTTTCTGTTCTCGGTACTCAAATGTGGCAATTAATGCCAAGGCCCACCTGCCAAGTTGTTTGCCTGCCTATGGTAAAGTCATCCCTGATGGAGGATCACAGGAATCATAAGAAAGAGGGGTTCTTTCATCGGATTGGCTGGTCCAGCACTGTTTCAGCCGTGGAATGGCCAAATGGGGGAGGCAGCTTGATGGATGAGATCTCCAGGACTCTAAAAATATCCAAATCTTATTATGTGATATCGTCTACTGTTAAATTCTGCTCCGTACATTTTTATTTTTATGCTGTATTGAGGATTTGTTCTGTTCTGTGTATTGTATTGTATTGACCCCCTTCTTTTGACACCCACTGCACGCCCAACCTATCTGGAAAGGGGTCTCTCTTTGAACTGCCTTTCCCAAGGTTTCTTCCATTTTTCCCTACAAGGTTTTTTTGGGAGTTTTTCCTTGTCTTCTCAGAGAGTCAAGGCTGGGGGGCTGTCAAGAGGCAGGGCCTGTTAAAGCCCTTTGCGGCACCTCCTGTGTGATTTTGGGCTATACAAAAATAAACTATATTGTATTGTATAAGATATTTTTAAGAAAATGTATATTTGATCATTTTTATGTTTGATTTTGTGAATTTTGAATTGTGTTAAATATTTGGTTGGAAATGAAAGTAAGTTCTGGTTCGGAATTATACTTAAATGCTCTTTATTTATAATGTCTGTACGTATAGTTTATTAATGTAAGTTGCATTAAGTGTCAAACTGTGTATGCTGTTGTAGAAATTAGTAGCATGTTTACTGAAGAAATTAATGAACATTTTTGCAGTGTACAAATTGTTTATTTTAGACACCAGTCTTTTTCCAACGCACATGGAGTTGAAACAAAGATGGCGAGCAAGTAAATTATCAGAGGGAATGTGAAGAAAAAACACAGCATGAGCTTACAGTTTTTACAGACAATGAGGACAAGGAAATAGGAAAAAAAACAGATAAGATATACAATTTTGCACAGGTATATTTTTTTCTCTTTTGAGATCTCAGTTTAGTACATATTCCACTAGTGTAGTACAGTATATTGTTGCTTTTGCTTAAGCATTTTCTTGAGACACTAATGACTTAACTTTTTAGGAAGCTTTTTTTGTAAAATGATTAACTATATATAAGTTGATTAGTGAAATTTGTGAGCATTGTATTTCTTACAGAGAAAACGTAAATTTTAGTTCAAATTTGCAAATATGTTGACATAGTGTATTTTGACTTTCCTACATACAAATGTTTAATATAAGTTTTTTAACATGTATATTATATTTATGCTATTACTTTTTCAATCATCCTTACAATCCTGAATGTCAGATGGTGTTACACTCCCACTGCATGTAATGAATAAATTATACAAACTGTGATAGTCTATGATGATGATGATCTACTAAGGAAAAGGTTTATATTTGTCTAAATTATATCCATGCACTGAGTGACTGTGTCAGTGTTCTGTAACAGGAACTCTATTAAAGAAATCACCTAGTGGCATAAGAGAACAGACAGAGAGCTTTATTTAAAGCAAAAATTTAAGTTCTCAAAAGTAAAAAGAAAGCTCCACATATAGGTTTACTGGATCAGAGAAACATTTTCCTTATTTCAAAACTTTAATTTTCTGTTCTGTTAGAAATTAAACTATTACATTTATGGGTCATTAGATGATGTCTTTCGTAACGAGTATCTAATTACAACAACAACAACATTTATTTATATAGCACATTTTCATACAAACAGTAGCTCAAAGTGCTTTACATAATAAAGAATAGAAAAATAAATGACACAATAAGAAAACAAAATAAATCAACATTAATTAACATCGAATGTTAAGTCGAGTAAGATCCAATAGCCAGGGGGGACAATGATGCCCTTGTAAAAGAACTAAGCAAAAGTCCAGCTGAGCTCCAACTTTGTTTTGGACAGTTTTAACTGCAATTGAGCTCATAACTGGAGATGATACTGTAGTATCATACAAATTAGTCTCCAACTTAGTGGACGTGGACTAACGCAGTATGTTTGTTGAAACTGATAAAATAACATTATCTACTAAAGCTCCACATGGAAACATTTACCAAATTCTACACTGGGTGATTGATAAAAGTTTATGCCAAATGAAATTCTTGTACTTCACAGAGAAACAGAATGGGAAAAAAAAAAGATGCAAACTATAAACAGTTTTCACTAAAGACTCACCGCAGGAACGGTATCATAATACAGTGGTAGATGTGAAGGTTTTCTTAATGTATATTTTAATAACTGCAACAAAATGTATCTTCTAACATTTCCTACGTCTGCTACTTACCTCCCCATTTCAGTAGAGAGCACAAAAGCAGGAACCATTTATTGTGTTTATTTGTTTGTGTATAGTTGTATTTTTGGGTTTCAAAGTAAGCAAATTTACTTTATATTAATCTCTCTTCTGTACTTTTTAGATGCAACAACTATTACCATGCCACAGTAGCATAAAAATACAACATAACAAGCATGTTAGACAGATTTAAATTGATCACATGGTACACAATTTCTGGAGGAAAGTTTTAGTGCATTAAATTATATTTAAGCTAATATGACTAACTTTCATTTGAAATAAAAAAATACTAAATCATTAAACAGACTATAATGCAACTAACAGAAAGTAACTGCATATGCCAATTTAATGATGGTATTATGTACATATATCACATATGAAAAAGACATGAAAAATGTATGAAAATCAACTCTCTGCCAAGAAATTAGAAAATGACATTTTTAAAAATTAAAAATCAGTTTGTTTTTATTTTTTAAGTTGAAAATGGTATTTTATACTGTAATGAGCTGTATTTTTATTCAAATAAAGCATCATCAACAGTAAGAATATTTTATTGCCAATTAAGAATACCAATGTTCTCATGCTTTTTGCAAACTTTAACTGCTATCAAAAATACTACTGTATAAATTCTTAGCATTTTATAATTAGGTAAAATTATTTACAACATTTGGTCACTTTCTTTTAGGTCAAAGATATCAAACTTTTTACAAAGAATGTTATCTGGGTTTTTGCTCACATTTCTAAAAATTCAAAACTGAGATTATTGTGATGTTAAAGATGTTTGTGCTTGATTGTAACAAGGATGGCATATCTTCTTTCTTTTAATTCCTCATGGTTGTTTGACAACAATAACACAAGCTCCAGCTCTCCCAATGTTGAGAGGCACCTCCTGTGGGAATTTAAAAATAGAAGTCAGACACTGTAATGTTATTATACTTGTAGCATATAATTACTGAATAAGTGACTTTTGCAATATAGACACAAGGCATTTTTGGAATTACGTAAGATTATTATTTACAAATAAGTAGTTAAAAAATCAGAATTGAAAAATTTGAATTTTTCCAAACAGTATTTTTTTTCGAGTGCTTTAAAAATGTCATTATTTGCTACCATAAATGGTCATGGCTTATTTAATATTTAACTGTTATTATGTACATAAACAAACACAGTCAATTACATTAATTGATTTGTTTGACTGCAACATACTAGCTGGTCATCAGAAGCAATACCTATAAAAATGACTGACAAAACCCAAACAAGATAAAAACAAAATTGCTTGTGTTTTTATGTGTCAATGCAGCCTTTGACTATTAAGCTGATAATACAGCAGTCTCTTCAGGTGTCTGACTTGTACATTGTGACTGGCAAATCTGACTCTGGTGATTCTTTTAATGGCAGCACATTTTGTGTGAAATAAGAAATATTTGTACTGCACATACATAACCATACAGACAAAACAAAGCAAATCCTATATGGTGAAACCAAGCAATACATGATTTTTGTAAAACAAAAAAAAAAATAAAGAACAAAAAGTGAAATTTAAAAGGACTCAAAGCGTGTTGAAACAAATATAAAGATGTAGATATATGTATGGTCAAAGCAAAAGTAAACTTTTTTTGCATTTTATCATGTTAGTGTCTATATAAAGGCCTGGAGTGATACCAAGGTTACTCATCTCTCTTTCCAATGTTAGGAGGTGAGAGATATGGAAGCCGTGGTGACCTTAGGGCCCTTAAGGTTCACCTTGCCTTTCCAAATCTCTGGTCCTAGAACTTGGTGTAGCAACTTGAACAAGTTTTACCTGTTGGAAGCCACTGACACACAGAATTTTAATTAACATCCCTAACTTCGCTTAGCACTTCGATGACACCCCTCCCCCCACCCTCTGAGACTTAATAACTACTTGTATAAATCTAGACCAAAGTAATATTAAAAGAGTTTAGGGAACAGCCAAAAGAAGAAGAAAGAAAGTTTATTTATTAGAGCAAAAAATGCAATATAAAGATTAATGATTAAATGCAAAATGTTCTGTGCTTCATCACAATTTGATCGCTAAAGTGTACAGAGATATCCTTGGATTTTATGGCTTGCTTTTTAATCTGACATGGAGTGTAAATTGTGGGACCTTATATATGTGCCTTTCTAAACTATGTCCAATCAATTCAGTTTGACACATGTGGACTCCAATCATGTTTTGAGACATTTTCTATTACTTGATTATAACTGTTTGTGCCATTTTTAACAGAACACTTCATTGCTGCTATTAATAGCATTTAACATGTGGGCTGTTTAAAGGTGGGCGGCACAATGGTGCAGTGGTAGTGCTGTTGCCACACAGGAAGGACACCTGGGTTTGCTTCCCGGGTCCTTCCTGCGTTGAGTTTGCATGTTCTCCCCGTGTCTGCGTGGGTTCCCTCCCACAGTCTTAAGACATGCAGGTTAGGTGCATTGGTGATCCTAAATTGTCCTTGGTGTGTGGGTATGTGTGTGTGTGTCCTGCAGTGGGCTGGCACCATGCCCGAGATTTGTTCCTGCCTTGTGCTCTGTGTCGGCTGGGATTGGCTTTAGCAGATCCCCGAGACCCTGTGTTAGGATACAGTATAGCGGGTTGGACAATGAATGACTGACTGAATGACTGGCTGTTTAAAGACAACTGTTACCACTGCCACTTTGGTGTGGTTTTAGTTGATTGCAATGGTTTTCTTTGGTTCATTTTGTGCTTTTCATTTAGTCAGGTTTATGGTCTTTTCAGCTTGCATCTTGTTGCGTTTTCTGGTTTTAGATGAGTTTCTGGTAATTTCATCTAATTTTACTTTTTAGATTATGAACTTTAGCTTGTGATCGTTTTTTTTTTATATAATTTTGTTAATTCATTTCAGCACTTTTACTTGTTTGGAATTTTTTAATTTCTAAATTAAATTTTTTCATTTTTACATCAAATTGTTAATAAATTATATTAATAATGTTCCAAGTTCCCAAAGCCAGTCTCCATTGCCAGGGTCTAGTCCATCTACGTCTTTCCTTTTGCCCACCACTAGATAGATAGATAGATAGATAGATAGATAGATAGATAGATAGATAGATAGATAGATAGATAGATAGATAGATAGATAGATAGATAGATAGATAGATAGATAGATAGATAGATACTTTATTAATCCCAAGGGGAAATTTACATACTCCAGCAGCAGCATACTGATAAAAACAATATTACATTAAAGATTGATAACAATGAAAGTATAACAGACAGACAATAATTTTGTATAATATTAACATTTAAACAGGTGGAAATGAAGAGTCGCATAGTGTGGGGGAGGAACGATCTCTTCAGTCTGTCAGTGGTGGAGGACAGTGACAGCAGTCTGTCGCTGAAGCTGCTCCTCTGTCTGGAGATGATCCTGTTCAGTGGATGCAGTGGATTTTCCATTATTGACAGGAGCTTGCTCACCACCCGTTCTGCCACGGATGTCAAACTGTCCAGCTCTGTGCCTACAATAGAGCCTGCCTTCCTGTTGTGATGTGAGATTTTACATATAACTTGATAAATGTTTTGTATGTCTTTATTTATAATTTAGGCAAACCAATGTAATTTAGTGGTACCTTGGTGAGAGGCATTCTTGTTCATCCCCCCCATGTTTACGACTTTTCTTTGTAATTTTACGACAGGATTTGGGGGATGTGTCTTAAACCAGTTTGATGAGCATTTCTTTGCTAAAGTCTTTTCCCCCATCCCCCACACAAAGCCAGGTTAGTGTAATATATGGTCTTTGGGGGTTTGAACAGGAGATAAGATGTTCTATTTCACCCATTGGTCTGAGGTATGGCTGTTTGGAATTGGCTAGTCTCAGAGGCCTTTAAGTACCATGATGTCCTATTGGTTCTAGGAATTGGAGAGAACATCTATAAATTTGCTTGCTCAACCACATTCTCTCTCTCTCTAACTAACATATGATGAAGACGCATCTCTCTTGCTAACCTGTGAGGATGAAGACCACACAATGAAGAGCACAGCTCAGCAGCCATATTGAACAGACATGTGGCTGAAAGCTGAGCACCAACGATGCCTCAACTAGAGACATTTTAAGTAACTGCAAATCTGTGTGCCACCTGAATTACACACCACCATTTTATCAGGTTGTATGGTTGCCAATATTCAAATGTACTTTGCATTTTGTTATTATTTATGAATATTATCAGTAATACAATATTTTATGTGTAACTTAACTCCTGCTTGTCTTTCTACTACATCTAATTGCCTGAGGTTATAGATATAGAAGGGAAGGTGGGGATAAGTTATAAACAGTGGTAAGTCTGTGAGATTAGGCATTCTAAGGCTGCATATTAATAATACAATAGGGGAAAGTAGAGCAATACATATATTACTCTACCAAGATAAAACACTTCCTCACTAGTTTGTCCAGGTGTGAGGCATCCCTCTTCTTTATGCTGCCTCCCCATCACACCACCGCATAGAAGAGGGTGGTCGCCACAACCGCCTGATAGAACATCTGCAGCATCTTATTGCAGATGTTAAAAGACGCCAGCCTTCTAAGGAAGTATAGTCGGCTCTGTCCTTTCTTACACAGCGTATCAGTATTGGCAGTCCAGTCCAATTTATCATCAAGCTGCACTCCCAGGTATTTATAGGTCTGCACCCTCTGCACACAGTCACCTCTGATGATCACAGGGTCAATAAGGGGCCTGGTCCTCCTAAAAGCCACCACCAGCTCCTTGGTTTTACTGGTGTTTAGTTGTAGGTGGTTTGAGTCGCACCATTTAACAAAGTCTTTGATTAGTTTCCTATACTCCTCCTCCTGCCCACAACTGATGCAGCTGACGATAGCAGTGTCGTCTGCAAACTTTTGCATGTGGCAGGACTCCGAGTTGTACTGGAAGTCCAATGTATATAGGCTGAACAGGACCGGAGAAAGTACAGTCCCCTGCAGCGCTCCTGTGTTGCTGACCACAGTGTCAGACCTGCAGTTCCCGAGACGCATATACTGAGGTCTTTAAGATAGTCCATGATCCATGCTACCAGGTATGAATCTACTCCCATCTCTGTCAGCTTGTCCCTGAGGAGCATTGCATCCAACCCTCAGCCTTTGCGTTACATTGTTTTATTAGGCTGAGCCCAGCCAATTTCTGTAGGTTGCCTTAACCACCAGATGCTATAGGAAAAAGTGGGCATTGCCAGTTTTTCTAGGCTTTGTTTGCACATCAGTCCTGTTAAGGCAGCAGATTTAACAGACATCCAGCTGCACAAAACCCCCTTTACATCTGAAAAAAAGTGAACGAACTCCAGCTTATACCAGGATCTGCCTGTATTTTATCTGATAACAAAGGTGTAAATTAGAGTTAGGCCAACACCTTAGCAGAGGCACCTCTGCAGACGTCTTTATCCAGAAGGTGCAAAATGGACTTAAGCTAGAACAAAGATCATAGTTCAAGGAATGACAACTATGATAGACAAAATAATACACCTATGGGAAAGTACTGATTTGTAGTGGAAGTGACTTTAATCCAGTCATGAGAGATTCCACTTTCATTCAGAGACTAGCTTCTCCCTCTGTCATGGGCATACTAAACTGAACTCCCTGCACAGTCTGTTAGGGCACTCTTTGCAAAGTTACCTTCTCAATCCATTCTCTGAAACCAGGAATCTGATGAGATTCTCCCTCTTCAGGAAGCTGAAAACTGGCAATTTCTTCTTTTTAGGGAGCTGAAAGCATGAGATCCATTCTGCTGAGAAGCAGACAATACTTCAAGAAGGGAACTTCAGCATCTAAACTCTTCTGACAGAATGAGTAAACTTTTCCATATAAAGTTGCAGAAGACATAGCAGAATGAAAGTTGAGAAAATAGCATCACATAACACCACAATGAAAGCATCATGTAGCAAAGAAACAGAGTACACTGTAGTGTAGGAAGAATCCTCCACTTGAACTGGGAGCAGCAACAAAAGCAACAACTTCACATAATATTGGACATCATCTTTAAATACTTGGTACCATAAAACTGTTTAACACTAGAATCCCTAAAGCCTATGCAAAAAGATGTAATCCCGGGCCACCTTAAAATCCTTCACTCATGTTGCAATGGTATTTTCTAGATTATTTTGCTCAATTCAAGATAACTCGTCTTAAGTTATCTGATTTAGATATAGAGTGTAATTCCAAGAAAATTTTGACTTAAAAAAAGCACAAATGTGAGAGAAAAGCCTGTTATCAACTACAGTGATAAGCATAGCAGGACATATATTCTTATTTCAAGAACCAAAACTTTCTAGGCTTATCTTGTTTTAAGAAATGAGTAAGACACAACCCAATACTTAAGCTCTTTTTATTCCAGAAAGGTTTTAGAATACAACCTTGATTTTGTTAACAACTACAACATTTCGGATTAACACTTGCCTAATTCAGTGGCCTTTCTCTGTGACTAGTATGATTTAACAGCTGGATTCCCTGCAAAGGGTAGTACTGTATTATATTCAAATGGTAATTTTTTTCTTTAAATCAAAATGGTTTCCACATTTTAAAATAAATGACCCTTGTATAAAAATGTTTCTGGTGGTTTGATGCAAGAGTTTTCTCACTGTGTCAAATAAATGGCTTAATCCAAAAAAGTGTTGCTGGAATTTAACAACATAAAAAGAAAAGTTTAAGAATTTAGCAATCTTTAAAAGTTTTATATAGTTCAATGATATCCCCAAGGTAGTACTTCACAAGAATATATATTTTGTTTTTCAGTAGTCTCACAGGAATTAAAATCAACCAGCTTTATAGCATCAACAAAATGGGTGGACTTATCCAGGTTAGAGATTTTAATTTCAAATGATAAAACATCTCTATCATAGAACATAGCACCATGAACTTGAAACTCCAAACAATGTAGTGTTGATTTGGCTCAAATGTCATTTTAAACTCAACGCCACAAACGAGCAGCAAATTAAACAACGCCAAATCATCTTTGGTGTCTAAACAGCAAAAGTATGAGTGTTGGGCCACTGTAGCCATTATGTGGTGTAACATACAGGATCGTTACATTATTTTAGCAAAAAAATGTATTTACGTCATGACATTGTTGAGTATATGAAAAGCTAATGGTATGATTACAGTTTCTTTGCAGTGTCCAATTGTTTTTTATTTTTTTTTACAAGTATGGCTATCTTTTTTTCAAATATAATATTCAGTGCTGTTTTTGCCCCCTTCTTTGGATGTAATGGAGCATACCTTTCTTTGAGCATGCGTAAACGCGTTCCCTGCGAAGCGTTCTTAGCTTTCCCGCGCATCAGACATTACATTTCGAAACATTCTCATCATAAGGTTATTAACAATGTTACAATCATTACATAGATAGCTAAAATGCTGCTTTGCTCTATGCAGCTGATAAGTAACATATTTCTGCATATAAACCAATGGATTCACTTGATGAAGTCACACTGGAATTATTAAAAGGTAAGTTTCTAATTGACATTTACTTTTGCTGCAGTGCATTCTGTTTTTATGAATCCACAAGAATTCATCTGTCCACGTTGATACCTATAATCATTACCACACAAAACAGAAGTAGCGTAGTGGGGCAAGGTAGTTTCGTGTAACCATTACATATAATTTTAAAAATAAATGCAGGTGTTTATGTTATAAATATTTATTTTTTCATTTCCGGTTTTCACCTTTGCAATTTATCTATCAAACACTGGCCTCAATTATAACTTCCACTGCATGCAGTTCTTGCATTCAAACATATTGGTACATTTAGCACTTCTCTTGCCATTTTAGGCATTAATGACAGGTTTGAGGCTGCACAGCAACAATGGGCTCTTTTTATCGAGCGCCATCATTGTTAGATTTCATATATACAGAGAGTTATTATGAAATAAATTTTTGTTAAATGCTGTTGATTTATTTATTTGTTACAGTGATTTAGGAAAAAAGCTGTTAGATGTTCTGATACAGACTTCTACTTGTTTAAAAATAAATTGAAACGTATCTTTTAAAAATGTGCTAAGTTCTAACTACATTGCATGCGCCTCATGCTATTACCGGTAGTAAAAGCAAACACGACCCAAGTTGCTTCTATTAGAGATACCCTTAAAGGAAAACTTTAAAATTTAGAGGCCAGTATTTTAAAATTATTATTGATTTTGAGGTACAGTATGTGAGCTCATTGCTCGAATATAAAAAGATTGCTGCACTTGAAACTGCAAGGGGGCACCCATCCCGCTTAACTTCGATAGCAATACCATACATGAGCGCGTCATATAAAATAAATAGAAGGTTTGTGGCTTGACTTGTACAGCTTTGCCTATATTCTAGAGCCATCCCTGAGTGAGACAATGCTCTTTATTACTTTAATGGCATAGGTGAAGGCCCCAGTCTAAGTGAAATGTTAACGCCCTGCTAATTTTATACATTCTCAAATTAAGTTAGTAAGTCGTATGTATCGTGTCCTTGAATACACCTCTGTAGGATATCTCTACTTGCCTAAAACCTCAGTATGATATATTTGTTCAGAAAATAAACAAAATATAAAACATTTTTAAAAAGGTATCATGATTTGCACTTGTTGCAGTGGGCTGGCGCCCTGCCTGGAGTTTGTTTCCTGCCTTGCACCCTGTATTTACTCGGATTGGCTCCAGCAGAACCCCCGTGACCCTGTAGTTAGGATATAGTAGGTTAGATAATGGATGGATGGATGGATTTGCACTTGTACCATCTTTCAAGAAACTCTTAAACGTAACAAAATGTGTAAATTTAGCACTTAAAGCGTAAAACCTGAGTTGGAAATGACTGCTAGTAATTGTGCAAAAGACATCCAAATATGAATGAATTACTGGTCTTCTCTGTTGCTTTCAAATTGCAAATGTTACAGAAGATTTTCTAGGGACTTTTCCACGTGAAGATATGAACATTTCCTTCAAAGAAAAACCTCCTGGCCAGCAGTATATCAAGAGGTCAGCATTATTTAATTTTTTTTTACGAAATATTGTTGAGCAAACAATGTATTTATTATCACTTTTGCTTTATTCTTTTTGTTTAGATTAAAGACTCCTGAAGCAACTTTTATGTCAGAAGTGTCCATGTCCTGATGATATTTGAGATCAAGCAGGGGAGAAATATAAATGATAATAGGTAAAAGGAGGACGTTTATGTTGTCATCACTTTAATATCATAAATATATATTTATAGATGTGGAAATTAGAAGAGTAGAAACTTGGGTTTGGTCCATCTCAATTAAAATTTTCCATAATTCAATAAAAGCAGTTTGAAATGTCACACCTGAGCACAGGACAGCTCATGCATCCATCAAGGCTGTTGCCCCAACATGTTCACCCCACCATATGAATCTTTGCGTAAGTCTATATTAATTTATAAATATTTTGATAAACTTTTTCATCATGGCGCCAGAGAATAATAGTGTGTTACATGTTAATCAGCACACACAAGTAAGAATTTCATAGTACTCATGTAGCACTTATTTAGTTCAATACAACATAGTGTGAAAATACTCCATATCAATAGATAACTAAGCACATATTGTTTCTGTGCTTTATCAGGAAAGAAGATGACTACTATCTTGTTTTTAGTTACCTAAAAATTTAACAATGAAAATATAAGCGGTCAGATATTTGAGCAATGCTGTCTTTGATTACTAATTTCATTTATGTTAAATAAAAGTAAATATTTCCATTTATGTCAGTTCATAATTCATAAACAGTTTATTGATAACTGGTGACTATTTTCAATGTCCCTTTCCTGTATGTTTTTTTAACAGGAGCTGCAGTTTTCTGTGCAGCAAGATAACTTACAAGATAGCTGTGCATCTCCCTCCTCTTCTGAATGCAATACTCTAAAAAATGCTAGTCTTTCACCTAGCCCCTCAATCCAGTGAGCAAGGATGCTCCAGAAAACTTTTAAGAGAAGCCAGCCCCTCTAAAATCATTCAACTACCAAGCCCCGAATACATACTTCATAGTAACAGTGAGTTGGAGCAGGTCAGAAAACATTACTTTGAACGTCAGCACATAGGAAAAGAGGAGCATTGAATTCTTTCAAAGGATCTTCTCTGTAGATTAATTAGAAATACAGTGCCCAACATAGTGCCGATACTAAGGACAACAACAAGGGAAGACAAATATACCTCCAAACATGAGGTTTCTTCAATGGCAAAATGTATAATGAAGTATTATTCCAATGCTGCGTGCAGCTGAAGATCAAATTCATGGGTGAGCGTAAATAACTAGTTTTTATAGGGGTTTTAGACTGAGCAGTCACACCTTGTATTCACTTGCACACTTTTTAAAAGAGTATAATCTCATTACAGGAACCTGTGTTTAAACAACTCCTGAAATGGCTACAAAATATCTGCACACCTCAGAAGTATCAGGGCTCTATGCCTCAAATAAATAGAGAAATGTCTCAGCGTCACCATTGACAAGCCTGATGCTGCTGAAGTCGAGAATTCAGGCGAGGCTGATTACACTGAATCATCGGATAATTGTATTGTTTCAGAGATGCTTGTTAACATGTCACCTTCTAGTCATACCCAAGGAGTTACAGCAGAGAAAGAATGTGAACCATCTGGTAAGTGCACAATAGATATGGTCATATCCCATCTTTGTTCAAACTGTTTAGAAAACACAACTGATTTGATTATTCATTTATATTATTCATTATGCAGTTACCTAGCTCCTTGATCATGAATTTAATGCACAGAGGTCAAATGTGACACTTGGTGCCATGGCCCACCTGCCAAGTTGTTTTGCCTGCCTATGGTAAAGTCATCCCTGACGGAGGATCGCAGGAATCAAGGGAAAAAGGGTCCTTTCATCGGATTGGCTGGCCCAGCACTGTTTCAGCCGTGGAATGGCCAAATGGGGCAGGCAGCTTGATGGATGAGGTCTCCAGGACTCTAAAAATATCCAAATCTTATTATATATCATCATCTACTTTTGATTTCTGCTCCGTACTTCTAAAATTTTTATTTTTATGCTGTATTGAGGATTTGTTCTGTTCTGTGTATTGTTATGTATTGTATTGACCACCTTCTTTTGACACCCACTGCACGCCCAACCTACCTGGAAAGGGGTCTCTCTTTAAACTGCCTTTCCCAAGGTTTCTTCCATTTTTCCCTACAAGGTTTTTTTTGGGAGTTTTTCCTTGTCTTCTTAGAGAGTCAAGGCTGGGGGGCTGTCAAGAGGCAGGGCCTGTTAAAGCCCATTGTGGCACTTCCTGTGTGATTTTGGGCTATACAAAAATAAACTGTATTGTATTGTATTATATTTATAGATTCTATGGGAGGCTTACCCGTGCTTTAAAGAACTGGATCATGTAAGTACATAAAACACAGACACTTGGACTGAAAGTGTTTTTGAAAATGGTTTCTTAAACCTAATCCATGACATATTTTCAAATTCTTTCCCTCTCAAGGTAATACGACGGCCATGAAATTTTCTGACTTTTTATTTTGTGTTGTCTTGAAAAATTTGCCGAAATCCGCTTCTCAATAGCTTAGTGCAAATAAATGCTACAGTAGCACAAAGTAGTTGGGGGTCTCCAAGACACCCCCATTCATGAAAACGTTACCATTATTGTACAAGTGTTTTTGCTTCGCTTTATATTTGATTTTTCTATTTAAATGTGTATTTTCTTTGGTTTATATTTTCTTAGTCCTGCCTGAGACATTGCTGGTGCATAGTTTGTTGAGGAGCAAGTTCAGTTGATGTGTTTATGAACAATGAGTCAACGACCAACAAAGAAATTCAACGCAAGCGAAGCCCTGGCTGAAATAATGAAGGAGTTGTCGGATTTCGATACATCAGACAACTCAAATGAAGAGGACAATGATAATGGAAGTAATACTGTGTCAAGTGATGAGGAAACAAAAACTGATGATGAAACAGCCCGGTGGAGATGCAACAAATGTACCTAAGAAGTGATGCTGTCACATGTGCCCAATTGCAAAGGAGAGATTGATAAAGGCCGCTTGCTCCCAGTGCAAACTTTCGGTTTGCCAGGAATGTGAACCATCTGATAAGTGCACAATAGAGATTTAGAGTGTTCCCTTGTGTGTCTGGCCTACAAACAAGTTGAAGTTGAGGCAGATTCTGAGTGACTGTTCTGTATGTGAATCCGACGTGTAACTGACGTCTTGTTTTAGTGCTACTATGACTCCATTTTATATGATTTGGTGAACACTAATCACGCATTACTATTAAAAAGGTAACATGTAAACCATTGAAAATTTACATCACATTTACTTCATTTCAGAGGTAGTAAAAATTTATGAAGTTATTGTATTGCCTTTTAGGCAGATTTAACCAGTTTAAAAATGGTCTGCAAGATGGGGGTCTGCAAGACCCCCCATTCATGGAAATATTATACAAATGGCATTCATGGATAAGGGTTAAACAAAATATGTGCTGACTTTGAAAAGTGTGCTTATTTTATAGGTAATGGATGAAATGCATTGTATTCTTTGTTGGAATAATCTTAACTACATCATAGAAGTTAAAAGCAGATGGACCAGTTTTTATGGAAAAGCAAAGTTTTATGGTGTAATGAAGATGATCCTGAAGCCTCCATATATGCACAATGAAGGTAAAATTTGTCATGCTGTCAGGGATGCCAGGGGCCATGACCCGGCCGGGACGTCATGAGGGACCGGATGTGGGTCTGTGCCCACCCTGGATCACGTGGGGGTTGCCTTCCAGGTTGCTCTGGGGGCCACGGTTACAGGGCATGGAAGCTCCACTCTGTAGGGGCCCGTGGTCACCGCCAGGAAGCGCCCCAATGACTTGGGGACCTGTTACCCCAGCACTTCCGCCACACCAGGAAGTGCTGTGGGGAAGACTTTGGACATTACCCGGAGAGCTGCCGGGAGGACAGCCGGCACTTCCGCCACGCTGGTGCGTAGCCAAGGGAGGAATGCCGGGAACACCTGGTGCTCATCCGGGTACTGAATAAAAGGGACCGTCTCCATTCATTTGAGGCTGGAGTTGGGAGGAGGAAGGATGAAGCACAGAGGAGGTGTGGAGGCGGCCCGAAGAAAGGCATTGTGAGGCCAGGACTGTGAATTGGGGTTTGTGCACGTGACTGGGTCTGTGTGACCATTTAACTCGGTCTGTGTGACCAAACTATTGTTGTAAATATTGTAAATAAACGTGTGGTGGTTTGAAAACAACATGTCCGCCTGTCTGTGTCCGGGTCAACTTCCACAATGGCGCCCGAACAGGGACGATCCGTCTGGTTCAAGACGGGGACCCCCAAATTATAAATATTTTGTGGACGGCCCAGCGCAGCAGGTGCGCCCACACAGCCCCGCGGGGTAAAGGAACCCAACGGACTGCCAGGGGTCCGCAGGAAGGCCATATTTCCCTGATGCGGGCGGGCGGGCGGCGTGCCTACTAGGAGTGCAGTGGTCTCCGACGAGTGCGCCGTTGCTGGAGGCACCCGGGACGGCATGGCATCAAGAGAGGCCACGCCGAGGATGGTTCCTCAGTTGGACGAGCCCGGGGAGGTGAGTTCCCTGCCTTGTGGCAGCCGGCCCGCGGGGGCCGGGCGTGTTTTCTTTCTTACAGGCAGGGACTCCCCGGATCCACGTCGGTGGCGGGCGCATGCCGGTCTGCGGGGCTCCGGCAGCACGGCGGCAGCTGCGAGGGCTGCGGAGGAGGAGACGCTGCAGCTCGAGAGGCGCAGGCAACAGCTAGGCTGCCGGCAAGCACGTCGCCGCTGCAGAAGGGGAGGCAAGATGGCCGCGGACCAGAAGTCCCTCCCTCTGATAGGCACGCGATTGGACAGTGTGTCTTGTGTGCCCGCCGATGACTGCAGAGAGGCGGGACCAAGGAATGTCCATCACGGGCAGGGGGGAGACCCGATTGGGCCGGAGGAAAAGGCCCAAAGGAAGTGGCCGGCGTTGGAGGCTGACAGACAGGTAGGCTCCACCTCGGTTAACTTCCTGTCTTTGCCGGCTGCTCTGGCGGAGCTGGAGGCATCCCTTCAGCCCGCGGAGCAGTGTTTATTACAGATGCTACATGCCCTCCGGGCTGAGGTGCTGGAACTGGAGAGGAAGGCGCTCGCGGTGCTGAGGACGTTTTGATCAACAACGGGAGTTGGACCCGCTTCAGGGCTGCGCTGCGCGGGCTCTTTTCCCCGAGTGGTCTTCGCTGGTTGTGGGGCAGTGTCAGGGACGTCATGAGGGACCGGATGTGGGTCTGTGCCCACCTGGATCACGTGGATTGCCTTCCGGGTTGCTCAGGGGGCCACGGGTAAAGGGCATGGAAGCTCCACTCTGTAGGGGCCCGTGGTCACTGCCAGGAGGCGCCCCAATGCCTTGGGGACCTGTTACCCCAGCACTTCCGCCACACCAGGAAGTGCTGGGGGGAAGACTTTTGGCGTTACCCGGAGAGCTGCCGGGAGGACAGGGGCGTGGCCAAGGGAGGAATGTCGGGAACACCTGGTGCTCATCCGGGTACTGAATAAAAGGGGCCGTCTCCATTCATTTGAGGCTGGAGTCGGGAGAAGGAAGGACGAAACACAGAGGAGGCGTGTAGGCATGGAGGCGGCCCGAAGAAAGGCATTGTGAGGCCTGGACTATGAATTGGGGTTTGTGCATGTGACTGGGTCTGTGTGACCATTTAACTGGGTCTGTGTGACCAAAACTATTGTTGTAAATATTGTAAATAAACGTGTGGTAGTTTGAAAACAACATGTCTGCCTGTCTGTGTCCGGGTCAACTTCCACAATGCATATTTTATTCAAACTCATTTTATAGTTAGTTATGCACTTTACTCAGTGTTGCAGCATGATAGGCCTAAATGAAAGTCAAATTAAAGATCTTTAAAGTTATGATATTTTGCAGTTGATGCTCAAAGGGTTGCACTTTTTTATGCCATTTTTTCCATAAAGACCTAGTCTATATTATAGTAAGCCAAACTTTGAGAAATTTTCATGCAAAATATTATTGCTGCTCTCTTTGCCAGTAACTTTTGATTTGTGAATTCCAGGTTCCCTTTTCTTCATTGTATTAGAAAGATGTACTGTGTTATTCTGAAATACATTTTTGCCTTTAATTATGTTTTTAAAAAGCCATTTATTAGCATTGTAAATAGTTTTGTCTAGCATCTTTTTAAGACACAACATAATAAACTGACTGACACTATTCCTTTATTAGGTATAAATAATGAAGGAATATTTTAAAGAATACTTAAAACTTTAAATATGATCTATGTAAGGTTCATTTCAATTGTTTGTGTTCTAGCATATTAGTAGATAAAAATAATACCAGACATCATATCATTGTTGGTATAAATCATTCTTAATTTAAAGCTTGCTGTATGTTGTTGTTTTCATTAAAAGGAGAATGTTTGAGTTATATTAGAACATAATGCGAAAGATATTTAATAAGAATTATGCTCTTTTTTTCATTAGTGAAAAATGCCATTGTCATGTTTAGAGCTCTGCCATCCATGTTTCCTTCACTTTCTCTGCCCCCAAAAAGTTGGGAAACAAAACATGAGGCATCAGTTTATAGCCTTAAGGTAAAACTTTGAATTTTTACATTGTTTAAAGGAAAAATAGACAGTTACTGCAATTCTATCCATCTGTGACTGGCAGCAATTTTCAGGGTTGTTAATGTTAGCTACAGGAATGACATTATACATTAAACGGTTTGAATAAAAGGGCTCAACAGAATATAACAATCTTCAATTTTTAGTTTTTTCTTTGTTATTTCAATTACAAACTGTGTATAACTGCTTCTGTTAAAATTAGCACATTAATTTAGTATTATAAACAGGTAAATATATAATAAATCTGTATAAGACTACATAGGATAAAATAAATTCAGCCTATTTTCTTTGTTGGTTTTTGTTGACTAACCAATCTCTCTCTCATTCTTTCCTAGGGCATGAAGTGTAAGCGGAAGTAAAAGCAGACAATGGCCGACAGTGAGATGAATCACGTTGGCATTGTCATAGAAGAACTCCAGGCACTCGACAAACAGATTCAGAAACTCCTGTCCAGACAAAGGTACCTTAGGGATTTGAAGGCTCGGCTGCAGGATAAACCATCCTCAACATCTGAAGATGACATAACATCAACCTCGCGTCGTGCCGCTCACTTCCAAGGACAAGTAAGCTTCATCCCCGCGCCTTGTAGGGACGACGACAACGCCAATGAAGACCTCGGCATGTTTCAGCTATGCAGGCAGGGGTTTAAGGCTGACTTCGCAGCACTAATTAAAGACACGAAAGAGAGGACCCTATCGGCAAAGATCTTCATCTCGGGTCCACTACCTCTCGTCAGATGATCAAATGAATACTACAGTCATCTGCTGGGATTAAACAACTGGCTGAAAGGCTTCTGCGAGAATCAAGACATCGATTTCATCGACAACTGGGACCTCTTTTGGGAAAGGCCGCATTTCTTCAAGCGGGATGACCTGTATCCGAATAGATTCAGCGCCCAGGTCCTCTCCGAAAACATTGCTAAGGTAATTCTTTTATCTTGACTGTCTATTTCTATTTTAAACCCCATCCGTAATGCTACTGCCTTGCTAGGACATGATAATGGCTTAATAAAGTCTTCCGTAAAAGTGCACAAGATTAATACTCTAATTACCAATTTTAATGCACATAAAAAATCTAGGCAGTGTGGCATTAACACCAATAATTTAATTGTAACTACTACTTTAGATGAACAATGCATTAAAACTATAAAAACAGATTATAGATTACATAAAAAATACACACAGAGCGGCTCTAACAAAAATAACCTAGTTTCTGTCTCAAATATCAATAACACACATAGAATTCAGCCCTGCCCCTCCGAAACATTAAATATGGCACTATTAAATGTTAGAGCTTTAACTAACAAGACGTTTTTTATCAACGATCTTATTAGTGATAGAAAAATTGATTTTATTGCACTAAGTGAAACGTGGCTTAGCTCAAACGGCGCAGCTGTTTCAATTGAATCTGCGCCTCTGGATTACAGTTTTACTCATGCAGACCGCCAGGGAAAGAAGGGCGGCAGCTTGGCAAACATTTACTTGAGCCGGTTAAAGTGTAAAGATGTCAGTTTTGGTAAATTAGAGTCCTTTGAGTATCGCGCTGTTGTTATTCATGGAGATTCTCAAGTTCTAGTTTTATCCGTGTATAGACCTCCTAAATTGAACGCGTCTTTCTTTGAGGAATTCTCAGACTTAATGTCAATGTTAATTACTAACTATGAAACACTCTTGATAGTCGGCGACTTTAACTTTCATATCGTTAATCAGTGTGACCTAAAAGTAAAGGAATTCATGAACCTCCTGGACTCTTTTGATTTCAGACAGCTCGTCAGTCAGCCTACACATAAAGCAGGTCATACGTTAGACTTAGTAATTACCAAAGGACTAAAAGTTGATGTAAAGCAGATCATTGATATTGGTCTATCAGACCATTTCCTTCTGCTATTTAATATAGAAATAATGATAGAAAACATTCATGAGAAGCATATTGTTAAAAAACGCTTCTTTGACTCAGCAGTTTTAAAACTTAGAAACATTCTGAGCAATCAGTCCATTTATAGTGCCAACTATAAATAGCAAGGATAATGTAAATAGTAAGGTGGAAAAATGTAATACTAAAGTCAGAGCTGCTGTTGACATAGTTGCACCTGAAAAGACTGAGCTGAGCGTAAAAGGAGGAAAGCTAAACTAACTATCCACCATGAGACATTGAAGGTTAAAATATCAGAATACAGTAACACAGTCCGTCTTGCGAGGCACTATTTCTCTAAGATTATAAATAACAATGCTAGTAATCCCAGAGTCTTATTTTTTACGATTGATCATCTGCTAAACCCAGGTAACACAAAGGAATGCCTCCAAAATACTTCCAGTGAAACCTGTGAGGCTATTGCTGTATTTTTCAATCAAAAAATTAATGATATTAGAAATAACATAGTACATCTCCCTAACACTGCGGATCCTCCTAAGCCCCAGTACTTCGTTATAAACAAATTAAATTCTTTTACCAGGATAGATTTACCTGATTTACATAGAATAATCCCTCAACTGAAACCCTCCACCTGCGTCCTTGACCCAATACCAACAAGATTTTTCAAAGAGGTATCAGGCATGCTAATTGATAGTATTCTTGACATAGTAAATTCATCATTAAATACGGGGGTCTTCCCAGACTGTCTTAAGACTGCTGTAGTTAAACCCCTACTCAAGAAAAAAAATCTTGACCCCTCTACTTTTGAAAATTTTAGACCCATCTCTAACCTGCCTTTCTTAAGTAAAATTCTAGAGAAGGCAGTCATTATGCAGTTAAATGACCACCTCAAAAAACATGCTATTCTTGATAAATTTCAGTCAGGATTTAGAACAAATCACAGCACAGAAACTGCACTCGTTAAAGTAGTAAATGACTTGCGGGTAAATGCAGACAGAGGCCATTTATCTGTTCTCATCCTCCTTAATCTGAGTGCTGCATTTGACACCATTGATCACAATATTCTTAGAAATCGCCTTAGTCAATGGTTGGGCCTCTCTGGCAGTGTCTTAAATTGTTTTGAATCCTACCTGGCAGGGAAAAAATTCTTTGTTAGTTGTGGTAATCACAACTCAAAGACACATGATATCTTATATGGTGTTCAACAAGGCTCTATCCTGGGTCCACTGCTCTTCTCAATCTATGTTTCCGTTAGGTTAGATTATTTCAGGGCACAACATGAGTTACCACAGCTATGCTGATGACACACAGCTGTACTTATCAATAGCACCTGATGACACCGACTCTCTCAATTCACTAACACAATGTCTTACTTGTATTTCTGAATGGATGAATAGTAATTTTCTCAAGCTAAATAAAAAGAAAACTGAAATTTTAGTGATTGGCAATAATGGATTCAATGAGGTTATCATAAATACACTTGATGCATTTGGATTAAAAGTTAAGACGGAAGTAAAAAACTTGGGAGTAACTGTTGACTGTAACCTGAATTTTAAATCGCATATTCATCAGACCACTAGGACAGCATTTTTTCACTTAAACATAGCAAAAGTTAGACCTCTTATATCATTGAAAGATGCTGAGAAATGAATTCACGCTTTTGTTTTCAGTCAACTAGATTACTGTACAGTATTCCTCTCAGGACTACCCAAAAAATACATAAATCGTTTGGAACAAGTGCAGAATGCAGCTGCTAGAATCCTAACTAGGAAAAGAAAATCCAAACACATTTCTCTAGTTTTGATGTCACTACACTGGTTACCTGTGTTTTTCAGAATTGACTTTAAAATTCTGCTTATGGTTTATAAAGCCTTAAATAATCTCGCTCCATCTTATATATCGGAATGTCTGACCCTATATTCTGAATCGTAACCTTAGATCCTCAAATGAGTGTCTCCTTAGAATTCCAAAAGCAAAACTTAAAAGAAGTGGTGAGGTATCCTCCTGCTGTTATGCACATAAAATCTGAAATAGCCTGCCAATAGGAATTTGCCAGGCTAATACAGTGGAGCACTTTAAAACACTGCTGAAAACACATTACTTTAACATGGCCTTATCATAATTTCACTTTAATTTAATCCTGAAACTCTGTGTATTCCATTCATTATAATAACTATTCATGGTGGCTCTAAAATCCGTACTAACCTCTACTCTCTCTTCTGGTTTTTTTTCCGTTTTTTTTGGGGTGGCGGCCTGCGCCACCACCACCTACTCAAAGCATCATAATGTTCCTACATTGATGGACTAAAAGCCAGAAGTCTAAATGACCATCATCATCAAGTCCTTCTGTGAAAACCCTAAATACAAAGAGGACTGTTTCATTTATGTGAGGTAGAATGCCCAGAGGGGACTGGACGATCTCATGGTCTGGAATCCCTACAGATTTAATTTTTTTTTTGTTTTTTCTGTCCTCTCTGGCCATCGGACCTTACTCTTATTCTAAGTTAATTAGTGTTGACTTATTTTTCTTACTGTGTCTTTTATTTTTCTATTCTTCATTATGTAAAGCACTTTGAGCTACATCTTTTGTATGAAAATGTGCTATATAAATAAATGATGTTGTTAGTCTTGAAGACCTCCAAGAATCCTGATGCCTTTCTACATACTATTAAACACTACATCTAACATATCCTAAGTGCATTGCCACTGTCCTTTCTGCTATTCAAACTGAAACATTACTGGACACAATTCATGAGAAGGATGTAGCTGCATCATACAGGAAAGCCTTAGCTGAATGCAAACAGTTTATTAGCCAGTAATCACTGAGGCACTACTTAAGCCTGGCCAACATAATTACCTTGATACATTTTGAAGCAAAATGATTGGTTAAGTGTAACTGTAAATTAAGTAAAGTGTGATTTAAAAACCATTAATAGAAATTGTGCATACATTCCAAATAATTTGAAGGGAAAATACAAATATGCCAGAAGAAAAATTGTGTGAGCCAAATGTAGAACAGGAAATGCATGTCTATGATGTACTGTATATAATAACCATAATATTTGAAAATCAATTAGATAAATTAATTGATTAATTAAATGACTTTTGTGGTATATGCAACGTAATCTTCCTGTGTCAACTAATTTTCATGTGCTTATGTTTTTCTCTGTTTCTGTATTGTAAGCACAGCAGTAGTGCTGTTGGATACTGATGTAATACTTAAAGAGAAATGCTAATGATTATGTCTTTATTGTAAGTTATATTATGTATTCAGGAAGCCAACATATACAGTATCAGGAAATTATATCTTAATTATGTGTCTTGAATGAAGCAATGAATTCTTAATTCAAACCTCTGCTAAAATATTTGGTTTCAATTTGAAATGAAGACCATCCTAAAATGAGAGCACTGTGCTACTTTTACCTAATTCTTTTGTAGGTGGACTGAAATTTGTTGTATATATCATGCAAATATAGCTTAGCATGTGTTGAAATTAACTAATTAACTAAAGTCAATATATCTCTCCCCAGTTGCATATAATTTTGCTTATTTCAAGCATTTATTTCTTAATAATGTTTTTTTTTCTTATTCTGTTATTTTTGAAAAATTATTTTACTGTTTTTAAGATATATACTCTGAGATTAAATATTGGACTACCTATTTCAAGATGAGCTAACTTGTTTCAAGTAACAAGACTCATTCTCTACTGGTATTAAGAATTTTCCACTTATATTACTGATTTATTCTCTTGTTCCTTGGCCTTCATTTTTCAGTGTGCTAAAATTAAGAATTGCTAAACAACTGATTAAAAAAATATTTTCTAATATTCAGTGTATTTCCACTGTCAAAAGCCTAATCTCAATTAATTTGTTCTAAAAACAGCATTTTCTACTTATTTCAAACCTTTGTATACCTATCAGAGCTTTCTTATTTCTAGACTGGAACTAACTTATTTTAAGAGTTTATACCTTATTTCTTAGCTAGTAATTTATTTTTTTTTTTTGCAGCGTCCACACCTCTCTATCAGCATCTTTAGTTTTGCAAATGTGTCAAATCAGCACAAACAGCAAGCAGCCTGCCATCCCATCCCTCCACTGACACAGCTGAAGTTCTCCCAGCTCAAGTCTCTTTATCTGGGTGTGAGATGCCTGGAGTTGTATAGGGTAAATAATATATCATTTGGAATACATACATTTCATGTGTGTTCTGTGTCTACAATTATCTGTGTAAATGTAGGATGACAGGAAATGTGAGGCAAGAAATGCTGAACACATACAGTACCTAAAACAAAAACTTTTTCCACGTTATAGTAATAATGACGTAAAGAGTACAATGCGTTAAGACTTTAGTCCAAATATCAAATAAACAAGTGCACTTTTATTTAATAGTTTAACCAAAGACACAGGAGCTGCCTAGAGATAAAAATCTTGGTTTATCGGTTGATCTACATCCCTGTTCTCAGCTATGAGATTGAGAGTACAAACAGCAGAAATTAGGTTTCTTCTCAGGATGGTTGAACTGATACTCTGTTATAGGGTGACAAGCTTAGCATTTCAGAAGAGTATCAGAGTAGAGTCGCTATACCTCTGGATTGAAAGGAGTCAGCTGAGATGATTTGGGCATGTAAGGATCACCTCTGTCTGACTCCCCTTATAAGTGTTCTGGGCACTTTCTACTGAACGGAGACCCTGCAGCAAACTCAGGACAGGCTGGAGGGATTATATCTCTTGGCTGGCCTTGGACTGCCCAGGAACTCCTCAGGAAGAGCTATAATATGTAGCTGGGGACAGGGAAGTCTGGACTGACCAGCTTGGCCTGCTGCTGCTGCAACACTCACCAGGGGCCTCATGTATAACGCCGTGCGTAGAACTCGCACTATAACATGGCGTAAGCACAAAAGCCGAAATGTGCTTACGCACAGAAAAATCCAGATGCAGGAATCTGTGTGTACTCCAACTTCCACGTTCTTCCGCTACATAAATCCCGATCAGCGTGAAAACTAACGCTCGTGCATGCGCTTTATGTAACGTCCCAACTCCTCCCAGAATCACGCCTCTTTGAATATGCAAAATAATATAAATCGCCCTTAAGCGCAGCCTTCTGTGAAAAGACAATGGGAAAAGCACAGGGGAAATATAAGAATTTCAGCGAATACCAAGTGGAGGCAAAGGAAAAACATACTATTTGTTCAAATAAACCGTGGTATAATCAACAAAAGGAAGTTGATCGAGTGACATAGCGTGTTGGAGAAACTTGAAAGCTCACGTTCACAAAATCGCACAGTGCCGGAAAAAGAAGTCACATATCAAAGTCGCTGTGAAAAGCCGAGTTGTAGCCCACTGTCTGAGTGTCATATGAAAGCTTATTAGGGTACAGAGAAAAAAAGGCACACAGTGGGGAAAAAGCACGAAATGTCAACTTCAATCTCAACATTTCCACTTTAATCACGTAGTTTATTTTGTCATTAAAGTAGAACATCATAAACTTCATCTTAAAATCGTTTAATTAACCAGTTTCTCAAATCACATCGTAATTAAAGTAGCACGTTAAATGCTTTGTTTTGTATTTGATCTTCTATGTGCTCTGTGCGTGTGAATCACTACTTGCTTCTTAAACCGGCTCTCTTCTTCCAACTGGACACAGAGTCCATTACATTTGTGATATTACATCTCTCTGAATAACTAAAATACTGAGATGTATACGTGATGTCATTTTCATGATGATAGGAGTTAAAGCACCTTATTAAACATGTGTTTCACTTCGATGAAATAATTTATTGCAGCAGTCCTCAGGGGCGGCTCTAGGTTTGTGGTGGCACTGGGCAGAGGAAGAATCGGTGGCTCCTTCGCCCGCCAATGTCATGCACGGTGGATGGCCACGTCCGTTGCAAACACTGCATAGCTGCCTTGTGCTCATGACACAAGCATTTAACTTTTGCCGAAATTTGTCGCTGCGTTTTTTGCTGTGTTGTTATTTTCTCTTTCTGTTTTATATTCAAAATATATTGGCGTAGCTGTCACTGCAGTCAGTGCTTTTCTTTCCCCAAGTAACCGATCGCCATACAATCAGCTCTGTAATACACGTTAAGCCATCTGTAAGCTTAGCGCCGATTCTTCAAAACGTTTAAAGAACATTGAAATATCTTCGTAGTACATGTTTAATTATTTTATCCTTAACGACACTCCCAGTGAAGAATATAGATTATTTAAATGAAGTTAAAGTTTTTAACATATTTTGCTGCATTTCACCTTAAAAATGATATTGTCATCATATGTAAATACGCGCTTTATAAAGTGGCTCAGGTTGTGCGATATTATAACTGTAGTGCAAGTTTACAGTGGGGTGATTTTACTTATAAGTACAAACAGTTCTACAAGGAGCACTTGATTGACTGCATTTAAAGTTCTTGGGATTAAACTGTTTCTGAACCGCGAGATCTCTACAGGAAAGGCTTTAAAACGTTTTGCCGTGGCTGAGACAGCGTGTCCTTGAAGCTGTATACCGATAATTCTCTTTACGATCAGCTGCTGCTGTGATTCACACTTAGATACAGTGATATAAATACTCCGTGTGGTGCAGTGAGAGTAATATGGAAAAAGATGATCCGCTGTGGCAACTCCTAACGGGAGGAGCTGAAAGAAGAAGAAGAAAAATAAGAAGAGGAAGGTGCAGTGAGAGTAACAACGCTAAAGCAGTTATGGTATTTGGAATACTCTGGCTGTTCCCTGGACCATTATATTGTTGCGAGTTAATTACAATCAGATGCATTACACTAATAAACAATATGCGGTTAGTTTCGGTGTATTTCTAAAGCCGCGTCATGAAAATAATGAGTAATCACACAGGAACAGTACCATTGCTTTGATGCTGGGTGCCGCCAGTTTGCAAAACCGAGCGGAGAACTTGCATACGACAAGGCATGAGGTACCGTGGAAAAGTGCGTGGCTTTACGCCAAGTGTAGGTTTCATACATCGCGATTTGAACGTGGAAAAGTTCTTACGCAACATTTCTGTGCGTACGCACCGTTTATACATGAGGCCCCAGGACAGGTGGTGGAGAACATGAGATGAGAGTCTACTATCAGGATGACTTAGGTGTGTACACTCTGGTCCTGCTTGCACAAAGGCCTTAGCATAAGAGAGGAAAAAAATGCCTACTAAAAGAAAATCCCATGTTTTAAATTGACTCACAGCAACCAGCTATCTAACATCGATCTCTGCTCCATTTCGATCCTCTTAATTATAGACATATCAAATAAAACCTAAAGAAAAAATATAGTATGAGTCGGTAGGGCAGATAAGAGCAAGTGTTTAATAAGTAACTTTTATGAGGTCCTGTTACCATATTGACCACTTGGCTTGTGCAGAGGTAAGAACTGCTGTCTCATAATCAAGAGATTGCAGGTTCAATTCCGGGTACTTCCTGCATTTGGGCAGAGTGGTAGTTCTGAGGCTAGGGATCCGTGCTGGTAATCAGAAGGTTGCTGGTTAAAATCCCATAAATGCCAGAAGTGACTCCACTTCGTTGGACTCCTGAGCAAGGCCCTTAACCTGCAATTCCTCCGTCCTGAGTATGACATTAATCTGTATCCAGCCCTGCAAGCAGGTCCTCCAACTTGCAGGGACAACTTAAGGCTTAAAAAAATCCTAAATGATGATTTAAACAAGCAGTAAATACCTCAATTTTGACTTATGAGACTGACCTTACAGAAAGTCAAGAAATGGATAATATTGCCACGTCTAGCAATTTTAGCAGCAACTTGTAGTCTGGTAACACCAGCACATAAATGAACAATAGAAGATAAGATGCACAAAGTAACACCAAACCAAAACAAAGGAATTCTATGTTTTTACTATTTTTGTTTGATGGTAATATACAAACTCAAAACATTCAGTTACATATTACTTTTTTTAAAAAAAGTTTCATAGGCCAAAAATAAAAAGATTAATTGATGTTCATTAACTGTTGTATCAGAAGAAAGCTGATTTTTCATAGATGCATGGGCCAGGCATATCATAAAGAATAATTGTGTTTTTTTACTGTAATACTGCATATTTACATAACATCCCCTGTCAAATATGGTAAATTATAATATAAATTTACAATATGAAGTACTGTAAAGTTTCAAAATTACAAAATAAGTACCCAAATACAATTAAGGATATTTAAATGACAGAAAGTGTTGTTTTTTTTTAGTTTTGCTTGTCTATGTATTATAATTGTGACAGAATAAGAACTTTTTTAAATGTAACATTTGAGTGCGACTTAGTCAACTGATCTGAAAGTTTAACCATTTTCTTTTATTTATTTTATTGAAAAAAAGAGATGGACATCACATTTTTGTTTTTTAAATATTCTGTCACAGGGTTATATGTGATGTGTGATGGAGATTTACTCATTACTATTTGTAAAGGCAGGCATTCGAATGTGGCACTACCATTTCAGTTGCTTGTACTAACTATTTGAGAATTCAGTTTGCCAATAGCAGCAGTTATGGAACATATAAAAGAAAAAATACTGTATGCAAATTATAAAAATTTAAATCTCCCTCAAGATAAATCAGAAACAGTAAATTAATCTGTAATTGAAATTATACTGAGTATTTGTTTTAAGGATAGGTTATGTGAAAGATTGATTTGCTGGACGGATTATGTTATTCATTGATCCATCCATCCATTCATCCTCTAAATCTGCATTACCAGGGCAGAGGGCAGCTGGAGTCTATTCCTGTAGCAACCCCTGGCCAGGGAGTTAGCTCACTGCAGGGTGAACTCCCACAAACACACACACATCATGGGAAAAGTTAGCATTGCCATTTAACTCTACCTGCATGTCTGTGGATTGTTGAAGAAAACCAGAGCAAACTACAAAGCAACAGTGCTGCTGCTACTTCTATGGGCAGGCTGCCCCGGTCACTCCTTTAATTCTATCCAGGTGCACTTGTGATGTTGCACTTGTCAATTTGTTTATTACATTCATTGTAATGCACCAATGAACAAAAAAAGGAAGGTGATGACAATGATGTTTGAGTATATGCATGTGCCTGCAGCAAATAGTAAAGTAAAACTTTAACACAAGTAAAATCATAGTGTGAAACCTTCACTATTTTTTTTACTCATAATCTTCAAGTATCTATTAAACAAACAAAACTGTTCATGTACTAGCATAAGAACAAAGTTGGTGGTGTTATATTTTTAAATACGTATTTTTAAGCTTATGTGTTTTGCTGGATAGTGTTTTGTTTCACTTTTAACAACTTTGTCAATATTTCCCTTTCCACATGTTGTCTGTGTTTTGGTGTTAGTCCAATGAAAAATTAGTTAGTTGTTTTATAAAAGAAGGTTGTGAAATATTTACATCTGCATGCACTTATTGCATTTAGGACTACATATAAATATTGTTTATACTAGCAATTGGCACTTAAGTAAAGTATTTTTCTGGTCTTATAGTTCACATTTGTTTTGCATTTTACCTTTACTTTAAATAGTAATTTGATTTAATAACCTATTTACAATAGTACATAAACAATGTTTGTATTAATGCCATTCACTTTTATTGTATACAGTTTGAAGATTATTTATAAAATATTCTCATGTAGCACTGGTGTCTTATTTTGCTGTTTTTTTTTTTTTTAATTAATTTTTATTCTAAGTTTAATCTTACCTCTGTCCACTGATTATTCTGAGCATCATAGGATTCAACACTATTTAAATAAACTTGTCCATCATATCCCCCAACTGCATAAAGTCTGTCTCCAAGTAGGCACACTCCAACTGCATCTCTGGGAACACTTAAAGGTGCTGCTGTTGTCCAAGTGTCTGTTTTTGGATCATACCTTAAACAATAATAAAGTCACTTTAAGTTTTTGCTTACTACCACTACACTATAAAGAGAAAAGTTTATCAGCTGGCAGTATAATTTTCAACGTGTAGTTGTAAATATAATAATGAAAAAAGTTATTTAAAGATGTCATGTATCAAATACAAAAGTACTCTTTTGAAAGAAAACAAAAACAGACCGGAAATACTGACCACTCCAAAAACGGGTACAGAAATATTTTACACCTATTCAAAACATTTTATCAGGTCAAAAAACAAGAAATTACTCAAACTCAAAGACATTAAGGCAGATGCAACATTTCTATACATAATCTCTGTAAATATGCATCTGAATAATTATTTTTTGTTACTGATTCAAAAACTACAAATAAAATCAACTAACATAAAGACCTTAACAAGATTTTCAATTAATACAATAACACCTCGTTTAACTGTCGGGATCTGTTAACCGTCAGGGATTAAAAAAAAAAGTGGATGTCATTGCCAACCTGTTACTGTATTATTACTGTCGTGCGGTACGCTGCAAGCTCTGCACATTGGAACAACTCTTCCTTGTGCTAGCGCATAGTGCTCTTCCCAAGCACCACGTGTCAGGCGACACATACCTTCCATTTTAATAGCATTTCGTAGCTTTTCTCTTTTATTATAATTTTAATTATAATCTAATATACATTGTTATGGCTGATAAGTTTAGGCATGTGGTGTTGGAATTGTCACAAAAAATTTTACTTGTTAAACGTTTACGACACAGCAAAGGTGCTTCAAGTATTGCTTCAATTTACAGAGTAGGAAGAACAACAGAATAATATAAGGTATGATATGGAAAAAATTGAAAAACGTGTTGAAAATGGAAACCACTGATGGTAATGTTAATGTTTTAATGTTAATATCCCCCTGTATTGTAATTTTGTTTTTAAAATCCATTATGTTTTGTTAATGTATTGTGATGTGCAGGCAGCTTGTGATGTGCTGCTGGGGAACAGAAAGGGTGGAATGAATGCTGTAAGAAATGGGACTGGGTGAAGGGCTTCTGTTCTGTAATGGGCGGACATGTCTATTAGGAGATGAGCGACAGGAGAAGTTAGGAGAAAAAGGAAGGTAGGAGGTTTTGGATAGAGATAAAAAAATTTGAGTGGCAGGAGGAAAACTAATTGGTAGGGAAGTGCTCTTTAATGTATTATAGGTATGCTCTGTAACTCAGATAATGGAGTACAAGACAGGGCACCATTTGTTACAGAATGAAGACTCCAAGTAAAACATTGAAAACTCCAGTAACTCTGAGTTGTGTATCCTTAAAATAGCTGTTCTGTTATCCGTCTTTTCGCTTATCCGTCATGGCCTTAATCCCGACCCTTTATGGATAATCAAGATTTTACTGTAATGTGGAGTCATCATTAATATGACAGCGTTGGTTATTGGGTTGTGTGTCTTGGAATGTTGCACAGTATTTAAACCACAGTCAAATATCTTACATTATCTTAGTATTTGGATAAGAAAACCTTTCTTTTGAAAGTGATATTTCTGGTCTCAGTTATTAAAATCTTGCTGAGATTTCAACCTTGACTTTAGAATACCAATTTTCAGTTGGTGCCAATTCATTTGTCCTCCCAGATCAGACCTAAGCGTCCTGTTTGAGCATGTTTATTTCCTGGTACTTTCTCTTTCACTGTGAATTTACAGTCTGACATCCTTTCTTTTTTGATGGTAGGACAGCATACTAGGATTGGTAAAAACCTGGACTACTAGAAAAAAACATCTTTTCAAAGAAGTTTGACATATGCAAAAAGTAGCAGGGCAAATTATAAGGAGTGTCCAGCTGCTCCTTAAACAGCTCGGGGACTTTATGGCATTGTTCCAATGAATGGCCAAAGAGATTAAAGAAACACGACCCCTTTATTGATTGGGAAACTAAATTGGATTACTTGGCAGCTTTGTTTTACTTAAGAAATATAGGAAAAATCAGACTCCTTATAACTTTGCAAGATGTTGAAAAATTAGTTCACGCTTTTGTTTTTAGTCGACTAGATCACTGCAACACACTCCTCAGGACTACCCAAAAAAGACATCAATCGATTGCATCTAGTGCAGAATACAGCTGCCAGAATCTTAACTAGGAAAAGAAAATCCAAGCACATCTCTTCAGTTTTGATGTCACTACATTGGTTACACTTGTCATTTAGGATTGACTTTAAAATACTGCTTATGGTTTACAAAGCCTTAAATAATCTCGCTCCATCCTATATCTCGGAAGGCCTTTGACCTTAAACTCCAAATCATGACCTTAGATCTTCAAATGAGTGCCTGTTTATAATCCTAAGAGCTAAACTTAAAAGAAGTGATGAGGTAGCCTTCTGCAGTCATGCACCTAAAATATGGAATAGTTTACTGCTAGAAATTCACTTGGCTAATACGGTAGAGCACTTTAAAAAACTGCTAAAAGCCCATTACTTTAACATGGCTTTCTCATAGTTTCATTTGAGTGTAACCCTGATATTCTGTACTGCATATGCATTTAATTATCATTTTTTTTTATTGATTTATTGGCTCAAAAATTTGTACTAACCCCTACTTTCTCTGCTGTTCTTTTTCTGTTTTTTTGTGGTTTCGATCTGGGCCACCACCACCTAATCAAAGCATTGTGCAGTTCCAACATCGATGGACTGAAGGCCAGAGGTTCACATGACCATCTAATTCTTCCATGTGAAGCCTGAAAACCATGAGGACTGATAATAATAATAATTCATGTTATGTTGAATGCCTAGTGGAAATTGGGCAGTCTCATTTCCTTGGAACCCCTGCAGATTTTGTTTTTTTTTGCCAGCCCTCTGGAGTTTATGTCCTCTCTGGCCATCAAACCTTACTTTATTCATTGTTAATTAGTATTGCCTAATTTTTGAGCTACATCATTTGTATGAAAATGTGCTATACAAATAAATGTTGTTGTAATTATGAAATTGAGTTTGTAAGTCTAAGTTCATATACCACCCCTATTCATACAGGCTTTTCAGTGTAGTTATTATCTATTTAGTAGGCAGAAATCTACAATACTACCACCTCACTATCCTTTTCGCTATCCTTATGCAAAACAATGGATGAGTCCAGACCTGAAAGTCTTTCAAATGGGTTCTTCCAAAATTCTAATAGCCATCTGGGGTGGGATTTTTTTTGGTAGAAAAAAGGACTGTGTTGCTGTATTGAGTATAAGGAGTTAAATAAAATACCCTTAAACAGTAGTTATCCTCCTCTCCTTATCTCATCACTACCGAACCAACCTAATGAATCTATACTAATAAAAGGCAAAGCCCTCACTCACTCACTCACTCACTCACTCACTCACTCACTGACTCATCACTAATTCTCCAACTTCCCATGTGGGTGGAAGGCTGAAATTTGGCAGGTTGATTCCTTACAGCTTCCTTACAAAAGTTGGACAGGTTTTATATCGAAATTCTACGCGTAATGGTCATAACTGGAAGCTGTTTTTCTCCATTTACTGTAATGGAGTTGAGCTTCAACGCCGTGGGGGCGGAGTTTCGTGTGACATCATCACGCCTCCCACGTAATCACGCAGTACATAGAAAACCAGGAAGACCTCAAAAAAGCGCTCAAGAAAACATGCATTATATAATTGAGAAGGCAGCGAAACAATAAGAAGCGAGTTCTGCTACTTCGGAAACAACACGATGTAAACCTACACTTTAAATTAAGTTCATAGACAGGCTGCCGCTGGCGTTTGTAATTTAGTGCCTGCCCATATAAGGCCATCCGTCAGCGGCAATCCAATAGCAAACTGCCACGGGTAAATATTCACGGGTGAAGGACTGTGCTTATGGAGAGGAAGATGAGATGGTCAGGGTGGTGTTTGACACAAACTCAGCGAAACTGCCAGAGAAAGTTTTAAGTGCCAGGACTAAGGTAACATTAAATAAAGCTATGGACATAGCACGAGATGGCACCAGCACAGCTGGGAACCTTCGATGCAAGTACACCGAGTGGCTCACGTGAACTGATGCAGTGCACAGATAAAAGCAACAGTTCCAAAGAGCTGAACAAAACCGAATTACACAATTGAAAAGGCAGCAAAAATATGAAGCGTCTGATAAGCATATTCATAAATGCAGCTACTGTGGAAACAAAGCACACGGTGGAAAAAGTCAATGTCCGCTAAAGGAAGACAGCGTAAAAAAAACCCGTGCATGCAGTTTGTCACATCACAGATAAAAGGAAGGCGAGCTGTTTATTGATGCAGTAAGGAACTAATCGATGAATGAAACCTCTTATCTTTACAACGATTGACAAACACGGAATGTAACTTGAACACATCGTACAAATACGAGCCTGATTGAAAGAAATAATGATAATCAAATCCTTGATGACAGCAACATTCAATAACACTCACAAAACAATTACTGTATATTGACAATCATGTTACGTTATTTTTAAAATGTTCCCTTTTCTTTTCATAACTTCTACTTCTCCACTGCGATACGGGTATATATATATATATATATATATATATGTATATCTATAGTCCGATCTACAATACATACTTTAGCATAGACAAGCGGTGGCGCAATTGTAGAGTCTTAGCCTCTAACGCCGACATTGAGGTTCGATTCGAGAGGGATGTACTGACTATGTATGCAGCGCTACCGATTCATTTTACCTTCCCATCTCCTTGGTTTGGGACGTATGAAAAAATATTAGGTTAGCAGAATCATGTTACGTTATTTTAAAATTTTTCCTTTCTTAGCACAAGCACAGTTGAGAAGCTTGATGCATGTACTCCATAGCGTTAAAAATAACGCATTTAATCACACTTTCAATTCCAAGCAAGCGGGAACTTTTGTCAATGCATGATTTCCTGGTACATCCATTACACTGATGCACACATCACAGCTACAAAAATGTTAGAGTCGGAATAAAGCGCGTTCCTCGACTGATCATTTCGACTTCCCAGCGAAGCCTTGATAAAAGCATGGTTTTGTGCACACTGAAAAGCAAGCAAAATTAGATGCATTACAGAAAGCGGACTTTGTGGCTCTTACTGGGGATCATTGGACTTCCGTGACCGTTAGTAATTCTAAATACATCTAATTACAAAATGTTCAATGATCACACTGTTTTAGCCTAATGTACAAAATAATTTTGGCTAATGTTACTCAGAGTTTAAAGAGTAAGCTGGTCAAATTACCTTTTATGTTTCTGACTTATTTTTTAAGAAGAAAAACTGCACTTTATGGTGAAATTTTGGTTATTATTATTTAAAGACAATACTATTCTGAAAATGTACTTAAAGTACTTAAACTACCACTTTATTTTTAAGTCTGCCCAATTTTAACCAGGGATGATATTTTTGTTTCTGTTTTGAATTCAAATGCAGTTTAAAAGCTTTTTTCAGAAATTAAAACAGCTTCAGTTTACAATATTCATGTCCATGTCTATTATTTGATTCTGTAAGCCCACTAAAACCGTTTTAAATAAAAAAAAAAAAACATTTGCGATTTGGGGCAAATTCGTGTAGCGATTACATACGATTAATCAAGATTAATTCTTACACAGCCTCTAATTAATTGGATTAATTTTTTAATCGAGTCCCACCTAATATATATATGTAGATATATATATGTAGATTTGTATATATATGTGTATATACAGTATATATGTAGATATGTATATGTTGTATATACAGTATGTATATATGTGTGTGTGTGTATATACAGTATGTGTATATATATGTATATGTATATATATGTATGTGTGTATATGTATATATATATATAACTGTATATATATATGTGTATAGATGTATATATATATATATATATATATATATATGTTTATATGTATATATATGTTTATATATGCCAGCAACACTCATGACAATTACAAAACAATTACATTGTCAATCATGTTACGTTATTTTTAAAATGTTTGCTTTTCTTTTTCATAACTTCTTTAACACACTACTTCTCCGCTGCGAAGCGCGGGTATTCTGCTAGTCAACTATATTTACCAAATTAGATTTGTGTATTGCATATAATTTAATTCAAATATGGGAGGATGATGAATGGAAGATCAATTTCAGTACCTCAACTGGACATTATGAATACAGAGCAATGCCTTATGGATTAACCAATGCATTAGTGTGCTAGTGTCCTAATATATTCAATGATTGCACATACCATGTTAAGCAAGTAAGGGAGAGCCTGGGAAGATTTAGATGCAGTCACTTAATTGTGAAAATAGAGAAATGTGAGTTACACAAAAATATGTTGTGTTGGTTTAAATACGGACAACAGTAAGGTAACAACAATCTTGAATTAGAAACCTCCTGAAAGTTTTAAACAAGTTCAAAGATTTGTGAGATTTGGTAAAAAATAGGTTCATTCAATTGCCACTTTAACAAAAAATATTGCATAAACAATTTGTCTGGATCACTGAGACTAATCAGTCATTTGATACATAAAAACAGGTATTCATTTCCACTTATAACTCTCCATGCATATAGAAGTGGACAGCTATTGATTATTGGCATAGGTGCTATTCTATTAGAAAATTAGGACAATGTAGATAACAGGCCATTTAACCCAACAAACCTTGCCAGTCCTATCCACTTAGCTCTTCCAAAATAAAATAAAGGCTAGTTTTGAAAGTCGCAAAAATTCTACTGTCTCACACACTAGTTGGTATCTTATTCCATGTATCTGATGTTGTATGTGTAAATAAAAACTTAATGTTCCTATGCCATTTACACTTAACAAGTTTTCAGCTGTGTCCCTGTGTTTTGATGAACTCAGTTTAAAGTAAAATCTCAATCCACCGTACTAATTCCCTTTATCATTTTTAAACAGTTCGATCATGTCTACTCTTAATGTTCTTTTACTTAACACCAGAATCCCTGAAGCCTACAAAAAAACTCATAATCCTCCTTAAATTTCCTCGCACTTCTGTTATTCCTTGCCCCACCGACGCAGCTTTAGTCGTGCACAAAGTTCTTCCAGCTCAAGTCTGTTTATCTGGGTGTGAGGTGCCTTGAATTGTATAGGGTAAATAGTATATTGTTATTTGGAACACATACATTTCATGTGTGTTCTGTTTCTACAACGATCTGTGTAAATGTAGGATGACAGGAAATGCGAGTCAAGAAATGTTGAACACATAACTAGAACTGAAACTTTTTTCATGTTCTGCAAAAAACTGGCCAAATGCTGATATGAAGTGTATAATGTATGAAGTCTGAATTCCAAATATTAAATAAACACTTTCACAAAAGTCACAGGTATAACAAAACAAGTGAGCGTTTTTCAAGAATTTAAACAAAGTAAAAGGAATTGGGATATGGTATGAAACATACACCCACATATATGTCTGCTTTGGCTGGTGTAGAGATAAGAACTGCTGTTTCCAAATCGAGAGGTGGTGGGTTTGATCCCAGGGCGTTCATGCATTAACTGTTTTGAGTAGTAAGAGGCTATTACTACTTTTATAAAATAAATATATACATTTGATTTATTTGAGTTTGTAACAACAGCTGGTGTAAATTTATGGTACTTAAAAGTTAGTGTTTTGTTTCATTATTCACTTTTATTCTATCAGTCGCATTTACATTCCCCCTGATCTGACACTGTTAGTTTTCAAATAAAAACATAATATAACTGAGATGAACTTAGATTAGGATGAGGGTTCTACATCAGAGAAAGAGAAAGAGAACAGAAGCCCTCTCCACAAGAAACGTCCACTCACATATAAGAACAACGCAGCTGTACCAAGCGTAAAGGCGAAAGATGGCATCGTTTGGATGCAGCAGGATGTAGGGTGTCATCCTGCCAGTGAATCTGACACACGCATGTCCTTCAATGAAACAACAGGGGCCTCGTACATAACGCCGTATGTAGAATTTACACTATAACATGTCGTAAGCACAAAAGCGGAAATGTGCTTCCGCACAAAAAAAGCCAGATGCATAAATCTGGCAAAAGCACGTGGGAAAATAGAATAATGTGAAGACAAAAATGGAAATGTGCATATGCACAAAAAAATTCAGATGCACAAAACTGTGCATAAGCCAACTTTCACGCACTTCCGCTCCATAAATCCCAGTCAGTGTGAAATATAACGCACGTGCCTGCTGCCCTACCCTGACTCCTTCTAGAATTATGCCTCTTTGAATATGCATGGTGTCTTACTATGTTTCAATGTTCAGTTTTTCCAGTTTTATTTCACACCGCAAGCTTTCAAGAAACCAGAAATAAACTCCTTGTGGGAATTTTGTGGACTGTTTTCATTGGGCAGAGCAGATTTTCTCCAGGGAAGAATAATTATGAAGGACAAACAAGAGCTGCACTGGTGCACTGGCCCATTTTTTATGATTATTCGGTTTGTTTAACAGGCAGAGCTGAGCGAACAGAATATCTTTTACCTGATAACTAGAAAAGGGCATGGAAATGCATTACTTTGCACAATACAGAAGGACACATTTCATCTAAACATCTCTACAGCAAGCTCTAGTCAGGGCTGTCACACGTGCACATGGGAGGTAGCTAAAGGGCTCAAAAGAAGGTAATTTCCAGTCAGACCAGGGGTGGCAGAGTGCACTAATCCTTTCTATTATTTTCCAGCAGAACAAATGCAGGAAATTCTCCCTGACTCCCATGATGTCACTTCTAGTTCCATCCCAGAACACATCACTTCTGATTCCAACCCAGAGGATGTCACTTCCAGACCAGCAGAACAGCCCACCTCCTAATGTTGTCATTTCTACATCCCAAGGAGTCGCAGCTTGATGACTTAATTTCCAGTTCCGATCCCAAGATCCCTCCTCTTCCTGTTTTTCAACTATATATCCGCCATGTTCCCTAACAAGTTCAGTTCTGTTTTGGACTCTTATAGTAGTCTTAATGTCATCTCTGTTTAGGTTATCTCAGTTATACAGTTTAGTACTGTAAATATCTGTTAATATTCACTTCATAATGTTTGATTCACACAGTATCAAAGTTAATTTCCGGTGTCTGCCAAAAGTGAGATAGCATTGAGAGGACACCTCAAATGTGTGTGTCACTCTTATAGTCTATAATTATGGAGTTTGATTGCTGGTCACAAAGGGCAATTATTTATCACCAGCTCTGTATGTGATTGGTTTTAACTACTCGATCACAAATGAATCATCACCTTTTTCACATGGTCAAATGCTATCTGATCCAGCTGTGAGAGAGAAAAAGTAGCTCTGAAACTGAATCAGATGCTAGGCTTGATCTGATTGATTATCACTTGTGCCAGTTGTTTTATGCAGACTTGTATATTACATGGGTTTATTTTTATTCTGTGATTGCTTAATTACTGTTAGGAATGTTTTGCCTAATACACAGTTTTCCATGTAGTTTCACACCTCATACAAACTGCTCCAAGGGTTTTCTTGGTACTCCACTAAGACCACCGTTTTCAAAGAGTCTTAACCTGGTTGTTTTAAATTGCACAAGAGAGAGAGATTGGTATGTTCACATCTACCTCTGTTTTATTAACATCGTGGTAAAGACAGACTCATTATGGCTGAAATTTTAGTCCAAGGTCTCCGAAATTTTAGGAAATGCAATCCAATTTATGTTCGCATACTGTTTGGTTTTGTTATTAATTAAGCAAGTTTGGGTCAGTACTCTTATTTTATTTTGGGTTGGACAGTCAAAGCGCTATATAAATGTGATGAATTATTATTATTATTTTTCACAGCTGCAGATGGGTGTGGGTGTTAAGAAAAAAAAGGCCTATCTGTGCATCTCTAGTGCTGGTTAATCTGTCTGGTGAATTTTAAGCTATTTTTTGTGCACAGGAATGTGTCTGGCAATGGGCCTGCAGCATGTATATTGCTGCGTGAAGCGGACAGCAGCAGGGCAGGTATTATGTAACTTAGACTTGGCCAAGGTGTATGTCTGTGAAAATTATATTGAAGCTGTTGATGTTCAAAGTCGTTTTCTTATAGACTCCATGAAATACTTGGCAAATAAGCCAAGTTGGTAACAGTTTAAGGAAATGTTCTGTTTTGATTTATATTATGAACATTTACTTCAAAAAATGCCTGCAAATTCACCTTCATTGGCTGATTTGTAGTATATGTTGCAATGTTCATTAGTAAAAGTGAATATGCATAAAAAAATATTAAACTTATCAAATGTTTAAGCATAATTACCTTTCTACACAGTCAGAAAGACGTGAACAGTGATTTGAGGCAGGTGCATCATGGCCACCAATGGCGTACAGAAAACCATTATAGTTTGCTACTCCCACTCCTCCTCTTCTTTTAGACATTTGTGCACACATGCTCCACTTATTGGTATGTGGGTCAAAACACTCCATTGATCTAAGACAAGAGCTGCCATCACGACCTCCAACAGCAAACAGCCTGAAAGTATACAAAATTACATTAAGCTTTCAACTGGTATTTTTTACTGAAACACAACTGAGGTAAATACAAAGCTATTAAAATAAAGATTGATTTTAAATTCAGTTTTTGATATATAAGTAAAGTAGAGATTTGTTAGGATAGATTTTGTGTAAAATGTAGTTTATAATTCTCAACTCTTTGAAACACAGCCTTCTGTATTTATATGGTGGTATTCTCATCTTGCACTAAGATTTAGTTACTGCATTCATGTTACTAAAATTCTCCTTCTCCCAGTAAGTATGAAGTTTAATGTAAACATTATAAAGTCACATTTTGACCGAGGACAGACAACACTACCATCTGCACTATCAATGTCGCAACTTTGAAATCTGCAAGTTGTACTCAACCTCACAATAGTTAATACAAGACATTACATTTTGAGAATTTCTTCACATTTCCAAAAATATATGTAACTTTTGTTCCTTGGTTATGATAAGATCACATTTTGAAATTCTGCTATTTTCTCAAAAGAATTACCTAGAACAGTGATTCCCAAACTCGGTCCTGAGGACCCACTATGGCTGCAAGTTTTTATTCCAGCCAAATTCACAATTAGTGATAATAATTGATCTAATTTATTTAGATCAGTGATTCTTAACATTTTTGAGTCATGGACCCCTTTAAAAATGTGTTGAAACCTATGGACCCCCTTCCCCAGAAATATTCACATTAACCCATCTTTGCATGCAATGAATATAATGCACTTTATTGATTGAGATGTGATTGTCTCATAAATATATGAAATTCACAAAGTATTATTAAACTTTAAAGTAAACAATCTAAAAAAGCACTTCTTTTATATGCAAAAATTAATGGCCACTCATAATTATGAAATCCTCTTGTGCAAATTAAAACAGATCTTGTACTACTCACGTCTAAAAATGTAGGCGACTTTACATCCTTTGAGGCATTCATTTTAAATATTAAAACAGATTCCAACACAATTATAGTGCTAGTCTACAGACCACCAGGGCCATATTCATTGTTTATGACTGAATTTAGCAACCATTTATCTGATTTGGCTATAAATTATGATGACATAGTACTGATGGGTGATTTTAATGTACACATTGATGTGGAAACTGACACTTTTAGCAAATGTTTTACTTATTTGTTAAATTCAGTAGTATTTTTTCAGATTGTCAACTCATACTCATAATCACACATTAGATTTACTTATAAATTACAAAGTTGAAATTCAAAATTTAAATATTACTCCATTAAATTAAGTTATTTTCAATCACTACTTAATTACATTTGATTTAGTCCTGCCCTTGCCAATGCAAGATTAAAACAAAGACAGTGCGACATCTAGATTGTATTTCAGCTTCAAAATGTATAGATAATTTGAGTAAGTTGCGTGTAATTGTAGAAAACCATTTAGATCAGTTAACATCAAATGTAAATGTGGAAAACAATTTAGATCAGCTAACATCACATTATAATGTGACCTTGAGAGATGCTCTGGATGCAGTGGCTGCCCTGAAAACAAAATTGATCAAAGCACATAGAAACTCTCCCTGCTTTAATGAAAAAACGCAAGCTCTTAAATTAGAATGTCGAAAACTGGAGTGCAGATGGAGAACAACAAAGCTACATGTCTTTCAAATTGCATTGCATGTTGTTAAAAAACATAACAAAGCTCACTTTAAAGCTCGCTCAGAATACAATTCTACAATAATAGATAGCAAAAATAAAAATCCTTGGGTACTGTTTAGAACAATTGCTAAATTAACAAATGGGAATTCAGATCTACTGTGCAAAATACCAACAGATATTAGCAGTACAGACTTTATGAACTTCTTCAATGAGAAAATTAAAAATATAAGATCCCAGATCTCAGTATCACAGTACAAACCGCATACTAGCTTAGCATACCCTGCCTCACACTGCATTCAGCACTTTAGTAATTTTAATCCTGTAACTGAGCAGGAAGTCTTAACTTTCATTTCTAAAATGAAACCCACTACTTGTTCCCTAGATCCAGTGCCAACAAAGCTAGTAAAAAGTACAATGGATGTTCTTGCAGTGCTTATTCTAAACATTATCAATAGTTCATTATTGCATGGCACAGTACCTGATGCACAAAAAGCATCAGTCATTAAACCATTACTTAAAAAGTCAGACCTAAACCCACACATACTAAATAATTATAGACCTATTTCAAATGTACTCTTTCTCTCTAAAATACTAGAAAAAGTAGTCACCAATCAGCTTCAGTCACACATTACTCATTACAATTTAATTGAGAAATTCCAGTCTGGTTTCCGAACTTCCGTTCTGAAGTTTCTGGTTTCACTACTTCACTTTAGCATATCCTGACTAGAGCTGCTGATTAACTGTACAGAATGTATCTGTGTTGTTAGTCATTAGCACTAAAACATAAGTAACATGATAGTTATAATTTGTTACTAACGCCCACCTATTCTGTTTCTCTTCTCGGTACTCAAATGTGGCACTTGGTGCCATGGCCCACCTGCCAAGTTGTTTTGCCTGCTTAAGGTAAAGTCATCCCTGATGGAGGATCGCAGGAATCGTAGGGTAGAGGGGTCCTTTCATCGGATTGGCTGGTCAAGCAACGTTTTAGCTGTGGAATGGCCAAATGGGGGAGGCAGCTTGAACAAATCCAAATCATATTGTGTGATATCATCTACTGTTAAATTCTGGTACGTACTTGTAAAATTTTTATTTTTATACTGCATTGAGGATTTGTTTTGATCTGTGTATTGTATTGTATTGACCCCCTTCATTTTGACACCCACTGCATATCCAACCTACCTGGAAAGGGGTCTCTATGTGAAATGCCTTTTCCAAGGTTTCTTCCATTTTTTCCCTACGAAGGTTTTTTTGGAAATTTTTCCTTGTCTTCTTAGAGAGTCAAGGCTGGGGGGATGTCAAGTGGCAGGGCCTGTTAAAGCCTATTGCGGCATTTCTTGTGTGATTATGGGCTATACAAAAATAAATTGTATTGTATTGTACTACTACTACTACATCTACACTAAATCAACAGTACCGGGCTGTATAGTGATCATAAATTAATTGTTCATTTTTAATCTGACCCTCCCGGACCCCCTGCAGGCTGAAAACTGTTAAAAAGTTGTACAAAAATATTAAAAAAACAAACAAAAAAAAAAAAAATATCCCTTATAAGTTTTTTTTAATATAAGTTTACCAAAATTAGTTTTGTTATTTCTCCATTGACTCCAAAACACAGAAACTGGGAAATAACAGCTCACTTAATTGGTCGAGAAGTCCGATTAAAAATAGAAACTGGTTGGAATAAAAACCTGCAGCCACAGTGAGTCCCCAGGACTGAGTTTGGGAAGCACTGACCTAGACAGAACTTTACCAGGTGGGATTTTGGCTTTTTACAGAAGCTCTTTAAATAAATAATTACACAAATAGATAGATAAATACATATACTGTATATATATATATATATATACACAGTACAACTTACAATACAATTTATTTTTATATAGCTCAAGAAATAACACATAAGAAGTAACTGAGAAAGAGAAAAAAACATTATTAACTGTAATGATTATACGCAGTTACTTCACAATACCAAGTACTGTATTTTGTATTAATCATGCTGCAGGGAGCTATATGAAACATTATTTCTATATGATTTGTTCTTCATATAGGTAGAAAAATAATTAAGCTTGTGCACAGGCTAAGGGACTATAAATTTGCATTCTTTTATGAGAAAATGCTGACCTCTTGATACTGACCGAACACTCTGTGATATTATAACTCAGTATGACAGTTTCTGCATTCTTGCTTAAAATTATTTGAGCATATTTCTTAAAACTGTGAGTGCCCAGATAACCTCTCTATCTGAAAGAAGCAATGTACACATTCCAATTCAGGGAGTCGCAAGCTATTATGATTTATGTATAACCTCAAGATGAACTGCTACATTTCTTTTTTCTTCTTTTTTTATTATTGTCAACAAACTTGAGTTTTAAAAGGAAGTCTCTCCTTCTTGCTATCAGGCTGTCTGACCTGACTGTCAGTGAAGGCTGCTGTGTGTGGCAAATTGAGCTGGCAGGTGGAGGCAGCCCCTTTGATTCACCAAGAATAAAGAAATACATTTTACTTTAAATTGGTGTTTATCTCCCGTTGTTTTCGACTTCAGCGACCACATGCCGCAGTTGGGCTTCATATATATATACAGTGCATATATAGACACACACAATAGTCTGAAAACACACCACAATGATTAAAAAGAAAGAAACTTCTTACTAGCAGCTACACTGAGTCATTATGCTGGTGTATTGCTGTTAGTATAAATGAGCCCTAGTAGCGTTTCTTGACACACTTCTGCTGAATGATTTATTGGCTGAAAGTACTCCATGTTAGTGTGTTAGAGAAAGGATGTGCAGCATTGTTAATGATACTCAGTTTTGTTTTAATTCTCTTCTTCACTAATACATTCCGGGAGCCCAGAGTGCATCACATAACTGAGCCTGCCTTTTTAATTAGTGTGTTGATTCAGTGAGCCTCTCTTAAAGTGAAGTTTCACCACAGGAGGATATTGCGCTGGCCATTACAGAGTTGTCGAAGATCAGAAGGATGAAGGAAAAAGGTCCTGCTCTGCCCTATCTTATATACTGTAGTTTCTCCTTGTTACAGGAGTAGTCCAAACTGTCATTGATGTGAACCCCCAATTACCTGTAGGAGTGTATAACCTCTACATTTACTCCCTGAAGAGTGACTAAACATAGCGGCATAAAAGTCCATAACCAGTTCCTTGATTTTGCTGATGTTAAGACGCAGATAATTTTCTTTGCATCAAGAATCAAAGTTCTCCACCGGACTCCTTTACTGTGTTTTCAGCTTTCTTATCAGATACACTCCACAAGTGCAGAATTTTCCAAGAATATCTGCAAGTGACTGACCTTATATTTGTAGTCTAATGAAGAGAAAAGGAGAAAGAACAGTTCCTTTTGGTACTTGTTCACATGCATATCAGAAACACGAAACACAGTTCTTGAGTCTTGAAAATTGCACCTAGCCCAGATAGTCCATTGTCCAGGACACCATAACAACAACAACAACATTTATTTATATAGCACATTTTCATACAAACAGTAGCTCAAAGTGCTTTACAAATTAAAGAATAGAAAAATGAGACAATTATAAAACAAAATAAATCAACATTAATTAACTTTGAATAAGAGTAAGGTTCAATGGCCAGGGGGGACAGAAAAAACAAAAAAACCCCAGACGGCTGGAGAAACCATAAACTCATCCACCTGTATATCTCTGAGCTTACTCCTTAATAAGGATGACGGAATGGTATTGAAGGCACCAGAGAAATCAAAAAACATAATCCTCGCAGGGCTGCCAGCTTTGTCCAGCTAATAACTGTATACCCCACTTCAAGCTTTGTTCAATGGGCAAACTGCAGTGGGTTCACTCATAAAATCCAGTAACGGTCTTTCCAAGGTCTTTATGATGTGACATGTAAATGCTACCAGTCTATAGTCATTAGGAGAAGAGGCGCCTGCCGTATTTAGAATAGGAACAGTACAGGATTTTGTCCACTTTCTGGAGCCATAGGGATATACTGAACAGGTGATATAGGATACCACAAAGTTAGTCAGCACAAGCCTTAAGAACTGTTTACATCTTGTTCCACAGCTTTTCCTGTGTGTAGTTTCCTCAGTTGTCTCATTACTTGGTCTTCAGCTACATTTATGGACAGCATATACTGTACTTAAAGTCAGAGGTAGACTCATCACTGGTCATTCCAGTTGATTTGGTAAAGATGGTGTGGGGAGAGTGGTCATTGGAAGAAAGTGCTTTCACAACTCACATTCTTACAGGCCAAGATATTATTTTTTACTGGAGTACCACTTAACAAGTAAGTACCAGTTTCATCCGAAAACACACTGACTGTGTTGGCCGAAACTTATATTCTAGCTGTGATAAGAAAGCCAGAAGTCTGGGAATTTTAATCTATAAAAAACATTGCACATTGTACTGGATCCAAGGATGATGTGTCATGGTTGTTGGGGATTTATCCAAATCTAAATTAATCCTGGTTAACATTAATGCACCAAACATGGATGAGACAGAAAGTGTGAAAAATGCACTTACATTAGTTATATGTGCACTCAAAAAAAATAATGACTGCAGATTTAAATTGTATATTAAATCAAGACAAATTTTTTTGGCAAGTGCAAATATAACATCTAAAACTGCGAAGACAATTGCATATTATGGATCATAGTCTATCCAACCCTGAAAGATTTTTATTTTCAAATTCAACAGAATATGCCTTCTTCCCATCAATATGCTATAGTTTAAGAATGTATTTCTTTATTGACAATAATTTTGTACTCCATATCAAATCTTCCATCTTATTCTAGTCCAGAAGCCTCAGTCAATATTAATAATATGAGCTTCAATTACTTTAAATTAGAACACAGAATTAAACAAGGGTGTCTTATCACTAATGCTTTTCTCGAGTACCATCTAACCATTAGCTATTTACTGTGTAAAGCAATTAGAGATTAAGAGGATCAACAGTGAAGGAATTGAAAAGAATATACTGTTTACCTTTAAACTGTCAATAAAGTGCTTTATATCTCAGACTCACATTCATCAATATTAGTGTTTTTAAACATTCAAAGGAAATTTCATAACATCTCTGGATACAAAATTAATTTGAATAAAAGCTTACTTTATTTAGTGAATTCTTTAGCACATTAGATCAAGCTGAAAAGCTATTTATAATTAGTGTAAGAGCAGTTAAATATCTTGGGATAACTATCACAAGTAAATATAAATATTGTTTTAAGCACAGTTTTGTAGGTATGACGGAAAAAAATCAAGTTCTGAATAGGTGATGTATCATCCATCTTATATAAGTAGGGAGAAACAATATAGTTAAATGAATTTCCTTTCAAATCTGCTATTTCTGTTCCACAACATCCCCAAAATACATCCATAGCATCCTTTTTTGAGAAGTTAATTGCAGTTGTAACATTATTTATCTTGATTTAAAAACAGCTATGCACCAAAAAGCAGATATTACAGAGATATTTTGCAGAAGGCAGCATGGCACTACATAACTTTCAGTTTTACTACTGTACTCCAAATTTGTTTGTAATGGAAAGGAAGTCCTGTTATAACACTTCTTTGTATGTTCTATTCTGTGCTCCAGTCAACATTTATTAACTTTATTTTTATTACACATTATATACATTTGTAATTTTAACAATATATTTTTGCATAGCACTTCTTAGTTAAAATACAAGTATAGATTACACTAATCACTAAATACAGAACTAGTACACATATACAGTAAATACATATTTGTTTACCAGCAACCCTGTCATTCATAAATTACTAGAAATATAGAACCAATGTAGGATACATTTTAAGAGCAGCATAGTATATAAAAATATTTCAAAGGATTTACACTTTTAACGATCCTAGGGAATAATGGGAATATAATTTTTTAGCTAGAAAGTCAGACAAGAAATAGATAACATCCTTTCATAGAATAGATTTTAGTTCAATATGTGCCATGCAATTATAAATCTTTCATCAATCACATGTACCATATTTTCCAATTTTCTAAAATGTACCCAGAACAACATGCAACCTTTGTCAGTTCTCATCTAGTGCAAGCATCATTAGGATATAAATTATAAGAATTCCCTACATTAACATAATTTTGTGTAAAACAACCTTGCATATTTATTGTACAGCATAGGATTTAAAATCATTCCTAATTTATTGAGGACAATATTTGATGTATAACTGATGGTATTAAAGTGTGTAATGAAATATTGGTTTCAATATCTTATACTATACTACTGGAAAGTAAATTTATTTTACTCACCTGCACAAATCCCAATACATCTTATATAACTCACTGGAAACACAACATTATCTGTTATCTTAAATTGGAAAAAAATTAATTCTCTTTATGTGAATGTGTTAACATTTTTAGAATTCATTAATATAATTATAAAATAAACACACCAGACATGTGATTAACTCTCTTTTGCAATTAACTATTTAATCATTTATAAAGATCTATGTTAGATGGAGCTTTCTACTCATATTGTTCACTTTCCTTGAAGTGGGGCATGAATGTTTATCTCTATTTTTTCTTTGCTTTTTGGATTAATTTTGAAGCATATTGTTGTATTTGTTAAGTTAGTATTTGTTATGATATTTTTATTTGTTTGATTGAGTTGTGTACCATTGAATAATCAATGACCAGCTGTCCTTTAGGGCCAATTTTGCTATGGTCTGTCTGTCCTACAGATTCATTCTATACAATAACTGTAAGGTCAGACCATATCTGACAGAGTTTCATGCAAAACTCCTGGTCCAGGCTTTGGTCCAGTCATGTCTGGACTACTGCAGCTCTCTGATGGAGGAAGAACCTAATAGTGTCAACAAGTCACTGCAGAAAATTAAAAATTCAGTATCATGTCTTGTGTTCAACTAGCCGAGGTCGGCACATGTCTCTTATCTTTTTAGATTTCTAAATTGGCTTCCTGTTGCTACACATTTTATGTTCAAATCATTGATGTTTGCCTACAGAGTACTAATTCATTCAGCATTTATATGGAGACACTTGTGAGGTCCTGCACTCCTTCTCGACCAGTCAAGTTTTCTAATGAATGGCATCAAGTGATGTCAAATTTGTGTTGTATCAAATCTCAATTCAGATTCTTTTTATGTGCAGCTCTTGGCTGCCCACCTGAATTTGATATGTTGACTCAGAGCTAGATTGGCCAGGCAGCTTTGTGAAGAGGATTACTTATTTTCTGTATTGTATATTATGATTACCCCATTTTTTGTCAACCATTGCACCTAAACTACCTGGAAGGGGTATCTCTGAAATACATTTCCCAAGATTTCTGCCATTTTTTTTCCTACTACTTTTCTCTTTCTTGTCTTCTTAGGCAGTCAAGGCTGGGGAGCTGTCAAAACACAGGGTCTGTCAAAGCCCATTGCAGCATTCCTTGTGTGATTTTGGGCTATACAAGACAGAAATTGTTTTTGCTGACTCTCTCACTGTGTTTAACAAGTGTTTGTAGACACTCTTGTTTGGTGAATTGGTGAATGGTCTGACTGTTATTAACTGTCAGATTGTGTAACTAAGGAATTGTAACTTGCTTCTTTTTTGCCTGAGCTTTCACTTGTGATAATCAATTTTGTAACCTTGTCCTGTTTTGCTGTATGGTTGCGAGACATGGATGCTATCCTGTAGCATTTTGGAGAATCCTTGGGCACTGCTGGTTTGAATTTGAGTTGAACAAGTGATTGCTTACGGATTCCCAAATGAGGCATATTACATGCATTGTGAGGGAATGTTAGCTACAACACTATGGCCATGTGGTGTGATTCCTGGCTGGGTGATCCCACTCACAGGATCTTCAATGTTGAGGGCTCAAGCAGCTAGACCAGGCCAAGGAGATGCCCACATAACTCTTAGCTACAGCTGATAGATGGTTGTTTCTGAGGGGTGGGACTGGACCATGTGTCTACCTGGTGGGTTGCCAGCCAGGATCTTGAACTGTTTTATCGTGTGCTGGGTGGGCATGTTTACAGTAGACATAAGATATAGAATATCAAGGCTGCTTTCTTTAAGATTGACTGTCTGTTTTTACAGTTCCTTAAGAATAGGGCAAACTTTAAAAAAAAAAACAGTCGGGTTATCTAGTTTCTCTTCTCTATCAATCTCCATACATTATTCTAGATTTGCCTTAGTCTGTCAACATTTATACATCTTATTATATTCAGTTGACATGCTTCATTTGAATGCTCCCTAAGTGTGTTTTGCATAAAATACGGACAAGATATGGATTAGAATCACAGGCTATGATGAATTATTAACAATATTATCTAATTTCTTTTGAGTTGTTCTAGTTTAAGTGTTTGTAGAATTTTCACATTGAAGATATCTTTAGCCCATCACAATCACATACTTCTATATAATTTGATTTTTTTATTTGATATCCTTTAATTATCCTTGAGGGAATGTTTATTCACATGATTTTTGAAAGTCAGAGTGCAGGGTAGTGGTAGACTTGTTAACCATGCACCTGCATGCAATATTCAGCATGACATTTATTTGTTATCCATTTTAAACCACATGGCAAATATAACTCCTAATCAAAAACATTGTCATATTTAGATGGAAGAAAATACTTCTGGTTGGAGAATTTGGATTTCTAAGAAAAAAAGAAACAAAGAAAGGGTTTAATAGTGTCCACTATACTTTAGGAGAATAAAAAGTCCTGTCATTTCTCAAAAAGCACTTAGGTTGGGCTGTACGATTAGAATATTAGAACAATCTAGATGAGAACTGGCAATTCAGCCTAACAAAGCTTGCCAGTCCTGTCCACTTAATTCTAGAAAATATCAAGTCTAGTTTTAAAAGTCCCTAAAGTCCTAATGTCTACCTCCTAACTGTTTTTAACACTGTATGTTAAAGAACCACCATGAGGAGAAGCCTGTCTTGTTAGTATTAGTATTTTGTAATAATCAGGATAGAATTGAGGGTGTAGAAGTGATAGAACCACTAGGGTCAAGTGACCATAACATAATACAGTTTTCAGTGTCTTAGGAGAGTGCAGATGCCAAGACCAAAAATTGGTAAGCTTAACTTTGTAGGGCAAATTTTGAGCAGATGTGGCAAAAGTCTATCCAAGATAGATTGCGATAAGCTTTTAAGAGACAGTTGAGTAGCTGTGAAAAATGTTTAAAAAGGTTTTACATACATACCAACGTAAAAGTACATACCAAAATTTTGAATTAGCAGGAAACTTAAAAGAAACTATACAATATGTTAATAAAGAGCTCAAGAAGAAGCTACAAAGGAAAAAAAAATAAGGCATGTAAGACTAATAACTCTAATGTGAATCATAGGGTGTATGAGAAAATGAAGGCAATCATTAAGAAGGATATTAGGGAGGCTAAAAGGCAGTTAGAGATGAATATAACAGATGAGGTGAAACATGACCCAAATACATTCTTTCAGTATTTTAGCAGTAAAAGAACAGCCAAGGAAGAGGTGAAGTGCATCAAGAATAGTAAAGGGGGGGAAAAAAATGTTGACAGTGAAATAGCAGACGCTTTAAACTTGCATTCTTCTGAGGTCTTCACAAATGAGGAAGTACATAATCTCCTAGTGGTAAAAGGGATTACTAAGGATGTTCTGAGTGGTTTGAAAATAGTAGGTGTAGAAGTATTGCTCAGATTAAATAGACTGAAGTCAAACAAATCACCATGGGCCTCATGTATAAATGGTTTGTATGTACAAAAATGTTGCATACGGCCATTTTCACACTCACATTGCGCTGTATCAAAACTAAACTTGGCATAGAGCCACACACATTTTCAAGCCAGCTCAATCCATTGTGTATGCAAGTTTTTGGCTCGGTTCTGCAAACTGGCAGCGCCCAGCATCAAAGCAGTGCTACTGTTCTTGTGTGCTTTCCCTTTATTTCTTAGACTCGCATCCACAACACGAGCTTTATCAAACACACTGAAATTAACCACATATCGTTTATTAGTTTTACGTATCTGATTGTAATCAACCTGTAACCATATAATGGTCCACGGAATGGCCAAACTATTCCAAATACCTTAGCTACTTTAGCGTTGCTATTAGTGTACCACTCAGAGTATTTTAACCCACTGTATCTGAGTGTGGAGTCACAGATCTATAGCAGTTGATTGGAAAGAGGATTATCAGGATACAGCTTCTAGCACATGCTGCCTCAGCCATGTGCACAGTCTATTTGAACAGTTTCCATACAGCAAATGCTCCAGAGCCTTTCCTGGTTGTACTTATAAGTTACCTCACTGTAAACGTTCACTACAGTTGTAAAATTGCACAACCTGAGCCACTTTATGAACCATTTCACTATCTGCATTATATGTACCTGTATATTGTACTTATGCTTTCATATTGTATATTTTCATTGTATTTTTGTATTATTATTTTTGTTATTATTACTTGTATTTTATCAATTTATGAGAAAATAAGTTTATGGAGGATTTGCACATTTAATCTCATTGTACCATACAATAACAATAAAGGAATTTAATTCAATTCAATGGAAGAAAGTGTGTATTTACAGATGATGACGACTGGTTTCCAAGTCGATTTAGATTTCCAAATGCTATCTTCTTGAAGCTCTTGATGTCATTTTTAAGATGAAATGCAGTAAAGTATGTATATTACATTATACAGATACATTTTAACTTAATTTAAATAATGTATACTGTTTATAATTAAATGTGTTGGGGTAAGGTGGTGCATGGATTGTTCCTGCCTCATGCTGTATGCTTGCTGGGACTAGTATGACCGTGGATGGATGGATGGATGGAATAATTAAACATGTAGTACAAAGATATTTTGATGTTCCTTAAATGTTTTGAAGAATCTGCTTTCTAAGCTTACAGATGGCTTGACATTTATTACAGATGCTTATTGTATGGCGATTGGTTACTTGGAGTAAGAAAAGGAAAGACCGGAATTTGGGGTTAGTATGTTGAAAATTGGCAGTACTGATGCATTAAATTATTTCATCAAGGATCACACATGGCACAGCAGGCATCTTGCGGGAGGCAGAAACAATCTCTGGATGGGGTGCCAGCTCGTTGCTACCACTGCACCACCTCGCCCCTATGTTTAATACATGCTTTTATTCCTATCATAATGAAAATGATATCAAATATATACCTTAGAATTTAAATTGTTCAGAGAGCTGTAATATCATTACGTTCTGTCTGCTAAGTGCAAGCGTGTTTAAGAAGCACGTAGTGATTCACACGCATAGAGTACATAGAAGAACATATAGAATATGAAACATTTAACGTGCTACTTTAGTTATGATAGGATTTGAAAAACTAATAAATGAAATTATTTTTTGAGATGAAGTTTATGACGTTCTACTTTAATGACAAAATCAACTATGTGATTAAAGTGGAAATTTCAAGATTAAAGTTGACAATTCAACCTTTTTTTATCCACTGTGTCCCTATTTTTTTTCTTTTCTCTGTACCCTAATACACTTCCATATGACACTCAGACAGAGGGCTAAGACTCACCTTTTCACGGCGACTTTATCTGACCAGTTCTTTTTTATTTTGGTCATCGTGCGACTTTCTGAGCTTGAATTTTTGAATTTCTCTGCTAATCTATGTCACTCGATCAACTTCCTTTTGTTGTTTATGCCACTGCTTAAGCCAACAAATAGTATGTTTTTCCTAGCCTCTACTTGAAATTCTTCTATTTTCCCTGTGCTTTTGCCATTGTCTTTTCACAGAACACTGAAGGGGCTATTTATATTGATTTGCATATTCAAAGAGGCATCATTCTGGGAGGAATGGTGGGGTGGGGTGGGGTGGCAAGAGCATGCATGTGCGTTATATTTCATGCTGACCAGGATTTATGTAATGGAAAAACGTGGAAGTTGCTGTACACAGATTTATGCATTTGGATTTTTTTGTGTGTACGCATATTTCTAGTTTTGTCAATACACCATGTTTTAGTGCGAATTCTACACACACGCATTATACATAGAGATATAGACAGTGCATACATAAACCCTTGACACATATTTTTAGGAAGTCACTGCACACTGGGGAAATTTCAAAGCACAGGAAAATGGCAAATTTTATCTTGTTGTATTAAAATAGTGAATAATGGGGAAAGATTAAAAGAACTGAGTCTTTTTAGTTTAAGCAAAAGAATATTAAGAGGAGACATGACGTGTTTAGCATTATGAAGGAAACTAGTATGGTGGATCGAGACTGCTATTTTAAAATTGAGTTCATCAAGAACATGGGGACACAGTTGGAAACTTGTTAAAGGTAAATTTTGCACAAACATTAGAAAGTTTACACATGGAATAACTACCGAGTAGTGTGGTAAATAGCAGGACTTTAGAGACTTTCAAAACTAGACTTGATGTTATTTCAAAAGAATTAAGGGAATAGGAACAGTGAGCTTTGTTGGGCTAATTAGCCAGTTCGTGTCTAGATTGATCTAATGTTCTTAAAAAAAAAAGAGAAGTTAGTTCAAGATGACACAAGGATGCAGTGGACACCAAAATACACAGCATGTGGATAAACTTGAAGTTTTTCGCAAATGAGATTGCAACTTTATGAATGGATTTTAGGGAAGAACCTGCTACTATTTATAGTGATGTTAAAGTAAAAGATGAGAAAAGAAATAATTTTAAAGAGCTTGGCACCTTGATAATAAAACTCACTGCTCACAATGGCAAAATACAATTACTGAAGTGTCAAGTGTCATATCTCTTCACTAATGTAATAAAAATGTTGAAGGTGGTTATTTTTTTTAGTCTTACCTGAGCTTTTTGGATTTACATAAAGCCACAGCATATACTTTTCAGCATTGAAGTCTTTATTGGAGGCCTCTGATTTTAAGTTTTCTTAAATTATGCTGACCAGTAAATGGTTTTTTAATGTGGTGTGGAAAGCCCTTAGTTAGTCTTTTGAGTGCCGACGGATAATGAAATACAGCTGAATTGAATTAACCATCAGTGTGATGACCTTGGAAGAAACAGAATTCAGACCCCAGTGACGCAGTGTTAGGATATAGTGGGTTGGAAGATGACTGACTAATTGAAAATTGCTGTCTTGTGAGCTTGCAAAACTGGAAGAAACTATTTTTTTTTTCAACTTCAGGTTTCAACTATGTGGTAGCCTTTACAGAAGTTCTCGCTCCTTTTTTTTTTTTTTTTTTTTACACAATTGTTAATAATTAGTTATTCAAATTATTAATGTTAAGATTTGGCCTCTTGCTTGTTACTATAAATGTTTGGATGAATTTCTAAATAAAATTGAAAAGATGCTGTTGTCAACACAGACCTGAGTGTCAGCTTGTCTCAACTTCCTTATGGACAAGTTGCAAACTTGTGAAATGTCAAAGGATGAGTATAAAGGATCTAATGGCTACCTATGTCTATAACATCTAACATATTACCAAGTTATATATAAAATATATATGTATTCACCTGGTAGTACTTTGAGCTTTGCCACCTATGGAGCTCTATTGTACCCTGTCATGAAGCTGTTCAATTGAAGGTTGAAGCTTCCTCAAAGATAAAAGAGGTGGAGATCCAGAATGAGGATGGAAAGTAAAGTTGAAAGGATTCAGGCATAGACTTCCTACATATATTGAGAAATGTTTGATTGGTTTTATATTAGTTAAATGAACTGTCATATTTCATAGCAAGTTGAAGTACTATGACATTTTGGGTACTGCTGAGAACTGCCTTAACACTAGAGTCCCTGAAGCCTATGAAAAATGTTGTAATCCCGGGCCACCTTAAATTCCTTTGTACAACTCCATCAGCATCTTTTGTTTTGCAAATGTATCAATCAGAACAAGCAGCAAGCAGCCGGCTATCCCATCCCCCCACCGACGCAGCTAAACTTCTTCCAGCTCAAGTCTCTTTTTGTGAGTGTGAAGTGCCTGGAGTTGTAAAGAGTAAATAATATATTATTACTAGCCGATGCCCTCCGTAGCATACGGCAGTGTAACAATAGGAACGGAAAACGGTGAGAAAGGAATTTAGAGATCAAGAAGAAATAAATACGTCTTGAAAGACGCAGTTGTGAATAGGTGTTTTGGTGGAGACGACGGATAATGAGTCGAAAGATTTAACCCTAGAAAAAGCCACGTACAACTGACCTTGGCTGAAGACTAGTTGTTAGAATTATTGTGAAGATAAACAGCATGTGGGTATGAGGATGGCCACGCTTCTGAAATTCGATTACGTAAATATAATCAAAAACAACCCCAAAAAGATGTTGTAGAATGTCTCTAAGTAATTCCTGCAGCTTAATCCAAAAGACTCGTACTATAATATCAAGCCTGTGCTGTAGTCTTTGGGTGTCCGACAGTGCATGTAGAATTTACAGCCAAGCAGGATTACATGTGAAAGTGATAAATAAATGAGGATGTCCGAATTTACATACTATGGCCATGGCATCCTGCTAGTTTTGTTTCATGTATCTTGGACTTCCTGGAAATGTAGACAGTAATATGATCATTTTGCCTACACGTACGTTATTTTCAGCGTTTTCTTGCAGTGCATCTGACAATCCTTTGCATTGTTCCACGAGCAATGTTGATCTAATCTGAGATAGTTGAGACACGCACCCTCTGTTTTAACATACGCATCTACGACGTATAGTTGGAATAGTTCGTCACTGGAGTGCAAAATACTAAATGTATTCCTCATTGCTAATCTGTACGCCTAAAATTGCCATTGAGTAAGCCATATTCGCTTGGCGGTTCTTTTATCAGGAACATGTTGTAAATCTTTGTGCCAGCTAATGTCTCTGTAAGGAAATAAAAGTGGGTAAACCATATGATCGCAATTCATATTGAGCGTGGAAATCTGTTTACAGGAGTTGCCTATGGGATAGATGCGAATGTCCCTTTCGGTAGGCGGTTCGCAATTATCTCCGACGAAAATCGCTGCAACATTGGTGTGACATGTTGGGGCATTGTATTGTCGTAACTTCCGCCTAGGGTTTTCCTCGAAAAGCATTCGTACAGATGCTGTTGGATTGGACTGAGCGATTTATTGCATGTGTTTGTATGATTTAGCAAAGGGTTTGATGGTTCTGAGTATGGAATCTAGCTGGAGAAGTAAATTTTTGCTGCATGCAGAGCTTGCTTTATTTTGTAAGCATACTTCAGAAGCTTGACGAGAAATACCGTGTCGGCTGCGTGTGGATGGGACCGGTTTTGAAGAGAAGCCGCTGACAGCATGGGGAAGGGTTTGGAAGATGACAAATAGGAATCGAGAAATGCCGTGTCGGCTGCGTGTGGGCGGGACTGGTTTTAAGGTGAAAGCAGGGCAAACTAGAAAAGAAATATATATGAGACTAGCAAAATACCCGCGCTTCGCAGCGGAGAAGTAGTGTGTTAAAGAAGCAATGAAAAAGAAAAGGAAACATTTTGAAAATAACGTAACATGATTGTCAATGTAATTGTTTTGTCACTGTTGTGAGTGATGAGTGTTGCTGTCATATATATATAACTATATATATATATATATATATAAAACTATATATATATATATATATATATATATATATATAACTATATATATATATATATCTATATATATATATATAACTATATATATATATATAACTATATATATATATAACTATATATATATATATATATATACAGTGGGAGCCACGTCAAACAGCCGCCTGGAGCATGACAGGACCATGACAGGACCATGACAGGACCATGACAGGACCATGCACGATCCGTGCACGGAATGTGATCCCAGCGATGACGCAGTTAACGATGCCCGCCCCATAAACGCCCCATGCGCTTTCTAAAAGATGGTTGCAATGCTGTATAATCCCGCCAGATGGAGCATTGAATGCTTCAGTTAACTGCAGTGTCCAGGAAGCCCTATACCGTATCTTTAATATACTGTATAGGCAGTTCTTGTATTGTCAACTAGTTTCATAAATAGATGACGTGGTAAAAAACAACAACAAACCGATTAATAAAACAGATTAGTTAAATCACTCAATACACAACCCATGATGATTATGCTATTTATTATTAAATAATGAATTAATAAAACTAGTTAGTAAAATATTTTTATTCTAGACTATAAGTGAAGAAAAAATAAAGCAAGTTACAGTAGGCGGTTGATACGACAGCTTGCGTGGTGCAATGCTAAGAACTGCTGATTTCGATCCGTGCTATATAAAATCATCACATTCAAATATTAACAATTCCACACACCCTTCCTACATTCACACATGTGTACTTGTTGCAGTGTACACATCTCTCTGTGCTATGGTTCCTATTACATTAGCACCTGACATTGTACTTTCTTCCCTATATAAATAACATTCGAGTATAGCGTCTCCAAATAAATCACATTCGAGCTATAGCGTCTCCAAATAAATCACATTTGAGTTATAGCGTTTTTATGTGAAAACAGCATTGTCAGATTTGGGGGTGGGTCGTGAACGCGACTGAGAGAATGGAACTGAATTTAAAAAAAGCTAACCTTTACAATTATCATGCATTTACATATTCGTTTTCAAACAATATTGCATTATTATATAGGAGCTTCCCTGTCTGCCTATCATATAGTGCCTTTCCTTCCTACCTATCTATATATCTATCCCCTTAGCTGTTTTTTATATATCTATTATACAGTGCCTTCCCTGTTTATTTATATATCTAGTGCCTTCTCTGCCTGTCTGTCTTTCTGCCTGATTGCATATAGCGCTAAACTCACTGCTCTGTACTATTCTGTCCCCTGCATGTCCTGGAGTATAAAAGAAACAGCACCATACAGCAACATGTGCGAACTGGCAAGTTCGGGAAAAACACGCGTCACTGATTACAAACCGCAAGATGAATGAAAGAGACAATATATGTAAAACATCATCGCACTAATGCAATATTATTTGAAAGCGAATAGCGCCAGATCGGGTTTGAATATGCCCGATCTGACGCTGTTCGTTTTCAAATAATATTGCATGTACTGTGCGTTGAAAGTGCTGCACTGAATAAGCTGACTCCTTCTGTAACAGCGTGTATTCAAACCCGATCTGACGCTAATATTGCATGTACTTAACTATTTTAGAATAAAACATAAATTTGATTTCAGTCAGTCTGTAAGAGCCAGTGTACATTACGGAAGCGTATTAGGGCCACGGTGAAAAAAATACGGACACAGTGAAGAAAAAAATCTAAATGTCGAGATTAAAGTCGACATGTTGACTTTATTCTCGACATTTCCACTTTATTGTCGCCAATTATGTCGAGATTAAAGTCGACATTTTCCACTTTATTCTAATAGTTTATTTTGTCAGTAGAATGTCGCAAACTAAACTAAATCTTAAAATGAATGTTTAATTTACTAGATTTTCTCAAACCCCGTCATTAATTAATGTAGCACATTAAATGCTTTATATTAAGTGTTCCCGACCCAGTTAAGTTGTGTTTACACGGATTACTGTAGAAACGGAACACACGTGAAATGCGTGTATTCCAAATAATGATCTATTCTTTCCACTCTAAAACTCCACTTCACTCCCAGATAATCAATCAAGGCATGAGCTGGGAGAAGTTTGTGCACGCGTTTTAAGTCGTTGGGGGGATGGAATAGCCGACTCGGAACCAGTGGTGCGCTGTCAGATCCGGAAATCTCTGCATGACAGTCTCGTGCACATTCTCTTTTAAATTCTTGGACAATTTGGCTTTGCCGTTTGTCCCACTCCAGTTCAATGTAACCCATGGGTCTCAATCACAAAATCAGCCAACACTGTAAACAGATGACACAACAAATTATATACTCTGAAACGTTCATTTGAACATTTAAAAATACAGTATATACAAAAACATAAATATAAAACAATCAACTATTATTGTTAAAGTCAGTCTGCTGTTCAGGATCAAGTTTACGGGCTTCGTTTAACGTTGAAGCACTAACTGCCAAAGTGCCACCGTGTGTGTGTGTGTGTGTGTGTGTGTGCGCTCCGGCATTCGTCAGGTTTGTCTGAGCTGGCTTTAACACAAACACATTTGCGCCAGCAGGAAGAAAAAACATTTTAGCACCATCTAACAGTCAGTAATAAGGAGAAGTCAGTACATTCTCCGTTGAGATTTCTCACATTCCACTCCTCCTAAGTTTGTCTTTTAATGAAGTTCTAAGAAAACTAAGAAAAATATTTTGGGTCACTTAAGCACGAAATAGCACGGACGCAAATGATCAAGATTTTAATTGTTGTTGTCATTTTCTCAAACATGATTTTCCAACTTGGCGTTTATAAAGATTTAGACAGACTGAATTTAAGAATGCACCCCTAGTAACCTAAAAAAACACACACACCGAAGAGCAAAGCGAGCTGCATTCACACCTCAGACCGTCTTTTGTCTTGTAAATGAGGTATCCTAATTCACCTTCCAATCCCCACCAGCACACACACTCTTTGTCTGTACTGTACACTGTTGCTGTTTGTTAGGGCACTTGGTTATACAGAGTACTTTAATGTATAAAACACTTACTTCCTGGTTTGTTTTATTTTAAATATAGCTTATTACCTTATTCAGCAAAATAAACAATGTTATCTTTGTGTTAATTATTAACGTATTGATGTCTTTTAATTAAGGACAAAAATAGACCATGCGCTTGTGTTTAGGACTGCTGAACAGCTGTGTTCATAGGTTTAATCAACGATTTACAAGACAACAGTTAAAGCATTTGTGGATGAGAGTGTGTGTGTGTGTGCGCTCCTGCATTTCTCCGTTGGCTTTAACACAAACACATTTGCAGACAGGTCTAAAGAACCCTCCCCGCCAAAAAACACACACAGAGCAATTAGCCACGTCATAGTCAGGATTCTCCACTGAGGTTTCTCACCTAAGTTTGTGTTTGCTCTTTTGATGGAGTTCTTAAAACCCAAAAAATTATTTATACTGAGAAAAAATTATTATGGGTCACATAATCACAAACACAAACTAGCACAGATACATATGATCAAGTGTTTAACTATTGTTTTCATTTGTTTCTATGACCAGTAATAATATTAATAATAATTATTATTGTTAGCCCAACTCTTTGACTATTTAAAACAAAAGCGTCTCCCATTTTTGCCCATTTACTGTAAGTAGTTGGTTCAAGTAAATGTTTTTTAAATACCCAAACAATCCCCAACAATTAAAACACGCACACGACTTTAGAAATAAAATGTATTCTTCCAAAACTAGTCAATCGCTTCTTAAAACCGTTCTCACCTCTCCGCCAGTGTCTTTTGTTAATCTAAATGTGCTGATAAAAGAAAAGCTGCAAGTAGCCGGCTATTCCATCCCCCGAACGACTTAGAACGTGCACAAACTTCTCCCAGCTCATGCCTTGTTGGATTATCTGGGAGTGAAGTGGAGTTTTAGAGAGGAAATAATAGATCATTATTTGGAATACACGCTTTTCACGTGTGTTCCGTTTCTACAGTAATCCGTGTAAACACATTTTAAAACAGAAACGTTTTCATATTGTAGTAGTAAATGACAAAATGTAAGCATAAACTATATAATGTATGAAGCCTGAAGTCCAAATATCAAACACTTTCACAAAAGGAACAAATATAACAGAACAAGTATGCTTTTATTCAAAAAAATATAACTGCAGAAAAAACCGCCTTAACATGCGACATTGACACTTGTTTATCGCGACTGCCTCCGTAGCGCAATTGAATCAGCTCCAACTGAGTCAGAAGACCGTGAGTTCGATCCTGCACCACTTTGTTTTGAGAAGTAAACTGCTCTTATTCTTACTATTTTAGAATAAAAACATGCATTTGATTTCAGTGTGTAACAGTGTAATTTATGATACTTGTAAAGGTTAGTTTTTTTTATTCACTTTTCATTCTCTCAGTCGTGTTCAGGATCCTTCCCTACCCCCCATCTGAGAATGCTGTTTTCACATAAAGATGCGCTGTAGCTCTGCAGTGTACTTGTGACTGCATTCTCGTACCAATGCTTGCGAACTGAAGTGCCTGCATGCAGTTTTCGTGGCATTACACGCCTATTTTTTGAGCATGCCCATGTCGCTCAAACACAGGAACATATGTTGGTGTACAAGAATAAAAACAAGTGCACTTTTATTCTAGACTATAAGTGAAGAAAAAATAAAGCAAGTTACAGTAGGCGGTTGATACGACAGCTTGCGTGGTGCAATGCTAAGAATTGCTGATTTCCGATCCGTGCTGTATAAAATCATCACATTCAAATATTAACAATTCCACACACCCTTCCTACATTCACGACATGTGTACTTGTTGCAGTGTACACATCTCTCTGTGCTATGGTTCCTATTACACTGAATGAGCACCTGACATTGTACTTTCTTCCCTGTTTAAATAACATTCGAGTATAGCGAGACTCCAAATAAATCACATTCGAGTATAGCGTCTCCAAATAAATCACATTGAGTATAGCGCGTCTCCAAATAAATCACATTCGAGCTATAGCGCTCCAAATAAATCACATTTGAGTTATAGCGCGTCTTTATGTGAAAACAGCATTGTCAGAGGGAGGGGGTTCGTGAAGCGACTGAGAGAATGGAACTGAATTTAAAAAGCTAACCTTACAATTATCATGCATTTACACTGGCTCTTACAGACTGACTGAAATAAAATGTATGTTTTATTCTAAAATAGTTAAGTACATGCAATATTAGCGTCAGATCGGGTTTGAATACACGCTGTTACAGAAGGAGTCAGCTTATTCAGTGCAGCACTTTCAACGCACAGTACACGCAATATGTAGGCGCATATTCAAACCCGATCTGACGATATTCGTTTTCAAATAATATTGCATTAGTGAGATGATGTTTTTACATATATTATCACTTTCATTCATCTTGCGGTTTGTAATCAGTGATCGCGTGTTTTTTCCCCGATCTTGCCAGTTCGCACATGTTGCTGTATGGTGCTGTTTCTTTTGTACTCCAGGACATGCAGAGGACAGAATAGTACAGAGCAGTAAGTTCAGCGCTATATGCAATCAGACAGACAGAGAAGGCACTAGATATATAAATAAACAGGGAAGGCACTGTATAATAGATATATAAAAAACAGCTAAGGGATAGATATATAGATAGGTAGGTAGGAAGGAAAGGCATTATATGATAGGCAGACAGGAAGCTCCTATATAATAATATAATATAATATTATAATTATAATAATAAAATATAATGTTAAAATCACGTGATTGCAACTCAGTGCAGCTAAATTGCTGGCGTGTGTTAACGTGTTCTTGAGAACAAAGAGCCATCTAGTGGTGGAACCAGGTAAATGAATAAATAGGGCATGAATGGGCGTGTTTACTGTGAAATCTTGACACGCCTTCTATCAGTAGAGGGAGGGGGATCACGGCGCGCGCATAGGGCAGCCAGACGCCATTCGACGCCATTCACACGGCGCGCTATTTGACGTGGCTCCATCTGTATATATATATATATATATATATATATATATATATAACTATATATATAACTATATATATATATATATATCTTTTTTACACACACACACACACACACACACACATAAACATATATATATACATATCTATACATATACACATATATACACACACACACATATATACATACATATATATATATCTACATATATACACATACATATACATACACACATACATACATACACACACATATATACACACACAACTACATATATATACATACATACACACACACATATATAAACATATATATACATTGTCACGCACGAGCGATTAGGAGGCCGCGGACTGATTCGAGAACACCTGGGAAAACATTAGCCGCCAGGGAATGGCGGGTATTAACTTTCTCCCTCTGCTTCCTTGTAGAAAAGAGACCTTCCAGCACCATAGGCCTGGTTTGACCGCAGTGCGGTACTTCCGCCCTTCCTCCGCCATCTTGCCCTGACGTCATCCTTCCCATCCTCCCTTGCGGTCCTTCCCAGCTGTCCTCCACTTCCGGCTCCACCCCTATAAAATGGCCGCGACGCCAGGAGTCGGCGTCGCGTTATGAACTGTTTAGTTTATACTTTTGACCTTTTACGTTTTGGAAATTTTCTGTATACAATATATACGGGGCCGGAAAACCCCAACCCTTATTGCTGTCTCCTCGGTCCTTTTACAACTGGCGTAGTCGGCAGGATACAGAGATCCCGAGATGACAGAGGGACAGGACCTCAACACTGTGCTGCAATCAATGAACGCCCAGCTCCAGGCTGCAGCAGCGCAAGCCACCACCACCCGGGAGCTGGAGGCCACAAAGGCCAGGTTGGTAGAAGCCCAACGGGCGAGACCAGACCCGCCCAAGCAGGTGCCTCCTCCTTTAGTCCCGATGGGCCCTCGGAGGACGCCGAGGCTACCTGGGCATGTTTGAGAGGACGCCACCCGGAACGAGTGGCAGCGGTCCGAGTGGGCGTCCATCCTGGCGCCATATCTGAAGGGACCCTCGCAGCAGGCCTATTATGACCTCCCTGAGGAGGAGGCCGCTAATTACGACCTCCTCAAGCCCGAAATACTGGCCCGCTCACGGCATTAGCCCGGCCAGCAGGCGGCGAATGGCGGAACTGGGTCTTTGACCCGAAAAGCCTGCGCGCCCAGGCGCTCGAAGTTCTGGGGCAAGATGGGGCGCTGGCTACGGCCAGAGGGACCCCAGGCGGAAAGTGGTCGAACAGGTGGCCTGTGAAGGCCTGGTCAATGCCATGCCCAGTTCCCTCGCCCAGCAGGTCCGGGACACGCCTACCAAAACATGTCGGGCCTCCTAGACGCCCTGGAGCGCCAGATGGCGGTCCTCCGACTTGGGGGTCAGAAAAGCCTGCTCGCGGGAACCGCAGGGACGGGCGGCCACCCCGAGCCCTCTCGACGCGCTGCGGAAGCGCCGCCGAGACCCAGAGAGAAGGCGGGACCGCCGCGCTGTTTCAAGTGTGGCGAGACCGCCACCTACTACCAACCTGCCCCACAACATCGCCCGGAGCCTATGGACTGTACCTGGACGCCGCCGGAGAGGTATTGTATCCCGCCGCATCCCTTGGCGAGTCCGAACACGGAGTGGTGTTGCTAAATGGGCACGCCGTGGTGGCTTTGTTTGATTCCGGCAGCAACATTACCATTGTTGCTCGCCGCTTTGTCTTACCGCAACAGTGGTTAAACCAGCGTTTGTTGGTCACTTGTGTGCATGGGGGACTAGGTCATATCGCTCCGCCACTGTTATGTCACCTGGAAGGGGGAACCAACCCAAATGACGGTCGCTGTGTTGCCTGAACCCCCCTTCCCAGTGATTTTGGGACAAGACTGGTCTAAAAGAATCAGCGGTAAGCCATTCGCCGCTCCCGGGGCCCTGTTGGATCTTGTTATGAGGGGAAAAGGCACCCCTCCCGCGGCCTCCACGCCGTGCACAAGGGCAGGCCCTATCGCGCTGGTGTTCGGGGACCTTTCCTGGCCACGGACCTTGACCCGAAGATTCCGCCGGGAAGGGACTAGCCAGGAACTCTTCCCGGCCCAGGCCCAAGACCCTCTCGGCCTGGACCATCAATTTCGGTCCACGCCGCCTCCTTTAAGAGGGAGCAGTGGAATGATGATTCCCCGCGCTTTGCCCGAATGCGTTGTTCTGCCTAACAGCTCACAGCGGACGGATCCACACCGCTGAACCCTTCTTTGTCCTTGAAATGATCTGTTGTACCGAAAGTGGCTACCCATGAGGGCGAGGTGCGGAAGTTGTTGCTAATTCCAGCGCACCTTCCGGGCGGAGATATGCGAGTTGGCTCACGCTCACCTCCTAGGCGCACCTCGGGCCGAAAAACGCTGGAGAGAATTAAGCCCGGTTTTACTGGCCTGGGATCAATGAGGAGGTCCCGCGTTCTGTCAATCCTGTCCGAGTGCCAGACCCGCCAGATTCCTAGGAGGGACCGTGCTCCTCTAGTCCCTATACCCCTAGTTGATGTACCCTTTGAAAGAATAGGGGTCGATTTGGTGGGACCCCTGGAGCCCTCAACCCGTGGCCACAAGTATATTCTAGTCATGGTGGACTATGCCACCCGGTACCCAGAGGCGGTTCCCTGCGCCCGCTAATACTAAAAGCATCGCACGGGAACTGGTTAATTTGTTTTCGCGTGGGCATACCCAAGGAGGTCCTCACGGACCAGGGTACGCCTTTACATCGGATACGTTCAGGGAGGTAGCCAAATTACTGCAGATAAAGCACCTGAAAGCGTCTGTCTATCACCCGCAAACTGACGGGCTGGTGGAACGCTTTAACCAGACGCTTAAGCAGATGCTCGCAAGGTAGTCAGCGGACGGCAGGAACTGGGACCAGCTCCTCCCGCCGTGCTTTTGCTTACCGGGAGGTACCCCAGGCCTCTACTGGCTTCTCCCCATTTGAATTGTTATATGGGCGACAACCCCGGGGAATCCTCGACATCCTAAAAGAAGGCTGGGAGGCCGAGGCCCTTCCTTCCTCTAACATTTTGGAGTACGTAGCGCAACTGCGCGACCGACTCACAAAGATCAGGCCCCTCCTAAAAGAGCACGTGACTCGTGCGCAAGCAGCGCAGGCCCGGTGTTACAACCGCAACTCCGCCCTCAGGGAGTTCCGCCTGGGACCGAAGTTATGGTGCTCGCCCCGACCTCCCACTCGAAGCTGCTCGCCACTGGCAAGGGCCTTACGAGGTTAAGGAGAGAAGGACTGCCGACTATTTGGTGAAACAGCCCAATCGTCGACCGAGTGAGAGGATCTATCATGTCAACCTGTTAAAACCCTGGAGAGATAGAGAGGAGCTTCCCAGCTCCCATAGGTCACTCTCCTATTCACGAGCACAACTGCCCTTAACCTCGGAGAAGAGCTGACCCCCAAGCAGCGGCAGGAGTTAGCCCAAACCCTCCGAGCCATCCCCGAGGTGGTGAGCGAGTCACCCGGCCGGACCGCGCTGATTGCCCACGATATAGTCACGGATCCCGGTGTAATCGTCCGGGAGAGGCCCTACAGACTCCCGGAGGCAAAACGCAGAGGTCGAACTGGAGGTGAAACGATGTTGGACATGGACATAATTGAAGAGAGCCATAGTCCCTGGTCCAGCCCTATTGTCCTCGTCTCCAAGCCAGACGGCTCCTGGAGGTTCTGTAACGACTTTAGACGTCTGAATCAGATCTCCAAGTTCGATGCCTACCCCATGCCCCGCATTGACGACCTCCTTGAGCGGCTGGGTACGGCTCGATATTTGACTACCCTTGACATGACGAAAGGGTATTGGCAAATTCCCCTTAACGGCATCCGCAAAGGAAAAAACGGCCATTAGCACCCCTAGCGGGCACTGGCAGTACAAGGTCCTCCCATTTGGGCTGCACGGGCCCCGCGACCTTCCAACGCCTGGTAGACAGAGTGCTGAAGCCCCACCAGTCCTATAGTGCCGCTTACCTGGATGACGTTGTCATCTATTCCGCACCTGGGAGGAGCATCTACTGCAGGTCGCGCTGTCCTCCGAACACTGGCTAAAGCCGCCTCCGCATAAACCCCGGAAGTGTTTTTGGATTAAAGGAGGCCAAATATTTAGGCTACCTCGTGGGACAAGGACAGGTGCGCCACAGGCTCCAAAGTTAAAGACATCTTAGAATGGCCCGTCCGAATACCAAGAAACAGGTGCAGGCTTTCTTGGGGCTTGCGGTTACTACCGCCGGTTTGTTCCCGCTTCTCCAAAGAGCAGCACCCTTGACTGACCTGACAAAAGGGCTCCCTCGGCGTGGTGTGGACCGACAAGGCAGAACACGCGTTCAGTGACCTAAAGAAGGCCCTAACGTCGGCACCTGTGTTACGGACGCCCGATTTTGGGCTCCCGTTTATCCTCCAGACCGACGCTTCGGACACAGGCCTGGGCGCCGTGCTGAGCCAAAGCGCCGATGGTGTCGAGCACCCTGTGATGTACCTTAGCGGAAACTGATGGACCGGGAGACCCGTATGCGGCAGTGGAGAGGGAGGCCTTGGCCATTAAGTGGGCAGTGACCCACCTCCGTTACTACCTGCTGGGTCGCGAATTCGCTCTGGTGACTGATCACGCTGCACTTCAGTGGATGTCCCTGCACAAAGAGTCGAATCCGCGGGTCACCAGGTGGTTCCTGGACTTACAGCCGTATAAGTTCACTGTCGCTTATCGGCGGGCACCCTTCAGGCCAATGCCGATGCCCTCTCGTATTCACGACCTCTCGGTTAGGTCCGCCCGACCTGACGGTCCTGGGCTAAGGGGGGGATCGTGTCACGCACGAGCGATTAGGAGGCCGCGGACTGATTCGAGAACACCTGGGAAAACATTCGCCGCCAGGGAATGGCGGGGGATTAACTTTCTCCCTCTGCTTCCTTGTAGAAAAAGAGACCTTCCAGCACCATAGGCCTGGTTTGACCGCAGTCGCGTACTTCCGCCCTTCCTCCGCCATCTTGCCCTGACGTCATCCTTCCCATCCTCCCTTGCGGTCCTTCCCAGCTGTCCTCCACTTCCGGCTCCACCCCTATAAAATGGCCGCGACGCCAGGAGTTGGCGTCGCGTTATGAACTGTTTAGTTTATACTTTTGACCTTTTACGTTTTGGAAAATTTCTGTATACAATATACGGGGCCGGAAAACCCCAACCCTTATTGCTGTCTCCTCGGTCCTTTTACAACATATACATACATATCTACATATATACACACACAACTATTTCGTATCAGTGCAATACGCTGCTTGTTAAAACGGATAACTCCCGCTCTTACGTGCAAGTCTGCGTGGATATTATGAACTATCGTATTTGTTCAAGTTCTATTTAAATTTTAAATAGAAGGAATTTTATTTAGTCGACAGAAATATCTTTGGTAGGAATGGTAAAAACAGACAGGAATATTATTCGTGAATAAATCAACTCAAACCTTAAATAACTTATAATATTTTGCTCTCCATAAAAATATATCCTGTCTAAATTATACAAGTTAGAAATAAAGTAAACGTTAAAAGAACAAACATTCAAATTTCTTTGCTCTTATGTAATTTTATATAAAAAATAAACTTGGATTTTAAATATCCCAAAAGATTTTGCTCTCCATAAAAATATATCCTGTCAAAATTATACAAATTCAAATATGAACATGCTGCATAACAAAACCTGGAAATAATAAAATGTGTTCCTTTCAGCAATAACAAATCAAATCATTCAGTTGTCTTTGCTCATATGTCATTTTAGAGCTGGACGCCTGGCATCTATTTTTGGCAACAGGTTCGTTTATGTTTGGTGTGAGGTTCTGTGTTGTGGAGATTCTCAGGATGGATTGCAGGTGCTCATCAGTGAGGCGACTCCTGTGTGCTGTTTTGTTAGTCTTTATCACTGAGAAGAGCTTCTCACACAGATATGTGCTACCAATCATGCACAAGGTTCGAGCCGCATGTAGACGGACTTTTTTTGTTCTTCAAAGTCACCAAAGCGCCGTGCAAACTCAGTGCGCTCAGTTTATCAAAGTGCGTATTTGGGAACACCGTAGTGACGACTTGGTTTAACATTACTTGGCAACAGGGAAAGTGGGGCAAGTTGCACTGGTGCATTTGTGTCTCCCATAAAAGCAGCTTCACTTGAAATCACTTTGTGATTGTGCACGGGTAAAAACGTCCGCTGAAGTGTCAGATTCTTATTTAATTCTTCTGCTTTCTGTATCTTCTGCATTGCATTCAGGTCTTTCAGCTTCACTGATGAGCACCTGCAATCCATCCTGAGAATCTCCACAACACAGAACTCCCTGATGTTTTGTCTCATAGTGACGTCTTAGATTAAATTCTGTAATTACAGCCACATTAGCTCCACAAGAGACACACGGGTTCAGTAAACATATACTCAGCCTCCCATCGGTTTTTAAAGGCTCTATTTTCAGAATCAACTTTTCTCTTCAGCATCGTGTGAGTTAGCTTCGCAATAACTTGCAGCATCATAAGCTAGACTTGATTAACGCAGTAAGTGTTCGGCAAGGCAGCTGAAGCGCTGCATTATGGGATCTGTAGTTTATTGTGTTACCAGCGCTTCATATACCCGGGCCATTAATAACAATAATACAGTATATAAAATGATCTCACGGGCTGGATATAATTACACGCCGGGCGGATGTGGCCCACGGCCCTTGAGTTTGACACATATGGACTAAATAGAACTTGAAAAGATATATTTTTTCAAATGTGATCGCGCAATTCAGATAGAGTTGACGTGCACTACAGCCTGCATGCCTCAATAAGTCATCCTCCCCTCGCTCTTACTTTTTTACCGTTCATCTAATGAATACACTGAGTATCGGCTTTACCAAAACAATCATTGATGGCGAATAAAGTATCCATTATTCGAGTATGTAGATCGGGATATATATATACATATATATACCCGCGTTTTTGTTCAGCGCTCTTTGGAACTGTTGCTTTTTATCTGTGCACTGCGTCAGATCACGTGAGCCACTCGGTGTACATGCATCGAAGGTTCCCAGCTGTGCTGGTGCCATCTCGTGCTATGTCCATGGCTGTATTTAATGTTACCTTAGTCCTGGCACTTAAAACTTTCTCTCGCAGTTTCGCTGAGTTTGTGCCAAACACCACCCTGACCATCTCATCTTCCTCTGCATAAGCACAGACCTTCACCCATGAATATTTAGTGGGAGTTTGCTATTGGATTGCTGCTGACGGACGGCCTTATATGGGCAGGCACTAAATTACAAACGCCAGCGGCAGCCTGTCTATAAACTTAATTTAAAGTGTAGGTTAACATCGTGCTTTGTTTCCGAAGTAGTAGAACTCATGAATATGGTTGTATATGTCACTCGCTCGCTTCTTATTGTTTCGCTGCCTTCTCAATTATATAATGCATGTTTTCTTCAGCGCTTTTTGGAGGTCTTCCTGGTTTTCTATGTGCTGTGTGATTACGTGGGAGGCGTGATGATGTCACACGAAACTCCGCCCCCACGGCGTTCAAGCTCATCTCCATTACAGTAAATGGAGAAAAACAGCTTCCAGTTATGACCATTACGCGTAGAATTTCGAAATGAAACCTGCCCAACTTTTGTAAAGAAGCTGTAAGGAATGAACCTGCCAAATTTCAGCCTTCCACCCACATGGGAAGTTGGAGAATTAGTGATGAGTCAGTGAATGAGTGAGTGAGTGAGTGAGTGAGTGAGTGAGGGCTTTGCCTTTTATTAGTATAGATTTGGAATATATACACTTTATGTGTGTTCAGGGCCGGAGTGGGACTCATTTTCAGCCCGGAGTTTCATGCCTCAGACTGGCCCACTATATACTGTATACACCCACATATTATTTTTAAAGCTCTCAGCTCATCATTTCTTTCACATGGGTGGTTGCATATTCACTTCAAGCTCTGGTCCTCTATCAGAGGTCTGGGAGTTTGAGGGTTCTTTGGACGCACCCTCCAGTAATTTTTTCCTTAAATATCACTTACCGATTAAAGGAAATAATACCTTACAAATTCTGATTTATTTTCACAAGTAAGCAAATGAGTCACACAACGACGCAATGGCACATTGTCAAAAACAATGTCTTTTATGACAACATAAATTTCTTCCTTCTGTGCTTTACATTTCTAAATATCCAACCCTTAACCACAAATAGATCAAATAAAACTAAAATATTTGCACTGTTCTTTGCTTGTTTGTTATACAGTGTATTTCTTGTAAAATGTATTTCCTTTTTATCTTCATGAACACATGGCTAACTTTAAAGGATTAATGAATGCCTGAACAGTGAACTGGTTTCTGAAACCTTGTTTATAATCACATCATTGTTCAAAGACATGAGGATTTATTTCTCAGTGCACATGAGCATGTATGATTCCAGGTTTTTTTGGGCTAAAGTGCTTCTGAGTCTGTTTTTTATAAACTTCACTGTTGACAAGCTTCTCTCACAGGCTGCTTGTGTGATGGACAGTGTTAATAACAACTTGCAGGCTAGCCCAATCACATGGTATGCATCAGTTAGAAGACTGTACTGGGAGAGAATGAGATACTCACAAACAGTGCAGATTTTACAGGAGGAACAGGTTTTGTTCTCTAATTCAGCATCTTGCTGTTCTGTGGAAAGATTCTCCTGACTTCCTTGTGACATTTCACTGGCTTTCCTGATAATGTAACACTGCATGGGGTACATCTTTAACTTCTCCCACTGGAATGCAAGGCTGTACAGTTCACCACATAATGTGCCAAACTGTAGCTCTACTATCAAACTTAAGCTGACATTTGCTTATTTCTTCCATAGCTGAAGTTGGAAGCCCATTTTCTCTCACATGAGCAACGTTTCTAGGATCCAAATGGAGAAAATCTGAACAAAGTTTTGCATTAGCAGAAAACCTTCTATGGATATTGTTATCACTGTGTCTAAAATAACATTGTGTACATTAACAATGAAGTAAGTGATAGCTGATGCAAATGGCTCATCTTCTGCAAGTTCCCCTTGCATTTTTTTCATTTTTCCGACCCTTCACTCTGAAAGGGCAGTTTGCACCACCAGCTCACATTCTAATTCCTCCTGCAGCTTTCTGTTAGCCCGCTGCACCAACTTATCAGCTGCACACTTAACTCCTTCAAAGTCCCTAGCACTCTTCCTGAGACAGTCCTCTGTCCCTTCAACTAGCCGTTGAGCTGTGATAATATCCATTCTCTTCGTAAGTATTTTGATAAAGGAGATGTCTACTCAAAAATACATAGGAAAATTTGAGCAGTGAGCACTGTTTCATACTTCTATGAATCCCTTTGCCTTGGCCCTCACAGTTGGCTTTTGTGCACTGTCCTCTACAATTGCGTGTAAAGTCAAAAGCACTTCAAAAACAAGGCTCCCTAAGGATTCTCAAAACACCCAAATACTTTGCTGCTTAGTGCTTGATCTCTTTAGCCCACCACCTTGTGTGCCCTATTGGGCAAAGTCTTCTGTGTTGTGTGTCCTGAATTAATCTGTTCCCACTTGTGCATGCGCTTATACGACTCTCTCAAGAAAACTGCTATTACAATAGGCAGTGAGAAGAGGGAGGCACTTTCCTTTTTTTTTTTTTTAACACCGTGTCCTGTTCGGCTGTGAAGCAATCAGAATTGATGTCTGAATGCTGGCGACTAGCCTTACAGTTTTTCTCTCAGGTGGAGCATTACAGCTTCTGCTGACGTCACGCCTGATACCAAAACTTTATTAAAAATATTTTTAGATGTTTTTAAGATTCGAACCGGACACGGAGACAAAAGTGAAAGAAAAAGAAGAGAGAGAAGGAAGAGATGGAGGGGAAGGGGGGGTTTTTGTATAGAATAAGCAATAAATGAACCAGAGTCCGCTTCTAGACCTGCAGAGAGGGGGGGAAAAAAAAAACAAACCACAAGACAAAAACATTGCTGCATCAGCTACATGAAGATATATAAAAGTAAAAATGTTTGCTGACAATCATACAGTAATTATTACTAAGGCATTTAGAGCCACCACAACCTTAGATCATGTGCTGAAGATGTCCAAGTCATACTTATGAAATCACCATGTGAGCACCTGTGTGAGTACGCACGCTTGTATGTGTAAGGTTTCTCTATAGGAGCATCCAATAGTGAGTGTGAAGAGCCACAGACCTGCCCCCAAAAACGTGCGGAAGATGGAGGGAGTTCCAAGCCCAGAGATCCAGAGGTCACCCCAGAGCGTGGAGACCCTAGGGAGGCCGTCACCAGAAAAGCCCCAACCCACACTCGAGAGGCGCAGAGGATCGCCCCGGGGGTCACAACCAGCATCATCCCGGGAGATATCAACGGCAAGCCCTCAGGCTCGCCCGCAGCCGCGCTCCCCCGAGTCGGCCGGGTCCGGAACCCAGCAGCCCGGGACCCAAGGGCGACCCACCCTGCCGAGGACCCAACAGAGCCCAGGGAACCAGATCCCACCAGGCAGCCACCGGGAGCGACCAGACAGATGCTTAAGGCAGGGGGAGGGTAGGCAAAGATGTTGTAGTATTGCCAGACGTCCCAGGAGAGGGGAGGAGTCCAAAACCCCACCTGACATATACAGTCACACACAAACACAGTCATACACTCCCTCCCTCATGCTCACATACACATACAACCCAAGACTTACAAGGATGTACGCCAGACACCCATTCACACTCCCCACACACACCCTACCTAACTCTGGTCCCGGTGCTGCCGTACCTGAGGTACAGCCATTCCTGGACGTCAGAGTTAGCCCCGTTCCGCAGGGGTAATAGTGAGCAGGCACCCCCGTCCAACGCAGAGCAAAGCAACCCACCACTCCAGACCACAGGCAGACGACCAGCTCCCACTCCTAGCCTCCAGCCCCAGGCAGCTAACTGAGAACAGAGGTGTAATAAGACCTCTAGTCTCCCTCCGCCTGCTCTAATGTAATGTTGGTGTGTGTTGATAAGGTGCTTTTTGTGGTTGGGGGGATGCGGGCAGTGCCGGCACCATGTGGCCTACACCAGCTGATGCCAACACACAGCTCCATCTCCCCCCCAAACGTCTCCGTGACTAGGTGCAGTTTAAAATTGGAAGTGGACACCGGCACTCGGAGTGAGGCTGAAATTTCCCCCCACCGAATGCCGTTGAGTGTGCCCACTCCCAAGGCCCTAAGTGTGCATTTGTGTGGAATGTTTTTTTGTGGAAGTGTTTAATGTGCAAATAAAATTGGGGGGTAGGCTGCCACAGGACTGTGGAAATGGGATCCATACCCGCACCCCCTGACTTACCCACACCCCAAGGCCCTATGTGCATGTTTGTGAGATGATGTGAAGGAGCAGGAGGAGGGAAATGTCTGAGGATGGGGAGGAACGGCTGAGGGGCCTGAGCCCTCCAGGGAGCCAGCTCCCCTACTGGCCCCAATAGGCACCTCCGCTCCCAAAACCCACCCGGGGCACGGAGGCCCCAGCCTATCTAGCCATGGCCCGAAGCAGCAGCATCACAGAGCCCCACGGAGTCTGAGACCACCAACCCACACCACCCCAGCAGAATATTTACTCCCATCCCCACATTTACTCAACATTCAGATTAAGACATAAGACACCCAGGTAAAGCTGGATCCTCCCCCTTCCGGACATCCCCCTCCCCCATGGTGGAACTGCCGCACGTTCCGGCCCTCTTCCCGGCAGCGAGGGAGGCACTTTCCACAATACTGCCTGTTGTGTCTGCAAGGACAAGGTTTCAAAGATGTGCATAACACCCTACATGAATCTGAGAGGGATACTGCTCAGAGAGAAATGCAGAAAACCCCTGATACTTACCCTGCATCTGTTGAGTTGCCCACACATGTGCTGATGTCAATATTGAGCTTCTCTAGCACTTTTTTCAGGATCTCTGCAAGATGCTGCCCTGTAGATGACTCACAATGGCAATCAGTCTTTCATGGATGACATCTGTTACATATCTAAATATGATAGAGCACTGGTCTTTACAGATGATATCCTGCGTTGTGTCTATCTGAACAGAAAACATGCCAGCCTGTCTAACTTCCTCTGCTATTGTTCTCTTTATGAGTTGACTGATTACATCCACAACTTTTCTGAACATGTCCTTAGCCAGCAGGGTAACTAAAGAGCCTCTGCCCTTTGCACCAGTTTTGTGTTTTGCTACTTTCTATGCAGGCATTTACATGCTGCTGAAGTTAAATGTCATATTTGCTTAATAGCAAAATCAGTTTGAGGACATTTCCATGGTTAACAGCAATATTTTCTTAGCTATAAGCAGCCTCTTCTTTATCACTTCTGAAGCTAAGGCCACATTTGACAATAGGTTTTATATCATCAACTACAAGCTCCATCACCTGACATTTCTTTTTAACTTGTTCAACATGTGATGACATTTGGTTGCTAATCAATAGGCTTCTAACATCTGCCATTTGTGCTTTCAGAAAGTTGGCGTCTGCACTATCTTTGCGCATCTTACTTTTTTCATGCTCCTCTATTCTTTGGTGAACATGTTTCCATATTTTCATGCCTCCCTTTATTAAAGGGTTATCACTAGAAAACGGAGCAAATGCCAGACATACAGTACAGTAGAGAGACTGATTTTTTTCACAGAAAGTCAACCATTTACGGTTGGTTCCATCTTTTCTGTTGTAAACTTTTGGTATAGGACAATATAGTAGATTAAGTCGCATGTTAAGGCGGCTTTTTGTTTCTGCGGTTATATTTTTCAATAAAATCGCAATTGTTGTGTTAGATTTGTACCTTCTGCGAAAATACTTCTTTTGATATTTGGACTTCAGGCTTCATACATTATATAGTTTATGCCTACATTTTGTCATCTACTACTAGAATATAAAAAATGTTTCTGTTTTAACAATGTGTTTACACAGATTACTGTAGAAACGGAACAGACATGAAATGCGTGTGTTCCAAATAATGATCTATTATTTCCACTCTAAAACTCCGCTTCACTCCCAGAAAATCAATCAAGGCATGAGCTGGGAAAAGTTTGTGCACGTTCTAAGTCGATAGGGGGATGGAATAGCCGGCTACTTGCAGCTTTTCTTTTATCAGCACATTTACATTAACAAAAGACGCTGGTGGAGAGGTGAGAACGGTTTTAAGAAGCGATTTAAGGTGGGACGGATTTACGAGTTTTTTCGTATGCTCTGGTAATTCTAGTGTTAAGCCCTTCATCTATGGATGTGCATGTGAGTTGATGGCTGCAGCTGAATTGTTCGGTTGTCGCTTTCAAGTGTACCGAAATGGCCAAATATTTTACACCTTTCAACAACCACCAATACCTCTTAAACATCTTTGATTCACAGGTGACGATTTCAGTAGTGGACACTTTAATGTTTATGAATGTTTAAACTCTCAAAAGCTGGATGTGAAGTTATCGATGAAACCGGTTGTATACTTACAACGCTTGACAGATGCCGAATGTCTCTTCAACACAAGTCCTACAAATACTGTCGTAATTGAAACAAACCATGAAACTCAAACTGATTATGACAGCAGCAATCCAAGCTGTGGGATCTGAAACAAGATTACTGTTCACATGGCCAACTGTACGTTGCATGCTCAAGAGTAAGCTCAGCGCACAGCTTGGTCATATTACAACCGGAGGGCTGAACTCACAATGTGGTATACAAAGAGATCCTTAACAAATAATTATTGGTATATTTTCCCTCAGTTTAAAAAGATTTAATTTTCTTCTTAATAAAAATTTTAAAGCAGTACTTCGCCGCTGCGAAGCGTGGGTATTTTGCTAGTTCAAGAATATAACCAAAGGAAAAAAAAAACATTACATTTACATGTTGCTGTCATTGAGCTAAAAACCCAAGCTCAAATGTCCATCAAAAGAAAATTCGTATATCTTCTTGGATGGTGCAGAGACAAGAACTGCTGCATTATAACCAAAATGTTGTGGGTTTATCTCCGGTTGCTCCTCGTTTTGACTTGTGAGCTGCTATTATTATTGCTATACTTTAATAAAAACATACTGGTACATTGGATTTGAGTCTGTAACACCCAGTGAAATTTTTGGCTACTTGTAAAAGTTAGTGCTTTTTTTATTATTCAATTTTATTCTGTCAGTGACATTCACGTGGTACAATGAACTTGCCTCTCCCTATCTGAGTTGATGGCATTTATCTCCATTAATTTCACAAGAGCACCGATGACCACAGTTAGTGCTGTGGTTGATGTCTGTTCAGAACTATTTGTTGTACTATGTCACAGACAGCTGGGGTCCTTGTCCGGTCGGGATGCCTCGGGGACGCTAGATGGCAGACCCCATGGGTTGCTGTGGTGCCTTGGACTCCCACAAGGATTCATAGGAAATGGAGTTGGATACAGCCTTGTTGGGATCTGGGGGAGCTGCCAGTGGGTGCTGCAGCTGCTGCTGAGTCTTGGAGAGCAGCTCTTCTGCCACACCATGAAAATGCTGCCAGAATTAGGTCAACAAGCACCTGCAGCACTTCCGGGTGCCTTTTAAAAGGAGCCAGCAGCCACTACTCAGTGAGAAAGAGTCGGGAGGTGGGAGACAAAGCTTGCTGAGGAGGAGTTGAGGAGAAAGAAAAAAAATGTATTGTTTAGAGGTGTTTTGTGCTTTGGGACTGTGTTGCATACTCGTGGGAATGGGGAGGATGTTCTCCATGAGGGAAGAAAATAAAATAAAAAGCTTTGGTTTTTATAAGTGTACCTCCTGTGTCTTTCTGTGTTGGGTTAAGCACTGGTATAGCGCCATCTACTGTCACAACCGGCAATCAAAGATACGATGCCCCGTGACCGCCATCAGATTATCATGTGGCATTTGTGCTTTGACAACAAAGACACCCATGCAGAACATGTGAAAAACGACAGATTTGCATGTGCGTGTGCAATGCTACTCCATATTTAGGAAAAGATCCCAGTCATCCCATCGGAGAAAGACTTTCCAAGACTGGTCATAAAACTGTTTCTGGACAAAGGCAGAACTGTAACAGACAACTTCTTCACATCGCCTTCACAGGCTAATAAACTGCTGCACTGCAAAACAACTCTGCTTGGCACCATAAAGTGGGACAGGAACTTCCACCTGCAGGTAAACTCACTTCAGTATACGTGCAGATCTCCACGCTAGTGTTTATATCTGGCAGTGCCATGCTGACGGTGTATGCACATACATACATACATATATACACATACATATACATTAATATATATATACACACACATATACATTAATATATATACACACACATATACATTAATATATATATATATAAATATATATATATATATATATATATATATATATATATAAAAAATAATTTGCTCTGGTTACTTGATCACTTAACACTGTGTAGGACATATTTGGAATTATTATACTTTTCTTTAAATGCTCCTTGGGGCAGTCACAAAAAGTAATTTTGTTGTGTTACATATGACAATAAAGTGCTTGAACTTGAACTATATATCTTCAGTAAAAATTTAATTTGCCCTTAGGTATAAATAAAGTATGATCATCATATAACTAGAAAAATGAAAACATTAAATTCTTCCTTTTTACCTGTAAGAGTCAAATCCTTTAAATTAATGTTAATTTTAAATTTATCTTAGTTTACTTAGTTTTTGAACCTGAATATAATATAGCCTAACACAGACAACAAAAGATTCATTTTAACCCCCTATATGGACAATGGAATGTCCATAATTTTAACTTTGTGTGACAGTAGAATAGACCTTAGATTGAAATTCGACTGCTAGAAAGAAGCATGAATGGTTAGACAGATAGGCATTAAGGGCATATAGTTTTCTGACCTTAAGAAATGTAAGTTAGATATCTAATCCTCAAGCAGAAGCCTATAAGTTTCCCCCTTCTTTGTGTATTTTCAACATTGTTTCTTTATTTTTTGTGTAAACTGTTTGCTTTGAACGCTACTAAAATCTTTAAAATGAAGACACTTGGACTGTGGAGTCTTTTTTATATGTCAAGTCATACTAGTGCTGGAATGCTTGTCTGGTAGCTGCATTTGAACTATTTTGAACTATTTGGAAGCCCTTGTCAAATGCAGCCATGTTAACTTTTCTTTAAAACTGTAAAAATACTTCATTAGTCATTAACTTCATATGGAGAGTATCCACTGCCCCTTGTGGTTATCAGTATGAAAGACAACTTACTAATGAGACAGAAATGATGTAAAACATAAACAACACTTAATTTCAAGAACCAAAACAGACATTTTATAAAACACACCACAATATTCATAAACCACTGGGTGTCCTGACAGGGTAGTTAAATCTGCAGCTTTATGACAATCATGAAATGCTCCCCTAGGATTCTAGAAGATATGTAGTCTAGAGAATGATAAGGATGTATAGCCATCTGTCCAGGAGGTTGGTATGGGAAAAAGGAGAAGACAAAGAGAATCCCTCTAAATCTCAGATGGCAGACTAGGGAATTAAAAGTGCCAGGCCATTTTATTAAGCACAGGGTCTCGGGAAAGGAGGGAGAGCCAAGGATCCCACAGATACCTCTGAAAGGAAAGCCAAAGGATCTTTCATTGGTGTTTTTGACTCCAGATGTGAAGTGATTCCTGGGAGTGATTTAGAAGCAGCCTCAAGGTGTAACGTAAATTTGCCCCTTGACTAATGGCAATCTGAACTTATAGTCAGAAGGTAAGATGGGGGAAAGCTCACACTAGCAGGGAGGTAGTGTGACCAGATCTAAAGGTGAGAGATAGAATAAAACAGTAAAGGATCTGATTGGGAGAATGAATTTGTGTATTTGTTACTAGATTTGTCATGTGGACCAGTAAATGAATTAGCCCTGAACTATGAGACCAGTAAGAAAATGGTTGTGTTTTTCATTTTTTTTGTTTTGTTAGTTTATATAAAAGAAAAAACAACAAAGGACATATTGAACATAAAGTAAAACTTGTAAATGGCACCAATGTGTTACAGTTTATATCACATTCCATTTTATTCCCTTCTTACTGCACTGTTAAAATGTACTAGAGCCAGGAGTATTTTTGTTTGTTTCAAATGAAATACAATATATTAATTCTCATTTCAGGTCAGGGAGCATGAACTGGTACAGCACGTTGCCACACCCACCACATCACGAAACAGCTCGGATCCTGGTTGGTAATTCCCCAGGTAGACACACAGTCCAGTCTCACCCCCCCGAAGACGACCATCTATTTGCTACATGCAGGTGTTACATGTACATCACCTTGGCCTGGTTCTCAACAATGAGAGTACTGTTTGTCAGAGGACCCTAGGGTAATCATGCCACATGGTTGTAGTGCTGTAACTGACGTGCTTGTGCTAAACTGCATCTGACCCTGCAAGTGATCCTCCAACTTGCTGAGAAAACTTGAGGGTTGGTGGCAGGATTGTCACTCCAGCCACCGTAAAAACTTCACACAGCTCTAAAACGCTAGACAGAATTCCTTTCTGCTCTCTGTAGGATTAGTTCTGCTGTATCCACCCCTAGGAAGGATGTTTGCATTATGAAGGGAACGATGGAAAGCCCTTGGGAGCCTCATCATTGGAAAGTCAATGGGGTCTGGCCTGTTGAGGATCTAAACTGGTGTGGTGCTGAGGTGTCACCCACTTCACAGCAACAGTCGGGTCCCAATTTCAGGCAGCCCATTTGGGTAGGTGTGTGGAATATCTTGTATCTCTGGGATGATGATCATCTTCCTCTGTTGTTGGAGGAACTTTGTAAACTCTGCATTTCAACAGCATCACTCTTTGAGATGTGCAGACCTGGGACAGTCCTCTCCCAATGGTGCTGAATGTCACTGCTTTCAACAATCGTTGAAATCGCCCTAGGAACCAAGTTACCCGAACTATGCTGCTGCATAACATTTCAATAATTATTTAATGCTCTGATGCTGATCTTTCTTATCAAAAAAAAGGTCTTTACGATAGCAGTTGATGAGAAGAATTCAGAAATATAGTATTTGATGGTGCCTCAAGAATGACTCTCTCTTGCACGATTTGGCTCAAAAACTAATTAGCATATTGTCATATCATAACAGGCTTAAGTTTCGAGTTTGGTATTTTACCGTTCAGCCATTTTAGATCTGGACCATTCTCAATAAATTGTGACACAGACACACACACACTCACATAGAAACAGACAGACGCAAACCCATCAACGTCAAGATCCATCGAAAACCGCAGATCAAAATTTTTCACAAATCTACAGCATTTACTCCTCCGTCATAGACAATCTGTTATAGTGGGAAAGGGCGCAAAGCAATAAAAAAAAATGTAGAAAAAATAAGCATCAGTCCAAAACATGGATTACAGCATGTAATACAATAATTAGCATGATTACAAAAAAAAGAAACAAAATCAGAATCACACCAGCACAGTTTATTCCATTTTGTTAATCAAAAATTAAGGATACTGTCCACATGTACAGGCACAGTGAAGAGACAGGCTTAAAGAGATCACCTTTTCATTATTTGCAGTGGCCTCTGCTGCATTAAAAGTACTATCAGAATGTTATTATTTTAGAAAATGACAAAGAATTATCCCCTTTATATCTTCCAATATTTTAGTCATTTTCCACAATTTAAAAAGATAATTTTTTTTAACAATATGTAGTTCACTTTATAGTTGTTTTTATAATACTGAACAATTTTTTAATTGAATAAGTTGAACATAGTGTATATTTGCTCAACACGCATCATAACACCTTGCCATATGCATTATGAGACACTTTTTACTTGGTGTATGCCTTAGATCAAAATATTTTAAAGGACAAAACTGAACACAGAGCCATAATGAATCCTTATGAAAAGTGCCGAAACGTGAAAAAAGAAATGTCCATAGTCACATGGTTTAAATTCAGAATTTGGGTTTATTTAAAAAATAATGCAAACTTTGCAATAGTGAACCACTGCAGAATGAACATTATTTTCAAAGATTGTTTTTTTTCTTTTGAAATGTTTGTTGAACTACTTACTTGCCATTCAATGCTGTAACACCAACTGTACTTCTTGGAGTTGACATGCTGGCAACATAATTCCATTGCCTTGCTTGTGGGTCCCATCGTTCTACTGTGTTTAAGTAACTCCAACCATCATGGCCTCCAACTGCATACATAGGCCCTTCAAGAACGGCAATTCCTATAAACAATATTTGAAAACTCATTATAAGAAATTAATGGGCCAAAAGAGATAAAAGTAAAGTGATTTACATGATCAGGAGCCATATTTTTTCATCTTAATAAATTGATTAAAAAAAATCTCCACTTCTAACCTTTTCTCTCATCAAATCAGAATTTTTCTTTTGATTCTACAGAGGTGATAGGGAGCTTCACAATATTATCATGTTGTACACAGGATGAAAGCATAATGTTTCTACATAATTTTTGGATTTGGTAAAGAAAAGAAAAATGTCATTGACAAGTATTTTTAGTCTTAGTGCGTTGCATCATCCACCACACAATGAAAGAGCTTGGGATCCTGGTTGGTAACCCCCCAGGCAGACACAGTCCCATCCCCCGGAACTGACCATCTATCTGCCATAACTAGGTGTTACATGGGCATCCACTTGGCCTGGCTCAGCTGCTCAGGTCCTCAGCAATGAAGATCCTGTGAGCCTGGTCATCCTCAGGGAATCGCACCACATGGCTGTAGTGCCGTAACTGACGTTCCCTAACAATGCAGGTAATGTGCTTAATTGGGGACTCCATGAGCAACCGCTCGTTTGATACAAAGTCAAACCACCGGCATCCAAGGATTTTTCAAAGAGACGCAGTATTGATGGAGTCCAGTCTTTGTCTCAGGTCACTAGATAGTGTCCATGTCTCTAGCCATATAGCTAAACAGGAAGCACAAAGATGCTAAAAACTTGAATCTTCATCCTTTTGCATAGATGTCGGGAGCATCACATATCCCTTTCCAGCGACCTCATGGCTCAATGCTCTCCCAATCAGTCTACTGACTTCATAGGAAGAGAGTCACCAGAAATATGAATGTCACTGCCAAAGTAAGTAAATCTCTCAACAAGGTCGACACACTGTTGATGGCTGTGCCCAAGAGGTCATTAAAGGCCTGGATCTTGTTTTTTATCCAGGGCACTCGCAAGTCCAGACTCCTCGCTCAGTCTCTCGAGAGCCCCATCAGAGCCTCCACTGACTCGGCGAAGATCAGAACATCATCGGCAAAGTCAAGATCAGTGAATCATTCTTCACCAACAGATGCCCCACAACTGCTAGTCCCCATGACCCTGCCCAACACCCAGTCCATGCAAGCATTGAACAGCTTAGGAGCAAGATCACACCCCTGACGAACCCCAGAATCAACTGGGAAATAACACAGAGGTCCGTCTCCACTCTGCACAGCACTCATAGTGCCAGTGTACATGCCGGCCATGATTATAATACTTGGTAAAAATATAGGACACATGCTGGGAAAATGTATTTTACATTTTTATCATGAGGAATATGAACTGTTACTACACCTATCTGGTGTTACCTCCTGACTTGCTGTCAGGATAGGCTGCAGCTTTCTGTAGCTCAGATGTTAAATAAGCAGAATCAGAAAATCAATACAAAATGGATCATCAAGCAATTTTCACATAAAATGAGAATATGAAAATTTAAATGCAATTATTTGAAGGCATTTAGATCAGAAACTAAAATGCAGTATGACTAAGTACAGTATGACACTGTAGTTGTGTTGCACTGTCCCCATGATGTCCACTGGTACTACTGCTAAATTCAGATAATACAGAAAAAAAACTTAGTGTTGATTGGGTGAGGTATTCTGCTTTCATAACACTTATTTGCATGGACAAAAAACAATTTCTCTTTCTTTGTGCAGATTTGGATTTTAGTTAACCCAATATTGTGTTTTAGGCTAAAAATGTACTTTTGATGGACATATCTTTTATTGTATAAATGCAGGTTACCATATTTTGATTAAAGCTGTTATTGTGACGTAAACATCAATAGCGTATCTTGTATTACAACCAACAAAATGTGAAAAAGGTAAATGTGAAATTGAACTTTGAACTTTATTGACAGGCAAATTAGTTCCTTGTAATTTAACTTGGTGTTAACATCCATACGCATCACATAAGGTAAATACAATCAAACAAACAATTTACAAGACATGACACCATCAAAACATTATATACAGTAGTTATAAAAAATATATTACAAAAAATGTAAATATGTAAAACGATATAGCAAAAAATTGCACTCCCACTCAGTAATTTATCAAGTAAGTCCATATAGTATAAACAGATAATTAACAAACAATTTAGAATGATTAGAGGATTAGAAATAGTGATTGCATTAGGACAAAAACCATTCATATGTCTAGTAGTTCTAGCCTTTAGTAACTGGTAACATTTCCTCGATGGTAATAACAAAAAGAGATGGTTGCCTGGGCGAGTGTAGACTTTGATCAGATTTCCTAACCTGTGATGTACACAGGACCACAAAGGAATTGTCTCAGTTATACTGCAGTTTATGTTTCAAGTGAGCAGATGCATTGCCATACCAGACTGTTATGGAGAAAGTGAGGATGCTTTCAATAGCAGCTTTATAAAACTGTACCAGCACTGACTGGGACAAGTTAACATTTTAAGTTTTTGGAGAGAAAACATACATTGCCAAACTTTTTCGATCAGAGCATTTCTTTTATCTCAGTTCTGACTGTGAGTGATAGTCATGCGAAGAAATTCTAATGATTCTAACATGTTGTCAATGACATTTTATAACTGGGGTTTAGGAGGGATTCAGGGGTCTCCTATAAAATCCATAATGATTTCTGCTGCTTTCAGGGAATTCCAGTTAAGATTGTTGAAGGTGCACCAACCCAGCCACAGGGGATGCACAAACCAGTGTGTTTCTTCATTCTGGTCCCAAACCCATATAAATGGGGAGGGTTACATCAGGAAAGGCATCCCGTGTAAAATTTTGCCAGATCAATATGCGGACAACAATACAAATTTCCAAATCGGATTCGGTTGAGGCCTGGGTTAACAAAAGCCATCACCAGAGTGCTGGTGGAAATTGGGCTACTGTTAGCTGAAGAAGGAGAAGACGGCGTGGGAGACGAGGTAGGTGGAGAGAAGGAAGGTAAAGAGAGTGGAACTGAGGGTAGGAACTTTGAATGTTGGCAGTACTACTGGTAAGCGGAGAGAGTTAGCTGAGATGATGTAGAGAAGGAAGGTTGATATATTGTGCGTGCAAGAGACTAAATGGAAGGAGAGTAAGGCCAGTTTGATCAGAGATAGATTGAAATTGATCTACTTATCATGGTGTGGATAGGAGGAGAAAAGGGGTAGGCATTATTCTGAAGGAACAGTAGGTCAAGAGTATTTTGGAGGTGAAAAGAATGTCAGACAGAGTGATTATTATGAAGCTGGAAATTGAAGATGTGATGATGAATGTTGTTAGTGCATATGCCCTGCAAGTTAGGTGTACGATTGATGAGGTAGATGATTTGGATGTGTTGGATGAAGTGAGGAACAGTGTACCTAAAGGACAGAGAGTGCTGATTGGAGTGGATTTCAATGGACATTTTGGTGAAGGGAACAGAGGAGATGAGGATGTGATGGGTAGGTATGGTGTCAAGGAGAAGAATGAAGAAGATGATAGTGGATTTTGTGAAAAGGATGGACATGGCTGTGGAGAATATGTATTTTAAGAAGAGGGAGGAACATAGGATGACATAAAAGAGTGGAGGAAGATGCACACAGGTAGATTATATCCTATGCAGGAGGGTCATTCTGAAGGAGATCGAAACCTGCAAAGTGGTGGCAGGGGAAAGTGTAGTTAGGTAGCATAGGATGGTGGTCTGTAGGATAAAGTTGGAGATCAAGAAGAGGAGGAGAGTGAGGGCAGAGCCAAGGATCAAAACGTGGAATTTGAAGAAGTAAGACTGCAAGGTTGAGTTTAAGAAGGATTTAAGACAGGTACTGGATGGCGATGAGAGTTACCAGACAGCTGGGCAACTCCAGCAGAAATAGTAATTAAAAACAGTAAGAAGTAGTGACATCTGGACAGAGAAAGGAGGAAAAAGGAACCTGCTGGTAGAATGGGGAAATACAGGAGAGTAAACAGAGGAAGAGGTTGGCAAGGAAGAAGTGAAATAGTCAGAGAGGTGCAGAAAGTTTACAAGAGTACAAGGAGATAAGGCATAAGGTGAAGAGCGAGGGGGCGAAAACTAAAGTAAAGGCATATGATGAGTTGTATAAGAGGTTGGACACTAAGGAGGGAGAAAAGGACCTGTACCATTTGATTAGACAGAGGGACAGAGCTGGGAAAGATGTGCAGCAGGTTATGGTGAAAAAGATTAGACTGGATTCCCTGTGGACTATGATGTTTGCTGATGACATTGTGATCTGTAGCGAGAGTAGGGAGCAGGTTGAGAAAACCCTGGAGAGGTGGAGATATGCGCTAAAGAGGAGAGGAATGAAGGATAGTAGGAACAAGACAGAATACGTGTATAAATGAGAGGAAGGTCAGTGGAATGTTAAGGGTGCAGGGAGCAAAGTTGGAAAAGGTGGATTAGTTTAAATACTTGGGATCAACAGTACAGAATAATGGAGATTGTGGAAGAGAATTGAAAAAGAGAGTGCAGGCAACAACAACAACAACATTTATTTATATAGCACATTTTCATACAAAGAGTAGCTCAAAGTGCTTTACATATTAAAGAATAGAAAAATGAAAGACACAATTATAAAACAAAATAAATCAACATTAATTAACATCGAATAAGAGTAAGGTTCAAGGCAGGGTGGAATAGGTGAAGAATGGATAATTTGTGACAGACAAGTATCAGCAAAAGCGAAAGGGAAGGTCTACAGGACGGTAATGAGACCAGCTATGTTATATAGGTTGGAGACGGTATCCCTGACCAAATACAGGAGACAGAGCTGGAGGTGGCAGAGTTAAAGATGCTAAGATTTGCATTGAGTGTGACAAGGATGGATACATGGTACTTAGAGGGTCAGCTCAGGTTGAACAGTTTGGAGACAAAGTCAGAGGCGAGATTGTATTGTTTTGGACATGTGCAGAGGAGAGATGCTGGGTATATTGGGAAAAGAATGCTAAGGACAGAGCTGCAAGGCAAGAGTAAAAGATGAAGGCCTAAGAGATGGTTTATGGATGTGGTGAGAGAGAACATGCAGGAGATTGGTATAAAAGAGCAAGATGCAGAGGACAGGTAAATATGGATAAAGATGATCTGCTGTGGCAACCCTTAACAGGAGCAGCGAAAAGATGATGAAAATTGTTGAGGGTGCACCAATGGAGCAGCAAATATACCTTCCTCCTCTATGGCACCTCATTCCCATCTGTGATCAGGCTAATCAGGGTGGTGTCATCAGCAGACTTCAGCAGTTTAACAGATGGGTCACTGGAGGTGCAGCCATTGGTGCACAGAGAAAAAGGCAAGGAGATATAACACAGCCCTAAGAGAATACCCTGTGCTCAGGATTAGGGCTGCTGATTGATATCACGCTCTGGTATGATTGTATTAATTGCAGAATTGAAATCCACAAATGAGATCCTGGCATAAGTAGCTGGAGAGTCTAAATTCTGCATGATTATCTTTGTTTTTTTGTGTGCAAGGCATAGTGCGTAAGGAAATAGATGTCTTGATGAGCAGTGAATTTAAAAAAATGTGTATGAGATGATGTGCTGAAAGAATTGTTTTGTGTCTAAAAATGTTGAACTGTGCCTAAAAAATGTGTGAATGGGAATTTGCCTGAATGTACTTGTATTTAACTGAATGTTAAATGGGAACACAAATTTAGAAATATCTGATAATGTTCCAGAGCTCTGAGTTAATTTGTGTTAATATGTGAGTTTTGAAAATGTGGAATATTTAATAAAATGAAAACATCCCCACTTTGCTTATAAAAATATTTATATGTATAAACCATCTTTCCTTCAGACCCTGATCAAGACTTAGGGAAAGATGTTCCTTGATAATTATAAAATATAAAGGAGGCAATTTCTTTCAAGGATAAAATGCTGCTGGTATGTTTGTGTGTGTGTGCGCACGTCTGCATGTGTGTGTTTGTATGTGAAGATGCATATTTGTTATGGACATTGTTTTAAATGCCTTCCATCAGCTGTTAGGTAATTGAAGTAAGGGTGACACAGTGGTGCAGTGACTGGCACTGTTGCACACCAATAGGAAATTAAGGTTCAAATTTGCATATTCTCTGCATGGAGCAAAATAAATTTTAAGCAGTGAAGAGAAAAAGAGTATGTAAATGCTTTAAATAGTAGATGCTAAATAATAATAATAAAACTTGACTAAGTACTGTATAATGTGTTAAAGACAGTTTAAGTAAGTCTGAGTATGTTGTGCAATGTGAAAGAGATCTCTGTGAGTGAAGTATATTTAAAATAATTTAAGTGAGTTTGAAAATATGTTTGGTTAAAGACAATGTGTGAAAATGTGTTGATGTTTGAAATGATAAGGTAATTGATAAAGGTGTGCATAAATATATACATTTTTAATTTAAACTTAAACTTCCTGATTTAGTATAAATGTGTGTGCCTTTTTCTATTGAGTACTGGCCATACTCAAATGGAGGAAAGTTCTTTAAGTCATTTTTAAATTAAAGTGTAAAATAAGACATTCTCTAGGATAGGAAGAAAGCTGGTGACAAGCACTGGCTTCCAGTCTAAGTAGAGTTCTATACTAAGAAATGCTGTACAAAAGTGGAGTTAACTAACAAAAAGGGAAGACTGTGTTTCTTCTGCATATCATCGCTCTGGAGAAGCTGCAAGAAGCATCTTAAGATAACATCAACAAAAAAAGCATGTATGAACTATAACCTTAACAAGAGGTTATGGGTGTAAAATAAATCAATATTATACATAGCTAAATTTTATATATCAGAATATTTTCTTTTAAGTACTGTATTTAATGGTGTGATGCACTAACTACTGTGAGAGTATTTTTAAATAAAAAAATAGATTTTAAATTATAAGGCATTTGATACAGTGAGAGGTTGATTTCATTTCCCATCACTCCTTGTTCACAAGTAATTTGAATATCTTAAATGTGAAGTAGAATGTTATTGTTTGAATTACTACACAGCTGATAATAGGGTTTAGCTTTATTTTCAATAATTTGATGCCCTAATTAAACATTCCAGACACTTGTTAAATTCTGATACCATAGGTAGAAATATACAGTATGTGTCAATTTTACTAAAATATTAGCTTAAAGAAAAATAGCTGTGATATGAATATAGAAACGGTTCAGTTTTAAGATTAAAAGTTGAGAGGTAATAGATGTATAAGATTATTGTAACTTTTGAAAATAACCTGTTAGCCTTTGATGAAGTGAAATACAAATTTCTTTTCTAAATGATGTAAATCCTAAGACTGCACATAATTGAACAATATTCTGTAATTAGAGCAATTGGGAAAGGGAACGTGAAGCTTAACTGTTTTAGTTTATTTTGCTCTTATTTCTAGAAATAATGAGGAATTTACCAGTCCAGACTGTGGATTTCTTCTTTGACTTTTGCTTGCTATGCTGGCTGAGAAATGTTCTCTGGAGGACACTGGTATTATATCACATTAAGGGGATCGAGAATGCCTGTCTAGGCTCCAGTTCAAAACTGGAATAATTAGGAAAGTAAATACTTTAAAACTTTCTACAGAAAACTCCACAGAACACAACTCTTTTAACTAATAAACTCCACACCATTCTACTTTCTTTTTACTTTTGTTTTGTTTGCCACTCCTGGATGTATGTCTTCTCTGTAGGAGTACTAGAACACTTGGCTGTTGCGAAGTTGTAATATTTAACGGGATGACTGATTTCACTGACCGATACCCTCTGGCTCCACATTACCTCTAAGGGGGGAAAGATTGATATTTAGTTTGCAAAGTTATGTGGCACACTCAGAAAAAAAAAAGAGTGGCCACAATAGTTTCTTATTAATGTAATCACCAAAAGTGAATACTATTTGGTAAACAAAGGGTTCCTGTTATCGATTGGACCACGAAAACGGACTGTGACATGAGCAGTAATTGATAGGAACGTGTTTCACACTGAAGTGGTTCCGTCAGGGTTGCAGTAAAGGGACGAACTTCGGCCACCCCTCATATGCAACTTGGACAACAAACTGAAAGCGGTGTGCTCTAGTGATGGGAAGTTCGGATCATTTTACCGACTCGGACCTTTGAGTCTCGTTCAGCAAAATGAACAAATCATTTTTCAAGTCATTTCGTTCAATTCTGTTTCCGGCTCAGACTGCATAGGTTAAGCTTATGGGGCTGTCAAGTGATGAACGAACGACTCAAACCCGAAGACTCGAAAGATGAACTAATCAATTCTGTTTCCGGCTCAGACTGAGTTGGTTAAGCTTATGGGACGGTCACGTGATGAACGAATGACTTGCAAAACCCAAAGACTCGAAACAAGTGAATCAATTCCAATACAGAAACTATAGGAAGTTGCGCAACGAATCACTCCCACGAGACGACTCGTTCTTCCCGAGTCACATTAAAGATTCGTTCAAAATGAACGAATCGTTCAAGAACGACCCATTACTAGTGTGCTCTCATTGCTGCTCCACTTTACCTATTTCACAGGTTAGTGTACAATAAATTGGAGTATTTTACCTTTTAACTGAGAGTCAAAAATACTCAGAACATGACAGTAGTATGCTGATATGTATTGCTACAGAGGCGCAAAGTCAAAACTCGCTAAATGCAGGCGGCAAGCTGCTTCTTTGCAGAGACTGCGTCGCTGCGCTGTAGATAGATGGCGGTGCTGTAAATCACCAGACAAGAGTGTGGCGTTTCAAATAGTTGCTCGGCTCCTAAACACTTGGTACACTTGTTAAATGTATATTTTGTAAATTGTATTAGGTGGAAATAAGTTATAGAATGGCTGAAATGTTGTGATGAATGGTTATTATGTAGTTATACATGTATAAATATGAAATGGGTAGTTATGAAAGTGTTTGAAATATGATAATAGCAGCATTGAAGATTTTTGATTAATACTTAATGGTGATGTTTCATACCTTTAGAAATGTTATTTTAAAAAAAGGGTTATATAATGAAGAGATTAGTTGTGCAACTACATATAATTTCAGACAGCACATAGCTTGATTTGAATGCGGTATTTCTGTAATCTTTTTCTATATTACCCTAGTGGCTAGGGATTGCTTACTGTATATACATGTGTATGTGATCTTGTTTATTGAGACTCTTGGTGGAATGAAGAGGTACTTTATTGGGAACACACCTGAGAATGTGAATGTCAAATATATATGCAGGGTTATAATGACTTTATTGAATGTGAATAAAGAGATGCAACTTGGACAACAAACTGAAAGCGGTGTGCTCTCATTGCTGGTCCACTTTACCTATTTCACAGGGCCAAAGACCTGGATTACGTCACCTTCGAGGGCCAGTGGAGTTCAGTTCCAGACCTGGTTGACGTAGTTCATCCTCTGGTGAAGGCGAAGTTCGCGTACATTTCGGGATTTGCTACTTTCATCATTTCTGTTGCTGTGGCCCACTAGTGGGGCCCATAACAGTTATTTATATAACAGCAAAGGTTATGTGCCAATAGTTTGAATATTTTGAGACAATTGAATGCTTTTCCTTTGGGGTATATATATATTAAGACTGACTTTATTTTATATTGTGATGATTTACTTTTTATGATAAATATGCTTTTAATTGAGTGGAGTCCACAACAATAGAAAAACTAGATACAACTATAGATGAAAAATTTTTTTTATTGAGAGATCTATTTTTTGAACATAATGGCTACAATGAGTGGAAACTTCTATATTGTGCTTACCAGCCACAGATTCACTTTTGACCATTAAAAAACAAATTGGCTAAGAGACAGAGACTGGATAAAATGACCATCTGTTTTACTGCTAGCGTTATTTTTGATAAGGGGCACCCCCAATGAAACAGGCCTAACACCTCATTAGACTCTATTTTTGGGATCCACAAGTAACTTGTAAAACTTTACAGATGAAATATTGCTATGCTGAATAATATGGAGCAAAACTTTTAAGTCTTTACACCTGCAGGTGAAAGCATAACACGTTGTTTATGACAGCCCTTGAATTTGAACCTGGAGAGTGAGCTGTGCTAAAGGTCTGCTGACAAACGAATCATCCGACTCCCAGGGAGAAACAAGCCATATCAGATATTGGATCAAGTTGTGGACCAAGCCATCAACCAATTGACTACTGGACAACGTATTTAAAATTTATAGTTCAGTCCAGGGATCACGGGTTCCGGCTGCTAACCATTGACATCAAAAGATCATCGTAGGTCCAGAATCATGTAGGGCAGCCTTCATGGCATCCAGACCAGAGCCTCATTCATTAGATGAAGAGTTCCAGATATTGATATCCTTTGTTTTGCGGTATTGGACCTCAAGACCTGATTCACACTTTTACTGTGCAGGGTTCTATGTTTTTTGCCAGAGCCCACTTTAACTGTGCTTGATATGCCTTACAATTTGTCCACTTGTTTGCAATTTTATGACAGTTGTTGACCAAGTACTTGAATTCTTTTTGCCCTAGGAGCTGGAACCACAACCTAATCTCTATTTTTCTGCAGCAACATTAAGGAAGATTTGAACCATGGAGTTATGGATGGTATAGGAGGAAAGACTAATCATATGCAAGCACTGCAAGGCAAACAAACTCATTTTCATTAGCAGTATGTATTTATTGAATATTTAGCTATTTTAATAATGGAAATACTGAACAATTACATAAATAAATCAAGGATAAATAGCATTTGATCTGGCTTTTATATAAGTAACATACAAATGTTTCTTACGTAAAGACCATCACAAACAGGAGTTTGTACGATACGTTGGCAAGCTCTGTAAGCCGTGCTGTTTCTTTGAAGGATAGGTGTGGGGCAGACTGACTGGGAGGATGACGCTGGACCTCGTCCTGCATCAAAATGGTGCCATAATTCACCTTTACACTGCTGCAGTTGCAGCTTTACTGCAGCTGTGTTGTTCTTATATGTGAGTGGTATTGTTTCTTGCGGGGAGGGCTTCTGTTACCTTTCTCCGATCTGAGTTTACCTCTGGTATAGCACATCTTTATTTGAAAACAGCAGTGTCAGATTGGGGTGAGCGTTAACACGACTGAGAGAATAAAACTGAATAAAAAAAGATAAACTTTACAAGAACCATACATTTACACTGGCTGTTACAGACTCAAATCAAATGTATGTTTTATTGTATAATAGTAACAACTAGAGCAGCACACTACTCAAAAAGTTTATTTTGGGACATGTGAAGACTCGAACGCGGGACCTTTTGAATAGGAGTCAACCTTTCTTACCGCTGTACTACCAGAGAAGTCATGACAACAAGCCACAATAACCTGATATCTTCTTCTTCAGTTATAGTCTTGAATAAAAGCGCACTTGTTCTATTATACTTGTACCTTTTGTGAAAGTGCTTATTTGATATTTGAACTTCAGTCTTTACATATTGTACAGTTCATGTCAAAATTTTGTGGTTAGTACTAAAACATGAAAAAAGTTTGTCTTTTAGGTATGTGTTCAACATTTCTGTCATCCTACACTTACACAGATCTTTGTGGACACAGAACACACAAGAAATGCATGTGTTCCAAATAATATATTTTTTAGCCCATACAGCACTAGGTACCGGACTCCCTGATAAACAAGGCTTCAGTTGGGAGAGGTTTTTGCTGTTTCTGTGGCAGTGGGGGATGGTATAGCAGGCTGTTTGCTGCATGGGCTTATTGACACATTTACAAGATAAAAGATGCTGAATGGAGAGGTGAGAACTGATTTAAGGTGTGCCGGATATACAAGTTTTTTGTAACCTTTGGTAATTCTGGTGTTAACCTGTATAGCAATTGGAGTAGTATAAATTAACAAGTTTAGAAAATATGATTAGCATGACATGGTCAGCACTCAGAGTAAAGAGTATATATTTTTAGATAGATGTTTCTAGTACACCTGAGTCTAGAGATAATTAAAGTTTTAAGGAATAATGTTTTTATGTAATTTGGACTATTAATCAAAATATAACACATGGTTATTAGTACGTGCAGCATTACCAGTTAAAACTCAGTCCAATTTTAAGCTTTGTTGGTTATTGATTTTAATAACAGAATGAATTATAGAATTTAACATAAAAAATCATAACTATAAAGAATGGTAGTAAATGTCAGGGACAGTCAAGTGTTTTTGGAATTTAGACACTCAGGACAAAATGTCTAAATCTATTGATATAAGGTGAAGATAAAGTTTAAACTAGAAGTCTCGTGATGCAAGCAAAATGCACCATTTGTTTATTGTTTTTCACGAAGAATGTGAATTTTCTTGTGTAATAGTAATTGATACAGAATGATGGAACAAATGTGAGTATTAATATATTGGGAACTTTGTATTAGGATTAGACGTTTTTGGGATAGTGCTCAGGGTTTTTAGGAACTGGGGTAATTAGGACCATATAGACAGAAATAGTTGGTGGCAATACAGGACAAATAATCATTGTGGCTTTTTGGGCCTAAATAATATAGAAGTTAGCAAAACAAAGTAATAATTCAGCACAGCAGAAATGGAGTGTCTTATGCATGAAGTGGAGAGTGTGCAGTTTGTGAAATGGGAAAGCCCAGATACAAACCAAGGATCCCAGCTGGTGCAAGAATACTTTATCAATAGGAAACTTGGGTACAACCTTTTCAATCTTAATGTGACCTTGACATGAGCCAGTGGCTTGCAATAATGAGAGTAGTGCTGACATTTTCTGAAGGGAGGATTGACAGCTGCTTTCAGCAAGATAGCTGTTTTTATGCAGCAAAGGTAATCATCTAACTTAAGACCACAGCAGGATGTAAACTGGGGCAAATTTGTGGATGAAAGCATGAGGGTGTGAGCATGGTTGTGTGTATGAGGACTATATCTCTGGTTATTTGCATCATTGGCACTATAAACTAGGGACTATGGAAGTATTTAAAGTAAATATCTGTGCTGTCTGAGTTGCCACCAACAATAATAAAAGATCTGACGATTGATGGAAAAATATAGGACTAGGTACATTTCTGTGAACTAAGATAGCTAATGTTTGTTGGAAATGAAGGAAATCAAATAGTTGTTGACAATGTTTTACAATCATACTTGAAAGTTATGAGGTTATGGCACACAAATATGAGATTTATAGGGGAAAGCATGTAACACCAGTATACTCTGAGGAAAAAAGAATTTGAAACATATTATTGATTAACTTGATTAGCTATTATTGATTTATGTGATTTATCTTAAGTAATAATGATATGCACTGATTTCTGTTATTCCCCAAATTCAGCTAGCAAGGAGTCTTTCATTTCCTTTTAGCCTCTAACGGGGGACATATTTAATATACACATTTTATACAGATTAGGAATAGGGTTACAATAGGAAATTCTTCCTTACAGTTTTAGTGGGACTTTAACAAGTCCCAAAGGGGAGAGTGTGAAAGAATAATTTTAGGGTAACATGGCATTCAACTTTAAGAAATAGCATAAAGGCTTAATAAATGTCAGAAACTGGTTCAGGCACACCAGGAAACCAGATATAAAGGCCGAGTGAAGAATAAAATGTACACTGAAATATAGGAATTGGTTTAGGAAAAATACTTAGGTGGTCAATTAAATAATGTATCAGAAGAATAGTTGATGTAATATACAAAATGTACTGAAGGATGATTAAGAAATCAGCAGATGTCCTGTAAACGAGAATGGACAAGTGTTATATGCACAAAAATCTCAGGGGTGGTGGCGCAACTCAAAGGTATAAGAAGAACCAGAATATAATATAACAGACTTTTATTTTATATAAATCATTTGGGTGCAAACCAATGAACCAACCAGTGTAAATTGTATGCATTGATTGACACTGTATATAAATTCAACAGTTTATAAAATGAACCTTTATTCTTGTTTCTCTGACCATTCTAACCCTGCTGTAACAGATTACTTTTGAAGAATGCTCCCTCCAAGGCATTTTGCTGAGGACTAATCTAAAAGATACAATGGACAGCTTTTCTTCTGCCTGATAATTGAACTGTTCTGTTAGAGTATATTTCTTTCTTGTATAAGATGTTACATTCCTACCACATTCCTTGACTGTCAAGTAAATATAAGATAACCTGGACACATTATTTTGTTTGTTAATCCCCAAGGGGAAATTATCTATTTGTATGACCTTTGGGGGTCAAAGCACAGGGTCAGTCACTACACAGCACCCTTGGGAAAAAAACTTTCAGGTTAAGCAAGGGAGACTGCCACCTCCACTAGCTACAAAGGTTGCATAGCACTACACAAACACACACATCTTTGCTTTTTCTAATATATTCCAAAGTACATGGTGAAAATCCATACTGACATGTAGGGGAAATGCAGATTCTGTAAAAATATGGTTCATGCACCCAGGATGATGGTTCTGTGAAGCATTTTGTTGTGAGCCTAAGCCTAGGCAATAAGGAGTGTACCACAGTGAGCAGAAGCTCACCCCAAACTAAAATAATACAAAGAGCAAGTGTTTTATTGCTTACACTGCCTTTTGTGTACATATGGTAGATCCAATGTTTTGGATTATAATTAGCGTGTTGATGTGTCTATAAAAACTTGCAAAGATAAATTACGGTGACTATCCTTGCTGAGCGGGCCACAAAACTGGCCCCTGAGAGTTTTAGGTTGTTCTAGCTATCCATCCATCCATCCATCCTCTTCTGCTTATCCGGGGTCGGGTCATGGGGACAGCAGCTTGAGCAGAGAGGCCCAGACTTCCCTCTCTCCGGCCACTTCTTTCAGCACTTCCGGGAGAATCCCAAGGCGTTCCCAGGCCAGCCAGGAGACAGTCCCTCCAGCATGTCCTGGGTCTTCGCCGGGGCCTCCTCCCGGTTGGACGTGCCCGGAACACCTCACCAGGGAGGCGTCCAGGAGGCATCCTGATCAGATGCCCGAGCCATCTCATCTGACTCCTCTCAATGCGGAGCAGTAGCGGCTCTACTCTGAGCCCCTCCTGGATAACTGAGCTTCTCACCCTATCTTTAATGGAAAGCCCAGACACCTTGCAGAGGAAACTCATTTCAGCCGCTTATATTCGCAATCTCGTTCTTTCAGTCACTAACCATAGCTCATGACCATAGGTGAGGGTAGGAACGTAGATTGACTGGTAAATTGAGAGCTTTGCCTTACGGCTCAGCTCTTTTTTCACCACGACAGACCGATGCAGAGCCCGCATCACAGCGGATGCCGCACCGATCCGCCTGTCGATCTCACGGTCCATTCTTCCCTCACTCGTGAACAAGACCCCAAGATACTTGAACTCCTCCACTTGGGGCAGGATCTCTCCCCCAACCCTGAGAGGGCACTCCACCCTTTTCTGGCTGAGGACCATGGTCTCGGATTTGGAGGTGCTGATTCTCATCCCAGCCGCTTCACACTCAGCTGCGAACCGATCCAGAGAGAGCTGAAGATCACGGCCTGATGAAGCAAACAGGACAACATCATCTGCAAAAAGCAGTGACCCAATCCTGAGTCCACCAAACTGGACCCCTTCAACACCCTGGCTGTGCCTAGAAATTCTGTCCATAAAAGTTATGAACAGAATTGGTGACAAAGGGCAGCCCTGGCGGAGTCCAACTCTCACTGGAAATGGGCTCGACTTACTGCCGGCAATGCGGACCAAGCTCTGACACTGGTTGTACAGGGACCGAACAGCTCTTATCAGGGGTCCGTACCCCATACTCCCGAGCACCCCACAGGATTCCCGAGGGACACGGTCGAATGCCTTTTCCAAGTCCACAAAACACATGTAGACTGGTTGGGCAAACTCCCATGCACCCTCCAGGACTCTGCTAAGGGTGAAGAGCTGGTCCACTGTTCCGCGACCAGGACGAAAACCACACTGTTCCTCCTGAATCCGAGGTTGACTATCCGACAGACCCTCCTCTCCAGAACCCCGAATAGACTTTTCCAGGGAGGCTGAGGAGTGTGATCCCTCTGTAGTTGGAACACACCCTCCGGTCCCCCTTTTTAAAGAGGGGGACCACCACCCCGGTCTGCCAATCCAGAGGCACTGTCCCGATGTCCATGCGATGTTGCAGAGACGTGTCAACCAAGACAGTCCTACAACATCCAGAGCCTTAAGGAACTCAGGCGTATCTCATCCACCCCCTGGGCCCTGCCACCAAGGAGTTTTTTGACCACCTCGGTGACTTCAGTCCCAGAGATGGGAGAGCCCACCTCAGAGTCCCCAGGCTCTGCTTCCTCATTGGAAGGCATGTTAGTGGGATTGAGGAGGTCTTCGAAGTACTCCCCCACCGACCCACAGCGTCGAGTCGAGGTCAGCAGCGCACCATCCCCACCATATACAGTGTTGACACTGCACTGCTTCCCCCTCCTGAGACGCCGGACGGTGGACCAGAATCTCCTCAAGCCGTCCAAAGTCGTTCTCCATGGCCTCTCCAAACTCCTCCCATGCCCGAGTTTTGCCTCAGCAACAACGAAGCCGCATTCCGCTTGGCCTGCCGGTACCTATCAGCTGCCTCCAGAGACCCACAGGACAAAAAGGTCCTATAGGACTCCTTCAGCTTGACGGCATCCCTCACCACCGGTGTCCACCAACGGGTTCGGGATTGCCGCCACGACAGGCACCGACCACCATATGGCCACAGCTCCGGTCAGCCGCCTCAACAATAGAGGCACAGAACATGGCCCATTCGGACTCAATGTCCCCCACCTCCCTCGGGATGTGGTTGAAGTTCTGCTGAAGGTGGGAGTTGAAGCTACTTCTGACAGGGGACTCTGCCAGCCGTTCCCAGCAGACCCTCACAACACGTTTGGGCCTACCAGGTCTGACCGGCATCTTCCCCCACCATCGAAGCCAACTCACCACCAGGTGGTGATCAGTTGACAGCTCCGCCCCTCTCTTCACCCGAGTTTCCAAGACATATGGCCGCATGTCCGATGACACGACCACAAAGTCGATCATTGAACTGAGGCCTAGGGTGTCCTGGTGCCAAGTGCACATATGAACACCCTTATGCTTGAACATGGTGTTCGTTATGGACAATCCGTGACGAGCACAGAAGTCCAATAACAAAACACTGCTCGGGTTCAGATCGGGGGGGCCATTCCTCCCAATCACACCCTTCCAGGTCTCACTGTCATTGCCCACGTGAGCATTGAAGTCTCCCAGCAGAACAAGGGAATCCCCAGAAGGTATGCCCTCTAGCACCCCCTCCAGAGACTCCAAAAAGGGTGGATACTCCAAACTGCTGTTTGGCGCATATGCACAAACAACAGTCAGGACCCTTCCCCCACCCGAAGGCGGAGGGAGGCCACCCTCTCGTCCACCGGGGTAAACCCCAATGCACAGGCTCCAAGTCGGGGGGCAGTAAGTATGCCCACATCTGCTTGGAACCTCTTTTTTTCCTTTCCAAGGATGTTATCCTAATGATTTGATGCCTAAAGTGGATGAATAATTCTCAGTTCTTGTTTTCTTTCTCAAATATTATTATTAATACAGATATTTCACAATGAATATACACAGGTGTAAATGGAAAGAAGTTGGGTGGAGAATTTGTTTCCTTTGTCATTGTATCGTATTGCTTAAAGGAACAATTAAGAACAGTGAATTCAACTGTTTCTAAGGTTAGAAAAACCAATTAAGGTTGGGAAATCTTCCCAAGTGAGATAACTCAAATGAAGTAGAAAAATGTTGCCTGAGCAATAAGTGCTTCATCAGCAGTAACTGACTTCTCATTAAGCTGAAACAAATAACTGCAGCAACTACTTGTGATATCCCATGTAGTGGGAGGTGGCCCCAGCCTACACTCTGGACATCTGATAGTTTATGAACCCGAACAGGATCAGTGGAGAGATGAGACACAGACAAAAGTGAAGGGTGAATGGTGCAAGTTTATTTACAAGAGTGCTGTACAACAAAAAAATGCAGTAGTGTCAGGTGGGCTTTGAGACACAGTCCTTCAGCACTGACACTTCTTCAGAAATTTAGAATATAGTGTATTTACCAAAACATTGCACTCCTACAAAAACTACACAAATAAAGGTGGTCTTCCTTTATCTCTAGCTCAAGAAGCTCCTCCAACAGGAAAGAAAAAAAATGCACAAGAACAAAAACAAGTGTGGGTATATACAAAAACAAAACCAGTTTTGCACCAAACTCAAAATCAAAATTATCGGAGCAACAAATAAGTATATATACCTCCACCAAAAATAATCACTAGGAAATATATAAATACTAGCAAAATACCCTCGCTTCGCAGCAGAGAAGTAGTGTGTTAAAGAAGTTATGAAAAAGAAAAGGAAACATTTTTAAAATAACGTAACATGATTGTCAATGTAATTGTTTTGTCACTGTTATGAGTGTTGCTGTCATGAAAGATTTGATTATCATTATTTCTTTCAATCAGGTTCATATTTGGAAGAAGTGTTGTGTTCAAGTTATATTCCGTGTTTGTCAACCATTGTAAAGATAACAGGTTTCATTCATCGAAGTGTTCACTACCCAAATCGCTACTCGTGAATTCTAAGATGTCTAACAGGCATTCCCAGTATTAAGTTGTGGGTTTGCCTGTGAATATTTAGCAGTAGCATGTTTATGAACTTAATTTAACCTTTCCCAGTCCTGCAAAGTCAGTTCACGTGAGCTGCTTGGAGTACATGCATTGAAGCTTCTCAGCCGCGCTTGTGCTATCTTGTGCAATCTCGGGATGTCCACGGCTTTATTTAATGTTAGCTCAGACCTGGCACTTAAAAGTTGTATCTCGCGAATATCATATTCGTCTTAGGCATGACAAACACCAGCAGCAATGTGTCTATGAACTTAATTTAAAGTTAAGCTTTACACCCTGCCTTCCTATTCATTTGCATAAGCACAGTACTTCACCAGCAATTTTAACTCCGTTACAGCAATTTTAACTCTGTTACAAAGTGATGAAAAGTCTCGTTTATACCCTGCGTCTTCTCATTAAACTTGTATCTCGCGAATATGGTATTCGTCGTAGGCATGACAAACGCCAGCAGCAGGCTGTCTATGAACTTAATTTAAACTTTAGGTTTACACCGTGCTTAGTTTCCGAAGTAGCTGCACTTATGAATATGCTTGCATGCGTCACCCGCTTCATATTCTTTTGCTGCCTTCTCAATTGTGTAATGCGTTTTTTGAACGGGTTTCATTCATCGAAGTGATCACTACCCAAATTTGTACTCGTGAATCCAAGATGTTTAACAGGCATTCCCGGTATTAAGTTTGGTATTAAGCGTGGCTATGAACGTAATTTAAACTTAAGCTTTACATCTTGCTTTTCTATTGATATGTGTACAAAGGCTTTTTCAACATCAGAGGGTTTCCGCAGTAGCTGCACTTATGAATATGCTAAGCACAGTCCTTCACCTGCGAATATTTACCTTATATGGGCAGGCACTCAATTTTGTGTGAGGCGTGATGATGCGGTATGCAATTCCACCTCACACGGCGACTGAGCTGCAGGCTATAGCTGTATATATAGACAAAAGTAGGTTCCAGTTATGACCATTACGCATAGAATTTCGAAATGAAACCTGATTAACTTTTGTAAGTAAGCTGTAAGGAATGAGCCTGCCAAATTTCAGCCTTCCACCTACATGGGAAGTCAGTCAGTCAGTCAGTCAGTGAGGGCTTTGCCTTTTATTAGTATAGATAGATATATACAGAAGAATATGTACAAAAATCACAACTGCTCCTCCAAGAGCTGATCAGTACTTACTCCTACCTCGCCTTTAGGTCTACTGACGACCCCTGTTGGCCAGCAACACCTTAAATATAACCGGCAAGATTGTCCAGCCAATCCAATAATATCCACTTGCAGAGCCACAGCACCATACGTCACTGCAATTGCAGACCCGCAGTTACAGGCCCAGAAGTGATGTCACCGTCGTTTCAGGACTGACTTCGTAAAATTACCTTTGGAAGGTTTTGGCAGGTCTTGGCAAAGCCCGAAAAGTAACATTGGGTCAAGGACCCTTTCAGAAATTGAGATAAAAATGGAAAAACAGTACATCAAATAATATGTATCATTGTGAAGTTCAGAGGGTTTCTGTCATCACGTCGTGTCATGCATCAAACTAAACAATACAGATTGTTTCTGTGAAATACACTATTAACATTTACATTCGACAAAATTAAAATCATCAAGATCTGTTTTAATTAAAAATAGTTTCTCGTTTACATTGATGAAACAAAATATACAATATAATTTCAATGTTTACACCACGTTAGAGTTTAGTAAAACGTTAATGATAAAAGTTATTACATTTTTTAAAATGTACACTGCATGTGTGCAATATTGTTCTAAAGCAATTTAGAATAAACATTTAAGCCAATCTAATATTTTTAGATTTTTTTGTGTAGAATATGTATTGCCGTTTTCTTCACATACATATTTAAAAATATTAGATTGGTTTAAATGTTTATTCAAAATTGGTTTAGAACAATATTGCACACATGCATAGTACATTTTAAAAAACATGATTACTTATTAACGTTTTACTAAACTCTAACGTGGTGCAAACATTGTAATTATATTGTACTAGCCAACCCCCAGATACCATACGCCGCATAATCAGGCCGGTTTTTTAATAATTTTTAAGAACAGGGAGAAAATTAACATTTGAAAAATCGGTAATGTAATAAATCAGCAAGAAAAGCAACATTGTAACAATGCACGGAACGAACCAACACACAATCGTCCGTCCGTCCGTCAGGCGCGAAGGGTGGAACGGGAGGAGAGGAGAAGGACATCAACTCGCTCCCTCCGTAATGCTAGTCCGCTGATTTTTTGTCCAGTATGCACTGCCTGCTCATGTGCCCACCTCCAACTCGTCACTCGAGTCGTTGTCGTCTTTGTACAGTCCAGATACACCTGTGACTCACGTAGATTTTTCATTGCTTTGTGCGGTTTTGGCTGCCTTTCTATATATAATCCACCAAGACACCCGACCACGGTAGCAGCGAGGTGGGAGGGGGGTGTGTACAAAGTGCAGGAGCATCTAAGAAGACGCATGTTTGTTGCGGATGCGAATTGCTGTATGTAGCGTGTAAAACAGTTTGCTATTCTGCACGCGGTCGTGCGTTGTAACCGAAAACTCTGTTTTTAAAGACTAATATATATATATATATATATATATATATATATATATATATATATATATATATATATATATATATATATATATATATATATATATATATATATATATATATATATATATATATATATATATATATATATATATATATATATATATATATAATTTAAAACGATGTGTATTATTTGATTTGATGTGCTTTTTTTCCTTCACATTTTTATCTCTTAATTTCTGAATGGGTCCTTGACCCGACGTTACTTTCCTGGGATTTGCCAAGACCTGCCGAAATTTTACGAAGTCAGTCCTGAAACAACGGAGACGACAACTGCGGGTCTACAACCATAGACATATATAGATAGACGCCGCATTCACTTTGTTGCCCAGTCGACACGATACGTCAGCACATCCGCCCTATTGAGAGTGGCAAAAGGGCCACTTAAACTAATACAGGTAAATGTGGAAATGCGGGTTTTCTGATGAAAAAACAATAATGTTTAAAACAGTATCTTTTACATAACAGATTTTGGCGAATCCATTACATGCAAATATTTATATCCATTTATACACTAATAATGGCAATTATTAAACAACAATAATAATTATTATTATTATTAAATAATTACTCCCACATAAGTAAAATTTCTCGGACTGCCTACTTCCGTCTCCGAAACATTTCTAGACTTCGTCCTGTTCTTACGCAACACAGTACTGAAGTATTGGATAATGCCTGAGTCACCTCATGTATATATTACTGTACTGCTATTCTATCTGGCATCCTTCAAAAACGTATCCATCGCTTACAAAGTATTCAAAATTCTGCTGCCAGGATAATAACCTGCTGTTCTAAGCCCACTGAACATATTACACCTACTCTCTCTCAACTTCACTGGCTCCCTGTTAACTACAGAATACAATACAAAATACTGCTCTGAACATTTAAAGCACTCCACAACCTCACTGATCTCCTTTAGACTTGCACTCCTCTCGCTCACTCAGATCATCATCTGCAGCTCTACTTTCTGTACCACACATCAGACTCAGTGCTATGGGAGCTTGAGCGTCTCTCATAGTGCTCCTCAACTCGGGTATTCTCTTCCCTCTCATATATATGTCAGCTCGATTCAATAACACATTTTAAAACTGCCCTCAAAACTTATCTTTTCAAACTGGCATAATAATTGTGAATTTTGCACTGTTACTGCCAGTTCTTTGTTTGTCTGCTAATTATTACTTTTTGATTTATCATTCTTTTGTTTTAATTTTACTAATGTTGTTTAATTTTATTGTAAGGTGACCTTGAGTGCTAAGATTATAAAAAGGGATTTTCTAATGGCCAAATATATCCAAAAGAACTGTTCAACCTTACCTATGAAATGTAATCCCCCTGGATCTGGTTTAGAGCATACAGCGCTTTGTACAATCCCAAGCAGTACATGCGTGAGGCATCTTTATCCCTTACAGTAATCCCTCGTTACTTCGTGGTTCACTTTTCGCGGATTCACGACTTCGCGGGTTTTTAGATATAGTAGTAGTATTTCCTAGTCTAAGAACAACAAAACAAGTTCGGTGACTAAGTGAGTTGTAACACGAGCTGTGATTGGTACATGGGAGGGAGACGACAAATCACAGCTTCCTGCTTTCTAATCGGGCCCGTGATTGGTGCTTTGACTGATGCCCAGATTCCACAGCACCTCCCCTTGTCTCTCTGTCGCGGCCATTTCGCTTCAAGCTTTCTCGCCGAGCGGTTTACTTTACACTGTACCGTGTGCGATTTTTTTGTGGTTTCTTTCTGTTGAACTTCGCTTCAATTTTCACCCCCTGCAATGGCTCCCAAACGTGCTCATTCTTCCAAGGCTGGTGCTGAGCCTAAACGGCAACGAAGAATGACGACGATCGCTGAGAAGGTGAAACTTCTGGATATGTTGAAGGAAGGGAGGATGTTCGCGGCTGTGGTTGCAGACTGGCTAAGGATCTGCAAGAGCGGTTACAGAAATGGGACGACGATATGGTTCGATCAGTCCAGTTTTGCAACAAGGTCGACGACATCATGACCGCCTACAAGCTGCTTTTCGACCGGAAAAAGAAGCAGCGGCAGCAGCTGCCGATCACAATGTTTTTGCAGCCTCACAAAAAAGAGACAGTTCCTACTATTACTACAGATACACCTTCGGAAACTGTGGAAGAGGTGCCCCAGGAACTGGCACTGCCGTCTGAAGAGACGTAAAATATAGTCATCGGCTGCGCGGTAAAAGTCATCATCACCTTCATCGTCATCATTTTTACTGCACAGCTTATTCATCACCATCATCACGTCATATATAGGTATGTGTACTTCGCTATACAGTAACTGTAAACTTATCTACTGATTTCATATTGCTTAACAGTTGTCCCTGTTATTAATAGAGTAAAGGGTGGGTTGTAAACAGTACAGGGAGGGTTTAAAAACATCCAAATACACATTAAATTATTAAATAAATATGGTGTCCCTACTTTGCAGATATTCAGTTATTGCCTCCAGCCTTGGAACCTATCTCCCACGATAAACGAGGGATTACTGTACTTCACTTCACAGCAGTGCCACTCGCAATATGGTGGTGACGTTGACGCACGATGCTGCTGGTCATGCCACGTCTAGTAATTCTATGTTTATATTTACTACTGCAGTGACGTAAGGTGCTCTGGCCCTGCAAGTGGATGCTACTCTCCCTGGATGGCCAACGGCTATGCTGAGCTCAAGCACACCCATTGCCGACTCACCAGTAAGTAAAATCATGTATTTACAATATGGGATCCCCATCTCTGACTCAGCCTAGTTTACATGGACAAATACTGTTTTTTTCTTTCAGGCGCGCTGCACCTTAAACCGCCTGTGCTGGACAGGCTGCGAGGACATTGGTGTGTAAAAATGAACACGCGCAGAGGAGCCTGTACTGGCCATTATACCGGCTCCATGTGTGTCCAGACACACCGCCACACATTCTTGGTGAAGATCTTCAACACACCAACGGTAAGTGCATAACCCTATAATTACTGCTGCTTCAAGTTTAAGGCTTCTTTAATTTAAATTTCGTAATGTGCGAGGTCGCGCATTACCACACTACTGCCTTCCATGACCCACCACTGTACTAGTTCCACAAGCTTCTTTTAATTGCTTAATGATTTCACTTTGGCAGGGGTGGGGGGTTGTGCTCATTGCATAATCATAGATTTCAGCTTTCCAGCCTGTAGGCTGAAGTGAAAGCCTCAGTTGCAATGCTAAAGAAAAATAAGGCAGTGTCAGTTATTCTGACATTGGGCTTCAATTTAGAAATGTGAAGCAATGACCCAATCACATTTTAAATGGCAAGAAAGTTGTGTGTTTTTTCTTAATTCTTTCAGCAGTGTATATTCTCATGATGAATTAAATGTGTTCATGCAACTTGCTTTCTTACTGTTGTCTGTTCCATTTTTTGATGTCCATCAAAAAAAAAAAGTTGACTTTCCTAGGGTTAATATTAGCTATTACCTATATTATATTCTATTTTTATTATAACCAAGCTTGACATTAAAAAAATAGTTTAGAACACTGAAGAATGGCAGAAAGTGTCATTACAACAAAAAAGTTTATTTAAGGTTTTAAATATATAATTATTTTTTTATTTTTTATTTTTACTATGTTTGCCACAATAATTCTCTTAGTCTATGGCCATTTTAAAGCAAATCATAATGTAATGTTCTCCAGAACATAATAGTTTTAATATTATTATTTATATATTACAAGTACAATAAACTGCCCTGAATTTGAGAGAGTGAAACAGTATGTGTGGGAGATGTGTCAAATTTACTTTGTGTTGGCAGCATCTACACATCAAAATACATTCCTGTGCCTCTCTATTTTTGTGGAGTCTGCAGTCTCCTCTGATTTTCTGAAATAATGGATTTTATTGCTGCATTAAACATAACATGCATTTTGCTCTTCACTGGGTATTTTCACTCACAACCCAAATCCTCTGTAAGAACTGTGCAGTTTGGCTATAACATAAAATTATTAGCTTTGATATAAAAGGTGAGACAAAGAAATTAAGAAATGTCAACAGCACAGTCCTCATTGCAGCAAAGGTTTATTTAGATGTGTATACTTTTAAAGAAGGAAAGCAGTTAAAATACACAACACTGACAGTTCACCCTTTCCTTTTGTGGCTTTCCCTGTTGACCTTTCCACACTTAACACAATTTCTTTTCTTTTTTTTTAATCTAACTAGTGATTCAGGGATAGAAATAGTCATTGGGAGAAAACTGATCTTTTTAAAATAAAATACAAATTAGTCTATATAAAATATGCCAGAACAATAGAATACATCTAAAATAGGGTATATATGGGTGCTCAAGAAAATAAAGTAAGAAAACTAACTTAATTGCACTATTTAACTCTAAGGCAATGAAATATGGTGGTTTGCTCTTTGGTAAAAGAGAAATACAGAAAAAACACCATTAGTTTCTAAGAGGAGGAGAGGAGGAAAGTAAAGAGAGTGGAACTGAGGGTAGGGATTTTGAATGTTGGCAGTATGACTGGTAAGGGGAGAGAGTTAGCAGATATGATGGAGAGAAGGAAGGTTGATATGTTGTACATGCAAGAGACTAAATGGAAGGGGAGTAAGGCCTGGTGGATCAGAGTTGAATTCAAATTGTTCTATCATGGTATGGATGGGAGGAAAAGTGGGGTATTGGTTATTCTGAAGGAATAGTATGTCAAGAGTGGTTTGGAGGTGAAAAGATTGTCAGACAGAGTAATCATTATGAAGCTGGATATTGGAGGTGTGATGATGAATGTTGTTAGTGCATATGCCCCGCAGGTTGGGTGTGTGATGGAGGAGAAAGATGATTTTTGGAGTGGGTTGGATGAAGTGATGAACAGTGTATCCAAGGGACAGAAAGTGGTGATTGGAGCGGATTTCAATGGACATGTTGGTGAATGGAACAGAGGTGATGAGTAGGTGATGGGTACGTATGGTGTCAAGGAGATGAATGAAGAAGGTCAGATGATAGTGAATTTTGCTGAAAGGATGGACATGGCTGTGGTGAATACATATTTTAAGAAGAGGAAGGAATATAGGGTTACGTACGAGAGTGGAGAAAGATGCACACAGGTAGATTATATCCTATGCAGAAGAGTCAATCTGAAGGAGATTGAAACCTGCAAAGTGGTGGCAGGGGAAAGTGTAGTTAGGTAGCATAGGATGGTGGTCTGTAGGATGAAGTTAGAATTCAAGAATAGGAAGAGAGTGAGGGCAAGACTGCAAGGCTAAGTTTAAGGAGAAGATGAGACAGGCATTAGGTTGAAGTGAAGAGTTACCAGGCAGTTGAGATTTGTAGTAAGGGTGACAGCAAGAAGGATGCATGGTGTGACCTCTGGACAGAGAAAGGAGGAAACGGAAACCTGGTGGTGGAATGGGAAGTACATGAGAGTATACAGAGGAATAGGATGGCAAGAAGTGGGATAGTCAGAGAGATGCAGAAAGTAGACAAGATTACAAGGAGATAAGGTGCAAGGTGAAGAGCGACGTGGCGAAGGCTAAAGAAAAGGAGTATGATGAGTTGTATGAGAGACTGGACACTAAGGAGGGAGAAAATGACCTGTACTGATTGGTTAGGAAAGATGGCAGTGAAGTTTTTAACCAGATTGTTTAATGGAATCTTGGAAAGTGAGAGGATGCCTGAGGAGTGCAGAAGTGTACTGGTGTCGATATTTAATACTAGAATTACCAAAGCTTACAAAAAAAACTCGTAAATCCAACCCACCTTAAATCCACTCGCATGTCTCCATTCAGCGTCTTTTGTCTTGTAAATGTGTCGATAATCCCAAACAGCAAGCAGCCTGCTATACCATCCCCCCCACCACCGGAGAAACTGCAAAACCCTCTCCCAAATGAAGCCTTGTTTATCAGTGATTCAGGTACCTAGGCTAAAAAAATATATTGTTATTCTGAACACATGCATTTCATGTGTGTTGTGTATCCACAAAGATCTGTGTAAGTGTAGGATGACAGAAATGTTGAACACATACCTAAAAGACAAACTTTTTCCATGTTTTAGTACTAATGACAAAATGTAGACATGAAGTGTATAATGTGTGAAGACTGAAGTGCAAATATCAAATAAGCACTTTCAAAAAAGATACAAGTATAACAGAACAAATGCGCTTTTTTTTCCCAAAACTATAACCGAAGAAAAAGAAATCGGGTTAGTGTTGCTTATTGTCCTGAATTCTCGGGGAGTATACTGGTTACAGCTGCTGACTCCAATTCAGAAGGTTCTGGGTTCTAGTCTTAACGTCTCCCAAAATAAACGTTTTGGGTAGTGAGCTGTTCTTATTGTTACTATTATACAAAAAAAGAATACATTTGATTTGAGTCTGTAACAGACAGTGTAAATGTATGGTACTTGTAAAGGTTAGCGTTTTTTTTTTATTCAGTTTTATTCTCTCAGTCGTGTTCATGCTTGCCCTGATCTGACACGGCCGTTTTCAAATAAAAACGCGCTATAACAGAGGTGAACTCAGATCAGAGAAAGAGAACAGAAGCCCTTCGCGCAAGAAAAGTCCACTCACATATAAGAACAACGCAGCTGCACCAGGCATAAAGGCAAAAGATGGCACCGTTTGGATGCAGGATGAAGTCTGGCATCATCCTGCCAATCACCTGTCCTTCAAAGAACCAGCACGGCTTACAGAGCTTGCCAATGTATCGTGCAAAGTCCTGTTTGTGATTATTTTTTGTAATGGTCTTTAAATAAGAAGCATGTATATGTTGCTTGTATAAAAGCCAGATCGAATGTTACTTATCTTGATTTATTTACTTATCTTCCTACAGCGTGAAGTGAAAAGTATACTGCAGAGCTTACTGTTTGATCGTCAAGGGCATGCTCACAAATTACACGTGTAATGCCATGAAAAATACCTGCTGACACTTTAGTACACGAGCAATGGTACAAGAATGCAGTTAGACTTTTTTTAGGCACATACACCACGCTAGTGTTTAGATCTGGACAGTGTAGCATTGGCGAGCTCTGTAAGCCGTGCTGCTTCTTTCAAGGACAGGTGATTGGCCGGATGACGCTGGACGCCGTTCTGCCATCTTTTGCCTTTACGTCTGGTGAAGCTGCATTGTTCTTATATGTAAGTGGATATTTCTTACCGGGAGGGCTTCTGTTCTCTTTCTCCGATCTGAGTTCACCTCTGTTATAGTGCGTCTTTATTTAAAAACAGCAATGTCAGATCAGGAAGAGCGTGAACGTGGCTGAGAGAATTAAACTGAATAAAAAAATGCTAACTTTGACAAGCACTATAAAATTACAGCAGCTGTTACAGATGCAAATTAAATGTATTTTTTTATTGTATAATATTAACAATAATAGCAGCTCTCTACTCAAAACGGTAAACTTGAAAGGCTGCCAGCATAGAACCCAGAATCTCTTGATTGGGAGTCAGCAGTTCTTAGCATTGCAATACGCAAGCTGTCGCATCAACTGCTTACCGTAACCTGCTTTCTTTTTTCTTCGTTTTTATATTCTTGAATAAAAGTGCACTTGTTTTGTTATACTTGTACTTTTTGTGAAAGTGTTTATTTGATATTTGGACTGTTAACATTTGAGTCTGATGATTGTATATAGCACGGAACTGACCTCTCTGTACTATGCTATCCTCTGCAACTCCTGGAGTTCAAAAGAAATACCAACATGCAGCAACAAGATCAGAACAAAAAACCAAATGCGGTCACTAACTACAACCGCATGAAGGTATGCAAATGAATATAATGTTGCATTAGTACAACAACGTTTTCCGAAATGTACAATACAGGTCATAAAATGAATTATTCCAAATATCATATATACCCAAGACTCTTTTTTGTCAGTACGGCTTTGATATCATGGATCAGGTGCATATTAATTCAGCGTGAGCAGGAGCACTCAAGAATAAAACTGAATAAAAAAAAAAATTGACATCCACGGTCATTCTCAGTCACGCACAACACTCACATCCAGGTCCAAAGTTTTCCCAGTCTCGTTCGCGCACAAGATCTGACACGGTTTTCAAATAAACAGGGGATGTAACAAAACAAGTTTGTTTGTTATACCACGTCTTCATCTGAAAACGCCGTCAGATCCGGGGATGTGTGTGGGACCTTGAATGTGAGTGAGAGAATAAAACTGAAAAAAAAAACTTTACCTATAAATTTACAGACGCAAATCAATTGTATGCTTTTATGATGGTTAAAATGGTAAATTTGGGAAGTAGTGGATATCGAAACTGCCACCTCTTGATTGGAAAGCTCTTAGTTCTTAGCATTGCACCGCCTACCGTAACCTGGTTTCTTTTTTTTTCAGTTAAATTCTTGAATAAAAGTGCACTTGTTTTGTTATACTTGTACCTTTTGTGAAAGTGTATATTTCATATTTGTATTTCAGGCTTCACAGCTTATACATTTCATGTCTACATTTTTTCAATTATTACTAAAACATGAAAAACGTTTCTGTGTTAACTACGTATTACATATATTGTTGTTGACACGGAACACACATGAAATGTATGTATTCCAAATGATGATGTACTATTTTACCCTATAAAGCTCCAACACTCGAAGATAAACACTATGTACTGAGAGACTTCTTTGCAAAATGAACTGCAGCGGTTGGCGTGGGGATGGGATACCAGGCTGCTTGGTGCTTATTGACACATTTACAGGACAAAAGATACTGACAGAGAGGTGAGAATGTATTTAAGGTGGGCCAGATTTACAAGCTTTCTCGTAGGCTCTGGTAATTCTAGTGTTAAGAATAAGGGGGATGTGCAGGACTATAGTAACTACAGGGGAAAAAAATTGATGAGCCACAGCATGAAGTTATGGGAAAGAGTAGTGGAATCTAGGTTAAGAAGTGAGGTGATGATTAGTGAGCAGCAGTATGGTTTCATGTGAAGAAACATCACCACAGATGTGCTGTTTGCTCTGAGGATGTTGATGGAGAAGTATAGAGAAGGCCAGAAGGAGTTGCACTGCATCTTTGTGGACCTGGAGAAAGCATATGACAGGGTGCCTTGAAAGGAGCTGTGGTATTGTATGAAGAAGTCGGGAGTGGCAGAGAAGTACATACGAATTGTACAGGATATGTACTAGGGAAATGTCACAGTGGTGTGGTCTGCAGTAGGAGGGACGTATGCATTCATGGTGGAGGTGGGATTACATCAGGGATCGTCTGTGAGCACTTTCTTATTTGCAATGGTGATGGACAAGTTGACAGACGAGATTAGACAGGATTCCCCATGGACTATGATGTTTGCTGATGGCATCATGATCTGTAGTAGGGGTAGGGAGAAGGTTGAGGAGATCCTGGAGAGGTGGAGATATGTTCTAGACAGAAATGAAAGTCAGTAGGAACAAGACGGAATACATGTGTGTAAATGAGAGGGAGGTCAGTGGAATGGTGAAGAAGCAAGGAGTAGAGTTGGCGAAGGTGGATCAGTTTAAATACTTGGGATCAACAGTACAGAGTTATAAGGATTGTGGAAGAGAGGTGAAAAAGAGTGCAAGCAGTGTGGAATGGGTGGAGAAGAGTGTCAGGAGTAATTTGTGACAGACCGGTATCAGCAAGAGTGAAAGGGAAGGTCTATAGGCCAGTAGTGAGACCAACTATGTTGTATAGGTTGGAGACGGTGGCACTGACCAGAAAACAGGAGACACAGCTGGAGGTAGCAGAGTTAAAGATGCCAAGATTTGCACTGGGTGTGATGAGGATGGATAGGATTAGAAATGAGAAACGGTTGGGAGAAAAAGTCAGAGTGGTGAGATTGCGTTGGTTTGGATATGTGCAGAGGAGATATTCTGACTATATTGGGAGAAAGATGCTAAGGGTATAGCTCCCAGGGAAGAGGAAAAGAGGAAGGCCTAAGAAAAGGTTTATGAATGTGGTGAGAGAGGACATGCAGGTGATGGGTGTAACAGAACAAGATGCAGATTACAAAAAGATTTGGAAGATGATCTGCTGTGGCAACCTCTAACGGAAGCAGCCGAAAAAAGATCTTATTCTTGATTTGACTTTGCCTTACCTATACATTCACAGATTAAAACAAGATCAATGGGACATCTATAGTGGATTGTAACTATAAATCAAAGTTTATAGAAATTTTGAGAAAGTCAAGTATAATTGTGGAAAACATTTTAGATCAGCTAATAGATTATAATGTGACTTTGAAAGGTTGCCTGGACCATCAATTTCGGTCCACGCCGGCCTCATTTAAGAGGGAACAGTGGAATGATGATTCCCTGCGCTTTGCCCGGAATGCGGTAGTTCTGCCAAACAGCTCACAAGCCGACGGTTCCACATCGCGTGAGCCTTTTTTTGTACTCGAATACGATCTATTGTACCAAGTGGTGACCCACGAGGGCGAGGTGCGGAAGTTGTTGTTAATTCCGCGTACCTTCCGGCGGGAGATATGCGAGTTAGCTCACGGTCACACTCGGCGCCCACCTCAGGGCCGAAAAGACGTTGGAGAGAATTAAACTCCGATTTTATTGGCCTGGGATTAACGAGGAGGTCCGGCGTTTCTGCCAATCCTGTCCGGAGTGTCAGACCCGCCAGATTCCTAGAAGGGACCGCGCTCCTGTCGTCCCTATTCCCCTGATTGATGTTCCTTTTGATAGAATAGGGGTCGACTTAGTAGGACGCTTGGAGCCCTCAACCCGTGGCCATAAATACATATTAGTCATGGTGGATTACGCCACCCGGTACCCAGAGGCGGTTCCCCTGCGCTCCACTAATACTAAAAGCATCGCACGGGAATTAGTCCGTTTATTTTCCAAAGTGGGCATACCCAAGGAAGTCGTCACGGACCAGGGTACGCCCTTTACCTCGGATACGTTCAGGGAAGTGGCCAGATTACTGAGAATAAAGCACCTGAAAGCGTCTGTCTATCACCTGCAGACTGACGGGCTGGTGGAACGATTTAACCAGACGCTTAAGCAGATGCTCCGCAAAGTAGTCAGCGCGGACGGCAGGAACTGGGATCAGCTCCTCCCTGGTCCAGCCCTATCGTCCTCGTGTCCAAGCCAGACGGCTCCTGGAGATTTTGTAACGACTTTAGACGTTTCAATCAAGTCTCCAAATTCGATGCCTACCCGATGCCCCGCATTGACAACCTCCTTGAGCGGCTGGGTACGGCTCGATACTTGACTACTCTTGACATGACGAAAGGGTATTGGCAAATTCCCTTAACGGCGTCCGTGAAAGGAAAAACGGCCTTTAGCACCCCTAGCGAGCACTGGCAATACAAGGTTCTCCCATTTGGGTTGCACGGGGCCCCGGCGACTTTTCAACGTCTGGTAGATAGAGTGCTGAAGCCCCACCAGTCCTATAGTGCCGCCAACCTGGATGACGTCGTCATCTATACCGGCACCTGGGAGGAGCATCTATTGCAGGTCACGGCTGTCCTCAGAACACTAGCTAAAGCCGGCCTCCGCATAAATCCTCGGAAATGTTTTTTTGGCTTAAAGGACGCCAAGTATTTAGGCTACCTCGTGGGACGGGGACAGGTGAGACCACAGTGTTCAAAAGTTAGACATCTTGGAATGGCCCTGTCCGAATACCAAGAGGCAGGTGCAGGCTTTCTTGGGGCTAGCAGGGTACTACCGCCGGTTCGAAAGAGCAGCACCCTTGACCAATTTGACAAAGAAGGGCGCCACCCTTATACGTGGTGTGGACCGACAAGGCGGAACACGCATTCAGTGACCTAAAGAAGGCCCTAACGTCTGCACCTGTATTAAGGACGCCCGATTTTGGGTTCCCTTTTAATTCTCCAGACCGACACTTCGGACACAGGCTTGGGCGCCGTGTTGAGCCAAAGCGTCGATGGTGTCGAACACCCTGTAATGTATCTAAACCGGAAACTGATGGACTGGGAGACCCGGTACGCGGCAGTGGAGAGGGAGGCCTTGGCCATTAAGTGGGCAGTGACCCATCTCCGTTATTACCTGCTGGGTCGCGAATTCACTCTGGTGACTGATCACGCTGCACTTCAGTGGATGTCCCTGCATAAAGAGTCGAATCCGCGGTTCTCCAGGTGGTTTCTGGATTTACAGCCGTATAAGTTCACTGTCACTTATCGGCGAGGTACCCTTCAAGCCAATACCGATGCCCTCTCTCATATTCACGACCTCTCGGTTAGGTCTGCCCGACCTGACGGTCTTGGGCTAAGGGGGGGATCATGTCACGCACGCGCGAATAGAAGACCGCGCACGGATTTGAACACACCTGGGAACATATTCGCCGGCAGGGAATGGCGGGGTACTAACCATCTCCCTCTGCTTCCTCATAGGAAAAAGGACCCTCCGCCACCATAAGCCGAGTTTTGACCACAGTACGGTACTTCCGCCCTTCCTCTGCCATCTTGTCCTGACGTCATCAATCCCATCCTCCCTCATGGTCCTTCCCAGCATTCCTCCACTTCAGAATCCTCCCTAATAAAATGGCCACCGACGCCATGATACGGCGTCACGGATATGAACAGTTTTGTTTGTGTTTTGACCGTTTATTTTTTGATTCTATATTGTGGATTGTCGACAATATACGGGGCCGGAAAACCCCAAACCTTTTTGCTGTCTTCTCATCGGTTTTTTACAATATATATATATATATATATATATATATATATATATATATATATATATATATATATATATATATATATATATATATATATATATATATATATGGCGGCACGGTGGTGCAATGGTTAGCGCTGCTGCCTCGCAGTTAGGAGACCCGGGTTTGCTTCCCGGGTCCTCCCTGCATGGAGTTTGCATGTTCTCCCCGTGTCTGCCCGGGTTTCCTCCGGGCGCTTCGGTTTCCTCCCACGATCCACAGACATGCAGGTTAGGTGGATTGGCGATTCTAAATTGGCCCTAGTGTGTGTTTGTGTGTGTCCTGCGGTGGTTTGGCACCCTGCCCAGGATTGGTTCCTGCCTTGTGCCCTGTGTTGGCTGGGATTGGCTCCGGCAGACCCCCGTGACCCTGTATTCGGATTCAGCGGGTTAGAAAATGGACGGATGGATGGATATAGAAAGATATATATATATACTAGCAAAATACCCGCGCTTCACAGCGGCAAAGTACTGCCTTAAAATTTTTATTAAGAAGAAAATGAAACCTTTTTAAACGGAGGGAAAATATACCAATAATTATTTAAGGATCTCTTTGTATACCACATTGTGAGCTCGGCCCTCCGGTTGAAATATGACCAAGCTGTGCGGTGAGCTTACTCTTGAGCAGGCAACGTACAGTTGGCCATGTGAACAGTAATCTTGTTTCAAATCTCACAGCTTGGATTGCTGCTGTCATAATCGGTTTGTGTTTCATGGTTTGTTTCAATTACGACAGTATTTGTAGGACTTGTGTTGAAGAGACATTCGGCATCTGTCAAGCGCTGTAAGTATACAACCGGTTTCATCGATAACTTCACATCCAGCTTTTGAGAGTTTAAACATTCATAAACATCAAAGTGTCCACTACTGAAATCGTCACCTGTCAATCTAAGATGTTTAAGAGGCATTGGCGGTTCTCGAAAGGTGTAAAATATTTGGCCATTTCGGTACACTTGAAAGCGACAGCCGAACAATTCAGCGGATGCATAGGTGAATTGCTTAAGCATTTCACGCTTATATTGCTCCTGTGTAATATAATTATCTCCTGTACCGTCATCAGTCCACACCTTGAACCTGTCCCAGTCATTCAATACATAAGACACAATGTTCCTCCGGATATCAAGAGTGAGCCTGATATGGTCGTGCAATATGTAACAAAGAGAATGGAAAAGGCAGGTGCCATCTCTGGGCATGGAAACCACTCGGTAAGTGACAGTTCTTTGATCGATGGTGATCACCTCGATAGACATGTTAATGGGGGTATGGTTGGAATGATAAAGGAAATGGGTACCTTAACAATGTAAAGTCTAAAATACCTAAACAATAACTATAATCGTAATAAATGAACAACAAAACAGCGGAGAATCCGTGGATTAAATAAAAAGCCTGTAGTTATCAGCAGGGAGACGTGAATCCCATGGCAAAGCATGGAATGGAATGTAGAGACTGGAGTGACAGATGGCTTTATATAGGCAGGCAGCCAACAACGTGGGAAGCGTTGGGATGGGGGACCCAACGCCGCCTTACACGGTGACTGATCTGCAAGCTATGGACGTATATATGTACGTAAGTAGGATTCAGTTAGTGTTGGGAACCCGCGTACCAAATTTCTTGAAGATGGGCCCATAAGTAACAAACTTCAATATGGCGGCCGACAGTGGCATCATACCAGCAAAATAAGTACCAAATTTCAGCCTTCTACCTACACCGGAAGTTGGAGAATTAGTGACGTTGGAAAGTTCAATATGGCAGCAGACAGTGGCATCATACCACCGAAATAAGTACGTACATCAGTTTTGGTTAGCGCAGGGAAGCCGCCTACCAAATTTCATGAAGATGGGGCCATAAATAAGAAAGTTCAACATGGCGAACGTTGTCAACCGTTATGACCGTTACGTGTGGAATTTTGAAATGAAACCTGCTTACCTTTTGTAAGTAAGCTGTAAGGAATAAGCCTGCCAAATTCAGCCTTCTACCTACATGGGAAGTTGGAGAATTAGTGATGAGTGAGTGAGTGCTTTGCCTTTTATTAGTATATATATATATATATATATCTATACTAATAAACGGCAAAGCCCTCACTGACTCACTGACTGACTGACTGACTGACTGATCACTAATTCTCCAACTTCCCGTGTAGGTAGAAGGCTGAAATTTGATAGGGTTATTCCTTACAGCTTCCTTACAAAAGTTGGGCAGGTTTCATTTCGAAATTCTACGCGTAATGGTCATAACTGGAAGCTGTTTTTCTCTATTTACTGTAATGGAGATGAGCTTGAAACCCGTGGGGGCGGAGTTTCGTGTGACATCATCACGCCTACCACGTAATCACACAGTACGTAGAAAACCAGGAAGAGGCACAAAAAGCGCTGAAGAAAACATGCATTATATAATTGAGAAGGCAGCGAAACAATATGAAGCGAGCGAGTGACATGTACAACCATATTCATGAGTTCTGCTACTTCGGAAACAAAGCACGATGTAAACCTAAACTTTAAATTAAGTTCATAGACAGGCTGCCGCTGGCGTTTGTAATTTAGTGCCTACCCATATAAGGCCGTCCGTTAGCGGCAATCCAGTAGCAAACTGCCACGGGTAAATATTCACGGGTGAAGGACTGTGCTTATGCAGAAGAAGATGAGATGGTCAGGGTGGTGTTTGGCACAAACTCAGCGAAACTGCGAGAGAAAGTTTTAAGTGCCGGGACTGCGTAACATTAGATACAGCTATGGACATAACGACATGGCACCAGCACAGCTGGGAAACTTCGATGCATGTACACCGAGCGGCTCACGTGAACTGACGCAGTGCACAGACAAAAAGCAACAGTTCCAAAGAGCGCTGAACAAAAAACGAATTACACAATTGAAAAGGCAGCAAAAAAATATGAAGCGTCTGATACATACACAGGATATTCATAAATGCAGCTACTGTGGAAACAAAGCACACGGTGGAAAAAGTCAATGTCCCGCTAAAGGAAGACAGTGTAAAAAAAAAAAAAAACCCACGCATGCAGTGTGTCGGGTCTCAGATAAAGAAGACGAGCTGTTTATTGATGCAGTAAGAAACGAATCGATGAATGAAACCTGTCATCTTTACGATTGACAAACACGGAATGTAACTTGAACACAACACATCCTACAAATATGAACCTGATTGAAAGAAATAATGATAATCAAATCCTTGATGACAGCAACACTCAGTAAAACTCACAAAACAATTACTGTATATTGACAGTCATGTTATGTTATTTTTAAAATGTTCCCTTTTCTTTTTCATAGCTTCTTTAACGCACTACGTCTCCGCTGCGATACGCTGGGTATATATATATGTATATATATACCCGATCTACATACTCGAATAATGGATACTTTATTCGCCATCAATGGATTGTTTTGGTAAAGCCATACTCAGTGTATTCATTAGATGAACGGTAAAAAAGTAAGAGCGAGGGGAGGATGACTTATTGAGGCATGCAGGCAAAACCACAATAGCGCTGGCTCGATGTACGAAAAATATATCTTTTCAAGTCCTATTTAGTCCATATGTGTCAAACTCAAGGCCGCAGGCCACATCCGCCCGGTGTAATTATATCCGCCCGCGAGATCATTTTATATACTGTATTATTGTTATTAATGGCCCGGGGATATGAAGCGCTGGTAACACAATAAACTACAGATCCCATAATGCAGCGCTTCAGCTGCCTTGCCGAACACTTACGCGGTCTCTTCAGTCGTTTCCTTACTTTGCGAAGGAAGCAGCTTTCTCACAGCTTCTGCACTGTTTTATAAACGAACGATATATAAGAAAGTCCTTTTCCTTGCTTCGCCAACGAAGCAGCCTTTTATTTAATCCACGGGTTCTCCGCTGTTTCATTGTTCATTTATTACGATTTTTATAGTTATTGTGTAGGTTTTATTTAATCCACGGGTTCTCTTCTGTGTTCACTGCGGTGTCTTCTTTCGTTACTGAGCTTAGCCAAGGAAGCAGCTTTCTCACAGCTTCTGCACTGTTTTAAAAACGAACGACATATAAGAAAGTCCTTTTTCCTTGCTACAACAAGAAGCAACCTTTTTATTTAATCCACGGGTGTTTCACCGCTGTGAAGCGCGGGTATTTTGCTAGTATATATATATATATATATATATATATATATATATATAAATAAAATAGCAGTGGCCCTAGCACTGACCCCTGTGGAAAACCACTCTTAACACTAGAATTACCAGAGCCTACGAAAAAACTCGTAAATCCGTCCCACCTTAAATCGCTTCTTAAAATCGTTCACAGCTCTCCACCACCGTCTAAATGTGCTGATAAAATCAGGCTGCACGCAGCCGGCTATTCCATCCCCCCACTGACTTAGAACATGCACAAGCCTCTCCCAGCTCATGCCTTGATTGATTATCTGGGAGTGAAGTGGAGTTTTAGAGTGGAAATAATAGATCGTTGTTTGGAACATACACATTTCATGTCTGTTCCGTTTCTACAGTAATCTGTGTAAACACATTGTTAAAACAGAAACGTTTTTTATACTCTAGTAGTAGATGACAAAATGTAGGCATAAACTATATAATGTATGAAGCCTGAAGTCCAAATATCAAATAAATACTTTCACAAAAGGTACAAATCTAACACAACAATTGCAGAAACAAAAAGCCGCCTTAACATGCGACATTGACAGCACCTTATTATGACTACCTCCGTGGCACAATAGAATCAGCTTGCCGACTGGGAATCAAAAAGTCGCGAGTTCAATCCTGCACCGCTCCGTTTTGATAAGTAAACTGCCCTTAGTCTTACTATTTTAAAATAAAAACATACATTTGATTTCAGTCTGTAACAGCCGATGTAATTTATGATACTTGTAAAGGTTAGCTTTGTTTTTTTTTTTTAGGCAGTTTTATTATCTCAGCCGTGTTCACTAGCCCAAACACACCCCACCCCGCATCTGACACTGCTGTTTTCACATAGACACACTATAACAGAGGTAAACTCAGCTCCCTTCTACATCGGAGCAAGAATGCACATACCATTGCTTGCATACTAAAGTGTCAGCAGGCACTTTTCGTGGCATTACACACATTTTTGAGCATGCCCTCTGCACACTACTTGTGACTTTAGGCTTTAGGAAGTAAGTAAATAAATAAAGGTAAATTGTGTCATTAAATGATTTCTTCAAAACATCACATATATTTGTCATCCTTTGTATGGACACAGCGACCACCGATCTCTAAACTCCCCAACCATGGTCACTTTTATACGCCGACGACATATTCCTGGCGAACCAATCTAGAAATGAGTTGCAACAACACACGCAGCAATGGAAGACACGCCTGACTGACCATGGCATGAGACTCAACATCAAGAAGACTGAATACATGGAAGCTGGCCTCCAAACCGATGGCACTATCAGCATCGACGGAGAAGACCGATTAGTAACAACAGGGACATCCTTCCCGATGCGTGAGTTCGGATCAACACCGTGTGGGCGAAGTGGTGCCAAGTAACGGGCGTGCTGTGTGACCGCCGAATGGGACCAAGTCATGAATGAAGACATCAGAAGGCGCCTCAGCATCGCATTAATCACGGAGAAAATACGTGAGGCACGGCTGTTTTCTGTTTTAACAATGTGTTTACACAGATTACTGTAGAAACGGAACAGACATGAAATGCGTGTGTTCCAAACAATGATCTATTATTTCCACTCTAAAACTCCACTTCACTCCCAGATAATCAATCAAGGCATGAGCTGGGAGAAGTTTGTGCACGTTCTAAGTCGGTGGGGGGGATGGAATAGCCGGCTGCGTGCAGCCTGATTTTATCAGCACATTTAGATGACAAAAGACGCTGATGGAGAGCTGTGAACGATTTTAAGAAGTGATTTAAGGTGGGACGGATTTTACGAGTTTTTTCGTAGGCTCTGGTAATTCTAGTGTTAACATTGTCCAATTCTGATGAGGTTCTTGCACCATCACCCTCTGTTTCCTTGTGTCTGAGCCAATTCCGCACTCATCTAAAAACATCACCCTGAACTCCCACTTTTAATCTGATGCACAACCACTCATGTGGCACCTTATCAAATGTTTTCTGAAAGTCCAGATAAATAATATCATATGCTCCACTTTGATTGTATCCTTTTGTTGCCTCATGTTTTCCAGCATGATAGTAAAACACCACCTCCCTCTTCTGAACCCATGCTGACTGTTCAGAATAACTCCTGTCCTTGCCATGTGTTGTTCAATCTTATCTATACTAATAAAAGGCAAAGCCCTCACTGACTGACTGACTGACTCATCACTATTTCTCCAACTTTCTGTGTAGGTAGAAGGCTGAAATTTGGCAGCCTCATTCCTTACAGCTTACTTACAAAGTTAGGCAGGTTTCATTTCGAAATTCTACGCGTAACATTCATAACTGGAACCTACTTTTGTACATATATACGGCCATAGCCTGCAGCTCGATCGCCGTGTGAGGCGGAGTTGCATCCCTCATCGTCACGCCTCCCACGTAATTTAGTGCCTGCCCATATAAGGCCGTCTGTCAGCGGCAATCCAATAGAAACACTCTGCCGCTAAATATTCGCGGGTGAAGGACTGTGCTTATGCAAACGAAGATGAGATGATCAGGGTGGTGTTTGGCACAAAACTCAGCGAAACTGTGAGAGAAACCTTTAAGTGCCGGGTCTTAGCTAACATTAAATAAAGTCATGGACATCGCACGAGATAGCACAAGCACAGCTGAGAACCTTCGATGCATGTACTCCGAGCGGCTCACATGAACTGACTGTGAATGCAGTATGCAAAGAATGAGGAAGAGCTCCAAAGAGCACTGAACAAAAAACGCATTACACAATTGAGAAGGCAGCAAAAGAATATGAAGCGAGTGACGCATACAAGCATATTCATAAGTGCAGCTACTACGGAAACAAAGCACGGTATAAACCGTAAGTTTAAATTAAGTTCATAAACACGCTGCCGCTATTCACGAGATACAAGTTTAATGAGAAGATGCGGGGTATAAATGAGACTTTGGATCACTTTGTAATGGAGTTGAAATTGCTGTAACGGAGTTAAACTTGCTGGTGACAGACTGTGCTTATGCAAACGAATAGGAAAGCAAGGTGTAAAGCTTAACTTTAAATTTAATGAGAAGAGGCATTGCCGGGCATGAGCTAACATCGCACGAGATAACACAAGCACAGCTGAGAACCTTCGATGCATGTACTCCGAGCGGCTCGCATGAACTGACTGTGAATGCAGTACGCAGACAAAAAGCAACAGCTCCAAAGAGCGCTGAACAAAAAACACAATACACAATTGAGAAGGCAGCAAAAGAATATGAAGCGAGTGACGCATACAAGCATATTCATAAGTGCAGCTACTGTGGAAACAAAGCACACGGTGGAAAAAGTCAATGTCCAGCTAAAGAAAGACAGAGTGAAAAAAAACTTGTGCATGCAGTGTGTGATGTCTCAAATAAAGAGGAAGACAAGCTGTTTATTGATGCAGTAAGAAAGGAATCGATGAATGAAACCTGTTATCTTTACAATGGTTGACAAACATGGAATGTAACTTGAACACAACACATCCTCCAAATACGAACCTGATTGAAAGAAATAATGATAATCAAATCATTGATGACAGCAACACTCATAACAGTCAGAAAACAATTACTGTATATTGACAATCATGTTACGCTATTTTTAAAATGTTTTTTTCTTTTTCATAACTTCTTTAACACAGTACTTCTCCGCTGCGAAGCGCGGGTATATATATAAATATAAATATACATATACACACACACACACACACACACACACACACACACACATATCTCAATGTACATACGAGGTTCGATTCCCGAGAGGGGGTGCAGTGAGTGTGTACGCCTGATGACCCCAAAATTAGGGCGAAACACGTGTCTCATACTCTTTGCATTATTTCACAGTAAAACTATTTCAATATATACACACACACACACACACACATACATATACTGTATATCAGCGTTTCCCGATTTATTTTACCCTCGCACCCCCTTGGTTTGAGACGTATGAAAAAATATGCGGTTAACGCAGAATGTCAGATCACCAATTGAAGCTTTATGAATAATGGATACTTTATTCACCATCAATGATTGTTTTGGTAAAGCCATACTCAGTGTAATCATTAGATAAACGGTAAAAAAGTAAGAGCGAGGGGAGGGTGACTTATTGAGGCACACAGGCGAAAGCACAATAGCACGCGGACTCGATGTAGTGTGCGTCAACTCGATCTGAATTACGCGATCACATTCAAAAAAATATATTTCTTAAGTTCCGTTTGGTCGACACAAATATCTTTGGTTGGAATGTAAAGCGAATTTACTCTTTACATTTCTATGGTGAAGTAAAATTTATGCAATGATGCCTACATTTAACTTACATTCCTACCAAAGATATTTCTGTCAACTAAATAAAAATTTCTTCTATTTAAAATTTAAATAGAACTTGAACAGATACGATAGTTCATAATATCCACACAGACTTGCACGTAAGAGCGGGAGTCATCCGTTTAAACAAGCAGCGTATTGCACTGATACGAAATAGCCTGCCCATTTAATTATTTAGGAATGGATAGATAAATTCAGATTTTATACAAATGTTTTTGATTTTTGTTCCTTGATGGATTCTGGCACCCCCAGCAACAGTTGCTCACACCCCAAAGAGTGTGTGTGTGTGTGTAATATATATATATATTCCCATGCCGGTCTGCACCCCCAGGATCGTGCCACCAGGGTCCAGCTGGGCCTTATGGACTTTGTAGTGTTTATACACAGCCCTGCTGGATACCTTGGGGACCACCAGGAGTCGCTGTGGGGGGGCTTATGGGCCCTGTGATGCCGTATGACCCGGGAGTACGTCACGGTCACATGACGGGAAGAAATGTCGTGCTCATATATATATATGATAGCAACACTCATAACAGTGACAAAACAATTACATTGACAATCATGTTACGTTATTTTTAAAATGTTTCCTTTTCTTTTTCATTACTTCTTTAACACACTACTCTGCTGCAAAACACAGATATTTTGCTAGTCCTTAATAATTCCTTCCTTTAATTTTCCTGTGATGCATGTTAAGCTTACTGGCCTATAGTTGCTTGAATCTGCCCTGTCACCCTTTTTGTGTATTGGAATGATATTTGCCATTTTCCAGTCCTTTGGAATCTCTCCAGTGCGCAGTGACTTCCTAAAATGCGTCAAGGGTTTATATAGGGTGGTCCAGATCTATTTATGCAATTTTCATTACGACCATTGAGAAGTGTGCGAACTGACGACATGAAGAATCGTCTTTGTGCCGAACTGGAATCATCCCCGCATAAATCAAAGTCATCCAGATGATCTGGATCTGCATAATTAGATCAGGACCACCCTGTTTATGTACACACTAGCCTCCTTGAGAACTTGAAGATAAATATCTGGTCCTGGTGATGTGTTTGATTTCCACTTTTTTAATCTGAGCTTCTCCCTCAACAATTTCCAAATCCCTCAGTACCTCCTTAGTAGTCACGTTTACCTGTGGGAGGTTATCCACTTGCTCACTTGTAAACACCTCAGAAAAATGTAAGTTTAGGGCATCCACTATTTCATTGTCTGCATGTTTTTACTTTGCAGTCATTCGTCTTATATGCCTTATAAAGAAGTTTTTTCCTTGGCAACTTCTTTTTTAAATCTTTATTAATCCATTGTAGAGTTTTTTTTAATTTCCTATTAATTCCAAATTTAGGTATGTATCTGTCCTGCATTACATGTAAAACATTTTTAAACTTGTTCCACTGCTCCTCGACTGACTCCACACTTAAAATCTTATCCCAGTGTATCCTACTTAGACATTGTCGCATCTGCTCAAAATTAGCACTACCAAAGTTCAACTTAACAATTTTAGTCTTTGGATCTGCACTCTTACAAAATACTGAGAATTGTATTATATTATGGGAACTTGACCCTAGTGGTTCAATTACCTCTACACCCTCAATTCTATCATGATTATTACAAAATACTAAATCCAGACAGGCTTAACTCCGTATTAGTGCTTTAACATACGGTGTTAAAAAATAGTCACTTTTTACTTCTAATAACTCCTGCTCTTCTGCTCTGCCATCTGCAAGGTTATCCCAGTTAATATTTGGATAATTCAAGTCCCCCATGACTATAATATCTGCCTGTAAACTTGCCTTTTTGATATTACTAAAAGATGTGTGTTGAAATTACTGTCTGAATTGCGTGGTCTATAACACACTCCTAAAACAAGACCTCTTTCCCCAATATTTTTCAGGGGAAGCCACATGTCCTCACTAAGATGGGGCTCATCATCCAACTGAAGAGGACTTAAATTTAAATTCTGTTTGGCATAAACAGCAACCCCACCTCCTTTTCTGTTCTCTCTATCCTTCCTAAAAATGTGTATCCCTCTGTGTTACACTCATCCCCATCTTTATTTAGCCAGGTTTCCATTATTGCTGTAATATCATAATTATGCTCTGCTACATACAACTCCAACTCACTTCCCTTATTTTTGATACTTCTAGCATCAAGGAAAGCTATTTTTAATGTGTTAATCCTTCTAAGTAGCCTAGCATACCCTGATTAGAGCTGCTGATTAGTTGTGTATATTGCATTTCAGGTTGTTATTCATTTGTACAAAAATAAAAAATACAATATTTATAAACTGTTACTAACCCTCTTCTATTCTGTTTCCCTTCTCTGTATTCTGAGGTGGCACTTGGTGCCCCTGCTCAACTGCCAAATTTTCCTATGAAAAAGTCATCTGCATTGGAATCATTAGATAGCAGGTGTTTTTAGCAGATTCGACATCCTAGAACTGACTCTTGGGTTGAATGCTCAGGAGGCAGTAGGCAGTTAGCTGGCCAAAATCTCTATGATTATGTCTGACTTTGTCTTTGACTTTTTTCTGTTGTCAATTGGGCAGATTTGCAATTAGTAATGGGCAAATAATGTAGGCTTTCACTTATGTTAATCTGTTTCTACTTTATTTTCTGTCTATATTAACAAACCTCTTTATATGTATTAGTTCTGTATTTAGTGATTCGTTTAATCTATACTTACATTTTGCCTTTGAAATTTGACATGACACTCACTTGCATTTGACTTGGAGCACTATGCAGGAACAATTTGTTTTAATATTGCATTGTATTTCCAAGGTGTTAATGATAGATTGGCCATTCAGCTATTAGACATTGACTACTTGTGTTCTGTTTTTTAACCCTATTTTTGACACATAGTGCACACCCAACCTTTGTGGAAGGTGACTCTCTTTGAATTGCCTTTCCCATTCTTCCATTTTTACCTGCAAGTTTTTTTTCTTGTCTTCTTAGAGAGCCAAGGCTGTGGGACTGTCAATTAATCAAGGCCTGATAAAGCCCAGTGAGACATTCTTTATGTGATTCTGAGCATTTCAAAAATACATTTTTTTTGTGATGGCTGTTTTTGATAATGACTCAGATTTTTTGTTGTCTGTCGAAGAGAAATTAACGTGGACAAAACCAAGGTTATTTTGACAAAAAGGAAGCGTGCCAATGAAAAGAACCCTACTTTGCCATAGGAAAAAAAACAAAATTATATATATATATATATATATATATATATATATATATATATATATATATATATATATATATATATATATATATATATATATATATATATATATATATATATAAAGTAGTGCTTTTCATTTAATAAAGAAATATCAGCAAAATGAAAATCACCTTCCCAACCTTGCTAAACTTCTGCTAAATATCATACATGGCAGTAGGCTATGCTATATACTATTTAGGATGACCTATGACAAACTGGCTGATTGGAAAAAAGCTCAATGGAGAAACTTCATTTTAAATTTTCTAAAGTGCTCCTTCAAATGCTTAGGAATGCACTTAATAGGAATTATGTAGCTGAACTTGAATAGTTTTCCCACATTCTTCTACTTGCATTAGTCTGACCCTTAGCCCAATTGTGGTGTAAACTCTTGAATCCCTTTAATGATCTGGGGCCTCATGTTTAAACAGTGTGTATGCACAAAAATGTTGCTTAAACCCGTTTCCAAACTCAACTTGGCGTAAAGACACACATTTTCACGCCAGGTCAATCCCTTGCATACGGAAGTTCTCTGCTCTGTTTTGCAAACTGGCGGCACCCAACATCAAAGCAGTTCTATTGTTCCTGTGTGGTTTCCCTTTATTTTTTAGATTCACATTCCTGACACGGCTTTATCAAATACACTGAAATTAACTGCATATCATTTATTAGTTTAAGGCATCTGATTGTAATCAACCCATAACCATATAATGGTGCACAGAATGGCCAAGCTATTCCAAATACTACAGCTGGTTTAGCGTTGTCACTGTCAGTGCACCACTCAGAGTATTTAAAACTAGAATTACCAGAGCCTACGAAAAAACTCGTAGATCCGTCCCACCTTGAATCACTTCTCACCTCTCTGTCAGCATCTTTTGTCCTTTAAATGTATGGATAAGCGGCAACAGCAAGCAGCTTGCTATCACATCCCCCCCACCCCACACAGTTTTCTTAGCTCAAGTCTGTTTACCTGCGTGTCAGTTGCTTAGAGTTGCATAAAGTGAAAAGTCAAGCAAAACGACACCTTTTATAAATACTATATCGTTATTTGGAACACATGCATTTCATGTGTGTTCCATGTCTAAAACGATCTATGTAAACACATCTTTAAAACAGAAATGTTTTTCATGCTTTAGTAATAATTGACAAAATGTAGACATGAAGTGTATAATGTGTGAAGCCTGATTTCCAAATATCAAAAAAAAAACTTTCACAAAAGGTACATATATAACAGAACAAATAAGCTTCCATTCAAAAATATAACTGCAGAGAAACAACTCACATTCAGGTGTGAGCGACATTGACCTGCATTTACTATGACTGCTTTGGTGGTGCAATGGTATCAGCTGTTGTCTGGTAATCAAAACTTCATGGGTTTGATCCCCAACGAGTCTGAGAAGTCAGCTGTTTTTATTCATAGTATTTTAGAATGTAAAGGTTAGCTTTGTTTTTTCTTTTTTATTATTCAGTTTCATTCTCTCAGTCACGTTCATGATCCTACCCCCCCACCCCCAATCTGACAGTGCTGTTTTCACATAAAGACGCACTATAGCTCTGCACTCTGCAGGAAGTAAGTAAATAAATCCAAATAAATAACATCTGGACAGTGTATGTGCCCTAAAAAGAAGTCTGACTGCATTCTCATACCAACGCTTGCGAACTGAAGTGTCTGCGTGCACGTTTCGTGATATTACACGTGTAGTTTTTGAGCATACCCGTGTCACTCAAACACAGGAAACTCTGCAGTGTACTTGTGATTTTCTTTTTTCTTCGGTTATAGTCTTGAATAAAAGTGCACTTGTTTTGTTATACTTGTACCATCAACATTTATATGTTACTTACATAAAAGCCAGATCAAATGTTATTTATTTGGATTTATTTACTTACTACCTACAGAGTGCAGAGCTATAGCGGTGAAAACAGCAGTGTCAGATGGGGAGGGCCGGGGTAGGGAAGGATTGTGAACGTGACTGAGAGAATGAAACTGAATAATACAAAAGAAAAAACAAAGCTAACCTTTACAAGTATCATACATTTACACTGACTGTTACAGACTGAAATCAAATGTATGTTTTTATTCTAAAATAGTAAGAATAAAAGCAGCTGACTTCTCAAAATGGACTCATCGGGGATCGAACCCGTGAAGTTTAGATTACCAATCAACATGTCGCACCCTAACGTGGGTTGTTTTTCTGCAGTTATATTCTTGAATAGAAGTGCACTTGTTCTGTTATATTTGTACCTTTTGTGAAAGTGTTTTTTTTGATATTTGGAATTCAGGCTTCACACCTTATACACATGTTGTAAATGTAAGAAGGAATGTCCTTGGGTGTTTGTGGGAACTGTTAACATTTCTGATGATTGTGTATAGTGCGGAACTGACCTATCTGTACTATTCTGTCCTCTGCATCTGCTAGAGTTGAAAAAAGATACCAACATGCAGCAATATCTGGGCACTGGCCAAGATCGGGAAAAAAAACAAACAAACACAGTCACGTCATGATTACAACCGCATGAAGGTATGCAAATGGATATAATGTTGCATTAGTGCGACAATGTTTTCTGGAATGTACAATACAGGTCATAAAATGAATTATTCCAAATGTCATATATATCTAAGTCTCTCTTTTTTTGTCAGAGCGGCTTTGACATCATGGATCAGAAGGCGCATACTAATTCAGTGTGAGCAGGAACACTCAAGAATAAAACTGAATAAAAACAACTCACATCCACAGTCATCCTCAGTCATGCACAACACTCACACTCACCATGACTGCTGAAGGCCTGTGCGCTGGAGCTGGGGAGTCCTCTACAGCGCATCTTCAACCTCAGTCTGGAACAGGGGAGAGTCCCAAGGCTTTGGAAAACATCTTGCATCACCCCAGTCCTAAAAGTATCATGTCCTAGTGAGCTGAATGACTTCCGGCCAGTCGCTCTGACATCACATGTGATGAAGACCATAGAGCGGCTGCTGCTTCACCACCTGAGGCCACAGGTCCGCCATGCCCTCGACCCTCTGCAGGGTTCGCATACCAGGAGAAGGATGGAGCGGAGGATGCCATCATCTATATGCTACACCGATCCCTCTCCCACTTGGACAGAAGCAGTGGTGTAAAAATTATGTTTCTGGACTTCTCTAGTGCCTTCAACACCATCCAACCTCTCCTCCTTAGGGACCAGCTGACAGAGATGGGAGTACATTCATACCTGGTGGCATAGATCATGGACTATATTACAGACAGACCTCAGTATGGGAACTGCAGGTCTGACATCGTGGTCAGCATCGCAGGAGCGCCGCAGGGGACTGTACTTTCTCCGGTCCTGATCAGCCTATATACATCAGACTTCCAATACAACTCAGAGTCATACAACGTGCAAATGTGCACTGTCCTGCTCCACTGACACACTGAGGAGATCGTTCCTTCCACACACTATGCGACTCTTCAATTCCACCCGGCGGTGTAAACGTTATTATACAAAGTTATTGTCTGATTTACCTGCATTTTTATCAGTCTTTAATTTAATATTGTTTTTTTTATCAGTATGATGCTGCTGGAGTGAGTTTCCCCTTGGGAAAAAAAGGACAAGTGTTGTTATTTCAACATCACGCGAGACAAGGCAGTAAACCATCATTTAAAACAAGTCCACAGACATCTAACCTAGCAGTTGTTGGATTTCTTTTGGCAGACACGCATCATGTGCTCCCAGCTCTTAAAAACAATGACAAGTGACAAGCAAAACAGGCAGCTCGCCAGCAGCAGAAAGACAGCAGATGATCCGATGGCATCTCCTTAGCGTGCATTCAGCCACCCCTCCTTCACAACGCGAACAGCGTTATACGTCCTGGGAGAAAGATGTAACCACACCCAGGGCCGAAAATAAAGGACAAGTATTGTTTTGACAAAAGTTTTTAAAGTAAAAGTGAAAATAATGCATATGTTACAATTCCCATAAAAATAATCTCTTTAAATTATATATCCGGTAAACCAAACACAGGGTGGGCGAGCAAAGCCCCATAGTATATCTATGTGTGTCTCTCTGTCACGGGGGTGGGATTGGGTAATTCCATTGTTTGAACATCAGCCCCAAGGACCTGAGCCTGGACATCTTTTTGTGTTCGTTGTCTGTTACTTTGTGCTTTTTACCTCAGCAGATGTTTGAGTAGGCTACAGTATGTAGAAGTGCTTGTGAATTTTTTATTTATAAAATCTTTAAGCATTTTTGTGTTGACAATCTTTAGTGTCTGTCTTTTAAGTATGTCAATACATTTAAAATGTATTTTTATATCACACCTTTTCAGTTTAAAAACTCTTATCACACAATAAACATCTACAAATACAGTTGAAATAAAATGCAAAATAATGCTAAATAAAAACCTAAGACAATATGTTGAGCAATACATTTTTTTAATGACTAACTATATATGTCAATTCACATAAGAAAGGCTTATTTATTTATTTTTTTTCTTAAACATACCTAATCCATGTCTGTGAGTTGACATAGGTGGCATTACAGACCATACTTTGGTCACTGGGTTGTAACACTCCACCATGTTAGAAGTTTTCAGACCATCTCTACCTCCAACAACATAAAGCTTGTTATCAATTACTGCAACACCAAACTGCAGTCTTCTTCCATTCATTGAGCCAACTTGAATCCAAGTGTTTGAACGCAAGTCATACTTTTCAATAGTTATGGCACCTAAAAAATAAAGAACAAGTTCAGTCTTGTAACATTAAAAATTCACTTTTTTTCTATATAAGTTCATACTCATGTGATAAAACAATATAAGAAAGATTTAGAACATAGTAAGCAACAGTCACTTTTGCGTGGACCATTCTGTTTATGAAAACATGATCATATATTGCAAGAGAGTGAAAATAAAATATTTTATTTTTTTAGGTATTTGAAATTGATGCTTCCAGCACAAACCTTTAAAATTTGAGCAAAGAAACAATGACACCTGGAATATCATGTATTTTTAGTTTCCATTTAACAAAACAAAGGCATGACATTCCTAAAGAAATTTACAGAATAGCTAACAGACTGATTCTATACTGTTAAGTCTGAGCTATGACAAAAGATCAAATTAATTAATTTTTAGATTGAGTAAAAGGAAATGTAGATTTTATATGGTATTTTTTAAGATAACCTTTGGAATTACCTAAGTTAATGCCAACTGTTATGATTAATGTGTTCTAAAAATGTTCAGATAAAGATGACAAACATTTCAAGGTAAGGCAGTTCCTTTAGGTAAAGAAGGTAGAAATTTGAAGGCAAGGTAGTTGTACTCGCTCATCATGCTATTGGAGAATGTATTACATGGTCAAGTGCACATTAACCAGTGTAAGAAAAGTTTCACAGTACTCATTACATGTGACAATAATAATCCTATAAACATGTAATGCAAAGCAAATCTAGCTTGTGAGTTTAACACTAGAATTACCAAAGCCTTTAAAAAAGACTTGCAATTCCGGCCCACATTAAATCCCTTCGCAACTCTCCATCAGTGTCTTTTGTGTTGTAAATGTGTCAATCAGCAAAAGCAATCCCATTCCCCCCACCCTGCTATTTCTTTGAAGTACAGGTGTGGGGCAGACTGACTGGCAAGATGACACCGCACCAGTTGCTGCATCCAAACTGTGCCATCTTTCGCCTTTACACCTGGTGCAGCTGCGTTGTTCTCATATTTGAGTGGCCATTTCTCGCAGAGAGGGCTTCTGTTCTCTTTCTCCAATGAAGAACCCTCATCTTCATCTGAGTTCACCTGTGCTATAGCACGTTATTATTTGAAAACAGCAGAGTCAGATTGGGGCAAGCGTGAACATGACTGAGAGAATAAAACTGAATAAATAAAAACGCTAACCTTTACAAGTACCATACATTTACACCAGCTGTTACAGACTCAAATGAAATGTATGTTTTTTTCCATAATACTTAACATGGAGGCATCCAGGATCGAACCATGAACGTCTCAATTACAAGTCAGCAGTTCTTACTGCTGCACCACTAAAGTGGTTGTATTAAGGGCATGTCAATGCTGCTATCACATCCCCAAACCGCCGCACAAAGTTTTCCCAGCTCAAGTCTGTTTACCTGCGTGTCAGTTGCTTAGAGTTGTATAGAGTGAGAAGTCAAGAAAAATTACACCTTTTATAAATACTATACCATTATTTGGAACATATGCATTTCATGTATGTTCTGTGTCTACAACAATTTATGTAAACACATCATTAAAACAGAAACATTGTTCTGCCCCACATCTTAATAGTTGAGACTGTTATTTGTTGAACTGTGCTCCCCCTTCATCTTCTCATTTATTAACACACCAGTCAGTCACATCCCACACTCACAGTGGTACTATAAAAGTCTATGAAACTCGCATAATGCAGGTAGGTTCCATAATAAACATTTGAATACAATACACCCCATGTCTCTCACGTAGGCACCCCTTTATCTCTTGTTTCAGTCACGTCCAAAATGTATCCTTAGGATATATAAGCCCCTGGGTCTGTTTAGTTGTGGTACGCAGCAATTTAAACCTCTGTCTACGCGCTTCTCTTTTTCTTGATCCATCCGTGGAAATCACTCGCCTTGTGTCTTTTAAAGCTTTATTGTTTAATGTACGCTTTCTGCTATGTATTACTTTGTAAATCATTCTGTATTGTCTTTGATTGTTGACATTTAAATGCCTGTATGTTTCTTTTGTATATATTTCAGTTTACAACAAAGTACGTCCAGTAAAAGCCTTCAAGATAGCTCACTCACCCCTTGTCGTTTTTTATGTGGATGTGCCGAGTTGTTTAAGCTCTCTGCGGCCGCATTGCATGGACAGTGCGGAGTGAGACAGAAAATACGTTTTTCATGTTTTAGTAATAATTGACAAAATGTATAAATGTATAAAATAAATATTTTCACAAAAGGTACAAATATGACAGAACAAGTGCACTTCTATTCAAGAATATAACTGCACAAAAAGAACCTGTGTTTGGGAGTGACATTGACACCCCTTTGATACGACCGCTTCGGTGGCGTAACAGTAAAAACTGTAACATGGGTTCTTATTCTGCAGTTATATTCTTCAATAGAAGCGTACTTGTTCTGTTTTATTTGTACCTTTCGTGAAAGTGTTTATTTGATATTTGGACTTCAGGCTTCACACATTATACACTTAATGTCTACATTTTGTCTATTACTAAAACATGAAAAACGTTTCTGTTTTAACAATGTGTTTACACAGATTATTATAGACACGGAACACACATGAAATGCATGTGTTCCAAATAGCGATATAGTATTTATAAAAGGTGTCATTTTGTTTGACTTCTCACTCTATACAACTCTAAGCAACTGATATGCAGGTAAACAGACATGAGCTGAGAAGACTGTGCGGCAATGGGGGATGTGATAGCAAGCTGCTTGCTGCTTATCGACACATTTAAAGGACAAAAGACACTGACAGAGAGGTGGGACAGATCTACAAGTTTTTTCATAGTTTTTGGTAATTCTAGTGTTAAAATCTTTGAAGCACCACACATATTTACAATATATTTATTTGTATATTTCTATTTTTACATTATTCAAAACTTTGATAAGGTTTAACTACACTTGCTAATAAATATATTTAAAACTCTGTGCTTATAAATGGTTGTGCAGTATAAGAATACTTCATAAGAATATTTTTAAATCGAATGGATATTTTATTAAAAGAATATTTGTTTAAAACAAGAGTGTGGTTTATAATGGATGTAATCTGCCCCTTCATTTGCAGAGAATCAAGATTGACCTGATCTCAAAATGTATAAAGCAGCCATCAGTTTTTAGGGCCAAATTTAAAAAAAGAAGAGATTTTTGTAATAAGTAATGTCTTTTTTGTAGGATGGTTTCAAAACAGAAGAATAAGATACAAAACCATATTTTCAGTTTTCCAGGGTTGCTGTAATTTTGTAATATTAGCATTTTTTCAGTTTAGACTCATATACTGTACATTAAAATAGCAGGGTTAGGTGGCTTCATAGATATGACAAAAGCATATAGAATGCACTGCTGTATTGCAGTTGCAGATTTTTAAATTGGTGTTCTATATTTAAGGCTTGACTTCACAGATAATAATTAGCAAAAAGACTTGTAAATTAAAATACTCAGTTGCTACTACCAAAATATGCTTTAGAATTTACGAACAGCTAAGTTCTAGTTGCTATGGCAACTCATTTTCAGCAGTGTGAAAATATGCAATTAATGAGCATTACGACAAATAGATCACACAGTAGGCTAATATAGAATTATTATAGCACGGAAACCAAAGTTGCATTATTTTATCCCTACATTACTGAACTCTAATATTTGTTATACTTCTTATTGTTAAGGCAAAAAAATGAAAAAAATAACTCAATTTTATATTTTTAACCATTTACTTGGTTTAACAAATGTAAACTATTATTTCAGTATAAGTTAGTAACATTCCAATAAACATAATGACTACCTGCTCATACTGTATATACTTTAGGAAAGCCTGTTTGTATTTTCCATCACTTCTTAGCTTTAAATTATTTTTTGTCAGTTCATAACAAAGATTTTTCATGAATTTCTGATTTTATTTCCATATTGTTGACACAGCCCTCAGTCAAGCCAGAAGCAGCTACTAAGAAATAAACTGACAGTTCATTTAACTCCACTTAACTCCACTTTAACTCAACTTAACTCAATTCAATGTCACTGGAGCCTATTCCAACACAGAGGTAGCAAACACTTGTGCACAGGGAAATAGTCCATCATTGGAATATTTTCAAAATCTTTTACTCACATAGGGCCAGTTTAGAACTGCCAAATAACCTAACAAATCATTTGGGGATTTTAGCAGGAAAACAAAATGTATCCTTGTGTATTTTATTATTTTTGTGTCAACTTGTTTTTGGTGTTCCTTCTCTGTTATATCAAGATTTTCTATACCATTTATACCCAGCACAGTTGAGAAGGGAATGATGTGATCATTACAATTAATGTTTTATTTTGTTCTGAATAAGAACTTACATATGTTTCTATTCATATATAAATGTGTGCCAAAGTGTTTTAATCTGTTTAAATTAAAGTGTAGGTGTGTTAAAATATTACACAATTTATCTGTACTTAAAACTTAGGAATATAATAAGGCAACAATCTTGTCATACAGAAGTCATCTGCTTTTCACATGACAGGGCCCCCCTCATGTTTGTTGTAATAAAATACATCCAACTTTGGATTTATTTGTAATGGTGATCTCAACCTTTTTATTTAAAATACTAATTTCCCTGACAAGTTAGGCAGGAAGTCCATGTAGACATGAAGAGAATATACACACTCTACATAGACATTTTGCATAACAGATTGGTGCAGGTCCCAAACCTGGGTAAATAGAGTGGGTTAATGTCTGGAAGAGCATATGACTATAAAACCTTAATGATGGAATTAATCCAGTCTGATTTGGAAAATGTTAGGCTGTACCTCATAGGCGACATGCTTGGGCCTTGCCTGACCCTGTGGGAAGTGAGCTAGAAATACCAGGTCAAGGGTGGGCATGGTTAAAGAAGTTAGTCCAGAAGACAAAGACAGGGTAGGGGAAAGAAAAAGGTAAGAGTGGAGGCTGTTTGAATAATGACTGTGGAAAGGAAGAGGGTTGGCAGGTTTGATAGAAAGGAGGAAAGTGTGAGTGTTGTGTTTATGAAACAAGATGGAAGAGGAATAAGGCAAGAGGGTTGGGAGTTGTCTATAAGTTGTTGTACAGTGGAATAAATGAACAAGGGATAAATTATATAGGTACAGTAGTATCCAAAGAACTAAAAGATAGTCTTGTCAGTGTGAATAGGAGGAGTGACAGTGTGATGAATGTCAAGCTGGGCCTTGGTGAGACTGTAGCTAACGTACAACCCCAAACCAAAAAACACAGGGACGGTATGGAAAATGCAAATTTAAAAAAAGCAGTGGTTCTTAAATTTACTTTGACTTTTATTTCATTGCAGATAGTTTGAACCCAAGTTATTTCATGTTTTGTCTGGTCAGATTCATTTCATTTGTATTACACATCCACATATACATATTACACAATTTATGGCCTACTAATCATTCCAAAAAAATTTTGAACAGTAAAGCATTGATGATTGTGTAATGTTGCCATTCCTTCTCCCAACAATGAAGACATTTTGGCACTGAGGATACCAAGCGCTGAAGCGTTTTAGGTGTTATTTTGTCCCATTCTTTCTGCAAGCATGTCTTAAAGTCTGCAACAGTACAGGGTCTGTCACATTTTTCGCTTCAAAATTCCCTAAACATTCTCTATTAGGGACAAGTCAGGACTGAAGGCAGGTCAATCCAGTACCTACAACCACCTCTTTTGCAGCCATACCTTTGTAATATGTGCAGAATGAGGTTTTGCATTGTCTTGCTGAAAAATGCATGAATGTCCCTGGAAAAGATGTCACCTTCAAGGCAGCATATGTGTAATCAGAATACAAGTTTAATGTCACTGTGCTCTGTACAAAAATTATTTTATAAATCCACTTGCATGTACAGGCCAGGCCAAGGTTAGCACACAGGGGCTTTCAGCGTTTAGAACTGCTAGGCAAGCATTTGAAGAGAGAAGGGAACAACTACAAAAATGAGCACTGTACTATTTGTGTATGTTAGAGATGAAATTGAAGCCTCTCCTTGCCTTGTTTGGAACCTAAGTAAGGGCCTGCATGTGGAGAAAACAGTATAAAAGACTTGGACAGCAGCCAAACATCTCAAAGACGATGAGCAGATGGGGGATATCATCATCCATCCTTAAAAGCCTTTCAGTGCAGCGACGGAAAATGGCAGACTGTATACATCATGATCCCACCTTGGTAATTGTTATGCCATTTGGCTTCCTCCATTTGTAATGCCGTGTAAATCATCATTAAAGTTATTTTCTCTTATATGATTTCTTACCCTGTGGTGGGCTGGTTCCCTGCCTGGGGTTTGTTTCCTGCCTTGCGCCCTGTGTTGGCTGGGATTGGCTCCAGCGGACCCCCGTGACCCTGTAGTTAGGATATAATGGGTTGGATAATGGATGGATTTCTTACCGCAATATCACTATGGGAGAGGTATCGCCTTTTAATATTATATCTATATAGCTATGGGTTACTTAAAACGCCGCAATTAAAAAGAACTTATTCCAACCAGAGTGCTATCGCCCCCTACAGGAAACAATGGCGTAGTCAGCAGGATTGTGGCTAAATTAATAACTGTATAATATAATAATATAATAACTGCTGCTACATATTTTGATGTATGTCAATTGATGATTATTATTTTTATCACTTAATTATGAAATGTATTAGAACTGAATACATGTATTCATTTGTATCTGTTAGTGATTGATTTTATGAAGATTTGTTGTTACATCAGTGTATTATTTGCCATATTAATTTATCTCTAACTGTTATTAATAATATGAGACTGAGAACTGTATGGGCCTAGTGATATTCAGTTACATCGCTGTCTATGTAAGTAAAAAAAAAAACATAACAGGAGATCACCACCTACACCACTGATGGGATACAGTGATCACTACTTAGTAACCTCATATTAAATGTGACTGTTTGTCCAAGTGTACTGTAACATATTATTGTCAATATTTATTTACGCTGGTATATTAGATTAATGATAACAGGAGCTATAGTAGCACTACACCCCACATTTCCACAAACATTCTGGGGATTGAGTACCTTTTGCTTTGTGGATAGGACCTTCAAGTATCATTTTTGTCACAGATACAGTGACAATGGGTGGATTGTAATCAGAATATAAGTTTAATGTCACTGTGCTCTGTACAAAAAGTATTTTAAAAATCCACTCACATGTACAGGCCAGGCCAAAGTTAGCACACAGGGGCTTAAAACTGCTAGGCAATCATTTGAAGAGAGAAGGGGACAACTACAAAAATGGGCATTGTACTATTTCTGTACGTTAGAGATTAAATTGAAGCCTCTCCTTGCCTTGTTTGGAACCTAAGTAAGGGCCTGCACGTGGAGAAAACAGTATAAAAGACTTGGGCAGCAGCCAAACACCTTGAAGCCGACGGACGGATGGGTGATATCATCATCAGTCCTGAAAAGCCTTCCAGCGCAGACACGGAAAATAGCAGACTGTATATATCAAGATCCCACCTTGGTAATTGTTATGTCATTTGGCTTCCTCCGTTTGTAATGCCACGTAAATCGTCAAAGGTATCGCCTTTTAATATATCTGTATAGCATCGGGTTACTTAAAACGCCACAATTAAAAAGCACTTCTTCCAACTAGGGAGCTATCTCCCCCCTACAGGAAACAATATGTTGGTCTAAAATCTCAATGTACTTTTCTGCATTAATGCTTCCATCACAGAAGTATACATTACCTTTCTAAAAAATACTGAAAAAAACCCATACCATGACAGATCCTGTTTTTTTATTTTATTTTTTGTCTTTGGTCTGGAGCACACATAATCCATTTCTTCCTGAAAAGATCTAAAATACTGATTCATCTGACCAGAATACATGTTTCCACTGTGTGATGGTTCATCCCAGATGCCTCCAAGCCCAAAAAAGTCAATGCCACTTCTGGATATGATTAACAGAAGGCATTTTGTCACAGTAAATTTTTAAGTGTAATTCCGTATTGTAGTGCTTGACAAAGGTTTGCCAAAGTAATCCCTTGCCTATATAGTTATATTAACCATTGATTAGTGACGGTTGTTGATGCAGCGCTGTCTGAAACATTGGAGATCATCGGTGTTCAGCTTTGGCTTGTGCATTTTCCCTTGCAAGCCAAATTAACATTTAGAGATATCTCAAAATGGATTTTAAGATATCTGGAAATGCATTTTAGATATCTCAAATTGACTTACAGATATCTAAAAATGCATCTATTTTAAGATATCTAAAAAGCATTTTATGATATCTTAAATAGATTTCAAGATATCTTGAAATGATATGCTGTACATTTTGAAATATCTGAAATGCATTTTAAGATATCTTTAATGCAATTCGAGATATCTTGAAATACGTTCCTGTGCATTTTGAGATATCGCAAATACATTTCGAGATATCTTAAAATAACTTCCTGTGCATTTCAAGATATCTCAAATACATTTTGAGATATCTCAAAATCACTTCCTGTAACATTTCCTATTCTTTCAATGGGACTTCCTGTCTATTTCGAGATATCTCAAAATGAATTTGAGATATCTTGAAATGAGAAGGAAGTTATTTTGAGATATCTCGAAATATAATTTAGATATCTTAAAAGCATTCAAGATATCTTGAAATTCATTTTTTCAGATATCTGAAATACATTTTTAGATATCTAAAATTAATTTCATGATATCTTAAAATGGGTCTCTGCTCCATTTCAGATATCTAACAATGTATTTCAAGATATCTCAAATTGTATTTCAAGATATCTAAAATGCATTTTAAGATATCTTTAAAAGGACACTCAATTATTTCAAGATATCTCAATAGCATTTTCAGATATCTACAATACAATTTAAGATATCTCAAATACATTTCCAGATATCTTAAAACAGCTTCCTGTCCATTTTCAGATATCTCAAACACATTTCAAGATATCTTAAAATTACTTCCTGCACATTTCAAGATATCTCAAATACATTTTAAGATATCTTATAATAAACAAGTAGTCCCATTGAAATAATAGGCAATTTTACAGGAAATGATTTTGAGATATCTTGAAATGCATTTAAGATATCTTAAAATGCATGAAAGGTCAGTTTAAGATATCTGAAAATTCATTTGAGATATCTTGAAATGCAGACACAATTATTTTGAGATATCTGAAACTGTATTTGAGATATCTTGAAATACATTTGAGATATCTCAAAATGTATTGCAGATATCTTAAAATGGAAAGGAAATTATTTTAAGATATCTCAAAGCGAGTTTCAGATATCTTAAAAAGTAAATTACATTTTAAGATATCCAAAATTCATTTTGAGATATCTCTAAATGTTAATTTGGCTTGCCATACACTACATTATTCCATATTCCTTGAATCCTTTAAATATATTATGCACTGTAGAGGCAGAAATATGCAAATCCCTTCTAAACTTTCTTTGAGGAACATTGTTTTTAAACATTTCAATAATTTTCTCACATGTTGACAAACTGGAGATCCTCTGCCCATCTTTGCTCCTCAAAGACAGACTTTTCTGGACACTGCTTTTGTACCAAAGTGTGATTACAATCAACTGTCAATATCACCTGTTTGAAATCGCATCATTTAATTATTTTACCTCATTATTGGCTTTAATTTTCCCCCGACCCAACTTTTTTTGGATGGATGTATAATAACAAACTTTCCTTTTTTTTTTCGCATTTTCCATACTGTCAACTTTTTCTGATTTGGGATTGTAATTTGTACATATGTTCCTCAAGTGGGCTGTGAAGAAGAGAAGGATGTTTTCTGGGTACAAATGTATGAAGAGCTTAGGCTGGTACAAGAAGGAGAACAGGTGATTGGTGGTGGCGATAATCTAAATGGGCATGTGGGAAAGAGAGAGACCTGCTAAGGTTTCAAATGAAGCTTCTCCTGCATGGTGATCTGTACCATTGAGGTGGGCTTCTGCGCCTATAGTCATCATAGGGTCGCCTGTTGCGAGTATGCTTTGTGCCATTGGAAAGCACAAGCCTTACCTGGCAACTACAAAGTCTCCTTCCATCTAATTCTCTGACAGCATCCTCAAACTCACAGATGCAAAGCCTGGTGGGTTTCTGGCTACCCACACACTGTACAGAGGTCCATAATAACCAAAAGAATGTTCCAACTCTGTTTTGTGACCATTGTTACCAAGATTTCCAACATAAACTTTACAATCAAATGGACAGGAGTTTCTATGCATGGCTGAGCTGGCTATCCTTTGATGCAGTCTTTGCGTATTTATCAGTTGACCACGTACACCATCCTCATTGTTTTCGCTCACCTTGCTCGCCTTAACCAAAACCTACGAACATAAAGTTGTAAATGCATACGTTTTGATGTTAATATGCCAACATATTGGGGAGAGGCAATTATGATGGCATACTATCTCCAAAACCTTTACCAGGAAAAGCAACTGAGAAAACCCCACATGAACTGTGGAATAGAAAGAAACCTGATCTGAGTCGTATCAGACTTTTTGGAAGTAAAGCCTATGTGCTTTTTCCAAATGAAAAACGTACAAGATAGGATACTTGTGCAAAAGAAGGTGAACTTGTGGGTTACAGTGTGTCCAAAAATGTGGTACAGAATTTTAAAACAAGACACAAACAAGGTAACAGTCAGCAGAAGTGTAATTACTGATGAAACCTCTCTGTGTACAAATTCATACAAACCGGTGCAAACATTTAGACTGCAGAAAAAATCCACATCATTGCTACAAGAACAAAGTGAAACAGAAATATAAATTAATGCAGACATTCATATGTTGAAAAAGTAGAAACTGAACCTCAAGTGACTTCAGTTAGAAAATCCTCGATGAAGTAAAAAAAGGTATTCCAACTAAAATCTTTCTTATACAACTCACATAACACTACAGTTTGAGCCAGGTTCATAAGATGAAATTGAAAAAGTGCCAGCCCATGAGATGCAAATGTGGATTAGAACTGCTAATCTCCAGATATGGCAACTTCATAAGCTATTTCAAGACTAGCATGCAATCAGATGTAAATGAGTTTTTAAAGCCAAATAAAGGTCTGAACGCAAAGTCTGTAGGTACAAAGCAAGGTTAGTTGCTCAAGAGTAATCACAAAAATTTGATGAGGATTATGATGCTACTTTTGCCTTTGCAAATTATTGTGAAACATCATGATATGAAACAGCCTTTCTTAGTAATGATATTAAAATGAGTCTATATATGACACAGCCAGAAGGATATGTAAAAAATGGAGAAGAGTGTCCTGTTTGCAAACTGCAATAATCTCTCCATGGGTTTAAGCAATTAGCTCGAGCATGGAACTAAAAAAAAAAAACAAAGTTCTGCTTGATGAAGAAGGATTCACACAAAGCAAAGCTGATCCATGTTTCTACTCTAAATGTATAGATGCAAGAGTAAAGTAACGATTCTGAGCACTTTAGTTATAATTTTGTTAAAGTTGGCCATTCAGCTTTTGCTGTGTACATGCTCTGAACAGCATGGGGACAATAGGGTTCCTCCTTTGACTGGCATTCAAATCCTTGTTTTATGTCTTCTATGTTAATGTTTGATTCTATTTGCAAGGGGTAGTCAAAAAGTTCCCGCAATCGTGATATAGCAGGAGAGTGAGAGATCAGATTATGCACGCATTTTTGTGGAGGGGTGTGCAGCACATTTGTAGACCAGTTAGAACAGATCTGAATTGGTTTCAGCGTGTAGTATTGATTTAATCATTTGAGTTAGATGTTGTACATTAATCCCTCCTTGATCGCGGGGGTTGTGTTCCAGAACCCTGCGCGATAGGTGAAAATCCGCGAAGTAGAAAGCATGTTTGTATGGTTATTTTTATATATTTTAATCTCTTAGAAACTCTCCCACACTGTTTATAAATATTCTCCGCACAGTTGTACAGTAAACCCTCGTTTATAGGAGTTCATCCGCTCCAGACAGATAAATGAATTTCCAAGAAGTAGGATTCTTTATTTATAAATCTAATATTTTCACAGTTAGAGCATTGAAAACCTGTTTACGACCTTCTAAATAAGTTTTTTAACATTATTAGAGCCCTCTAGACATGAAATAACATCCTTTAGTCAAAAGTTTAAACTGTGCTCCATGACAAGACAGAGATGACAGTTCTTTCTCACAATTAAAAGAATGCAAACATATCTTCTCTTCAAAGGAATGCGTGTCAGGAGCAAAGAATGTCACAGAGAGAGTAAAGTAAACAATCAAAAATCAATGGGGCTGTTGCGCTTTTAAGTATGCAAGCACCGCGATAAAGCGGCACAATGAAGAGATCAATGTGAAGGTAGCCTTTCAGCATTTTTTTTACAGGCGCGTCCGTATCTTCTAAGCAAACAGCCACTGTGCAAACAGCCCCTCTGCTCACACCCCCTCCGTCAGGAGCAGATAATGGGGCCAATCATACACCTCCCTGATGGTATTGCATGATGGATAAGTATCTGCCTGTATTTCTCAGAGAGAGTGCGATACAGAGAAAAGCAAACAATGAAAAATCAATATGGGCTGTTAGAGCTTTTAAGTGTGCGAAGCAGCGTGCGGGAAGCATATCGTATATCATTGAGGTGTTTTATTTAATATGTAATACGTGCTCTGATTGGGTAGCTTCTCAGCCATCCGCCAATAGCGTCCCTTGTATGAAATCAACTGGGCAAACAAACTGAGGAAGCATGTAACATAAATTGAAAGACCCATTGTCCGCAGAAATCCGCGAACCAGCGAAAAATCCGTGATATATATTTAGATATGCTTACATTTAAAATCTGCGATGGAGTGAAGCTGCGAAAGTCGAAGCGCGATATAGCGAGGGATCACTGTATAGTCATTCAGCACAATGTTGCAATTCGAACAATGTGCTAACATGAAGTTCATGCCCAAATTGGGGAAATCAGCTTCAAATATGCTAACGGCACTGCACCTGTTGTAACTGGTCTACAGACGTGCTGCGCTGCCCTCCACAACAATGTGTGCGTAATCTGATCTCTCACTCTCTTGCTATATCATAATTCCAGGAACTTTGACAGCCATTTGTATTTATTTTTTGTATTCATCTCCCTTGGTTACATTCCTAGTGTTTTGTAGGTAGGGTCACCTGCACATCACCGCATTGTGATTTATTGTGAGCTGTTGTGGATATTTTGACCATTTTGCTTTGGTTTTGACTTCACCATGGATTTTGAACAATTAGAACAATTAGAACAATCTAGACGAGAACAGGCCATTCAGCCCAACAAAGCTCGCCAGTCCTATCCACTTGCTTCCTCCAAGAAAACATCAAGTCGAGTTTTGAAAGTCCCTAACGTCTTACTGTCTACCACACTACTTGGTAACTTATTCCAAGTGTCTATCGTTCTTTGTGTAAAGAAAAACTTCCTAATGTTTGTGCGAAATTTACCCTTAACAAGTTTCCAACTGTGTCCCCGTGTTCTTGATGAGCTCATTTTAAAATACAAGTCTCGATCCACTGTACTAATTCCCTTCATAATTTTAAACACTTCAATCATGTCACCTCTTAATCTTCTTTTGCTTAAACTGTAAAGGCCCAGCTCTTTTAATCTTTCCTCATAATTCAACCCCTGTAGACCTGGAATCAGCCTAGTCGCTCTTCTCTGGACCTTTTCTAGTGCTGCTATGTCCTTTTGTAGCCTGGAGACCAAAACTGCACACAGTACTCAAGATGAGGCCTCACCAGTGCATTATAAAGGTTGAGCATAACCTCCTTGGACTTGTACTCCACAGATCGTGCTATATAACCTAACATTCTGTTAGCCTTCTTAATGGCTTCTGAACACTGTTTGGAAGTTGATAGCTTGGAGTCCACTATGACTCCTAAATCCTTCTCATAAGGTGTACTCTCGATTTTTCGACCGCCCATTGTGTATTCAAACCTAATATTTTTACTTCCTATGTGTAATACTTTACATTTACTGACATTAAATTTCATCTGCCACAAATCTGCCCAAGCCTGTATGCTATCCAAGTCCTTCTGTAATGATATAACGGATTCCAAATTATCTGCTAATCCACCTATCTTGGTATCATCTGCAAACTTAACCAGCTTGTTACTTATATTCCTATCTAAATCATTTATATATATTAAAAATAGCAGCGGCCCTAGCACTGACCCCTGTGGAACACCACTCTTAACATCAGCCAGTTCTGATGAGGTTCCTCGCACCATCACCCTCTGCTTCCTGTGTCTGAGCCAATTCTGCACCCATCTAAAAACATCACCCTGAATTCCCACTTCTTTTAACTTGATGCCCAACCTCTCATGTGGCACCTTATCAAATGCTTTCTGAAAGTCCAGATAAATAATATCATAAGCTCCACTTTGATCGTATCCTTTTGTTGCCTCCTCATAGAATTCCAACATGTTAGTAAAACACGACCTCCCCTTCTGAACCCATGCTGACTGTTCAGAATAACTCCTGTCCTTGTCATGTGTTGCTCAATCTTATCCTTAATAATTCCTTCCATTAATTTTCCTGTGATGCTTGTTAAGCTTACTGGCCTATAGTTGCTTGGATCTGCCCTGTCACCCTTTTTATATAATGGGATGATATTTGCCATTTTCCAGTCCTTTGGAATCTCTCCAGTGCACAGTGACTTCCTAAAAATATGTGTCAAGGGTTTATATATGTACTCACTAGCCTCCTTAAGAACACGAGGATAAATATTATCTGGGCCTGGTGATTTGTTTGATTTCATCTTATTTAATCTGAGCAGCACTTCTCCCTCTACAATTTCCAAATCCCTCAGTACCTCCTTAGTAGTTGTGTTTACCTCTGGCAGGTTATCCACTTGCTCACTTGTAAACACCTCAGAAAAATGTAAGTTTAGGGCATCTGCTATTTCATTGTCTGTATCTTTTAATTCCCTTTACTATTCCTGATGAACTTGACCTCCTCCTTAACTGTTCTTTTACTACTAAAATACTGAAAGAATCTCTTGGGGTCTTCTTTCGCCTTATCTGCTATATTCCTCTCCAACTGTCTTTTAGCCTCTCTGATATCCTTCTTAATGGTTGCCCTCATGTTCTCATACGCTACGGTTCTCTTTGCAGTCATTAGTCTTATATGCCTTATACAGCAGTTTTTCCTTTGCAACTTCTTTTTAAATCTTTATTAATCCATCGTGGAGATTTTTTAGTTTCCTATTACTTCCAAATTTAGGTATGTATCTGTCCTGCATTACATGTAAAACATTTTAAACCTGTTCCACTGCTCCTCGACTGTCTCCACATTTAAAAGCTTATCCCAGTCTATCCTACTTAGACTTTGTCGCATCTGCTCAAAATTAGCCCTACTAAAGTTCAACTTAACAATTTTAGTCTTTGCATCTGTACTCTTACAAAATACTGAGAATTGTATTACATTATGGTCACTTGACCCTAGTGGTTCAATCACCTCTACACCCTCAATTCTATCCTGATTATTACAGAATACTAAATCCAGATAGGCTTCACCCCTTGTTGGTGCTTTAACATGCTGTGTTAAAAACAGTCGCGATTACTTCTAAAACTCCTGCTCTTGTGCTCCTCCATCTGTAAGGTTATCCCAGTTAATATTTGGATAATTAAAGTCCCCATGACTATAATATCCCCTGTAAACTTGCCTTTTGATATTACTAAAAGATGTGTGTTGAAATTACTGTCTGAATTGGGTGGTCTATAACACACTCCTAAAATGAGACCTTTTCCCTAATATTTTCCAGGTGAAGCCACATGTCCTCACTAAGATGGGGCTCATCATCCAACTGAAGATGACTTACATTTAATTCCTGTTTGGCATAAACAGCAACCCCACCTCCTTTTCTGTTCTGTCTATCCTTCCAAAAAATGTGTATCCCTCTATGTTACACTCATCCCCATCTTTGTTATTTAGCCAGGTTTCCGTTATTGCTATAATATCATAATTGTGCTCTGCTACATACAACTCCAACTCACTTACCTTATTTTTGATACTTCTAGCATTAAGGCAAGCTATTTTTAATGTGTTAATCCTTCTATCTTTACGTGTTTGCTTAAAATTTACATTACTATGCATTTTTATTTCTACACCATTGTTTGTTCTTCCATGTATAGATCTAAATCTGGCCTGTCCTAAACTCCCTGCCCCCCCATTCCCTAGTTTAAACAATCCTCGACTAGCCTACACATACGCCTCCCCAATACATTGGTGCCCCTCCGGTTCAGATGTAACCCGTCACGGGAACAGGTCCCATCTGTTCCAAAAGGAGTCCCAATGCCCCATAAACCTATACCCTTCTACCCTGCACCAAGATTTGAGCCACGCGTTAAGCCTTCTAATCTCCTCAATCTTACCTGGACTGGCGTGGCACAGGCAGAACTTCGGAGAAGACTACCTTGTCAGTTCTGCTCCTCAGCTTGGTACCTAACTCTTTGAATTTGGATCGCAGAACTGACAGACTACCCTTATGTATGTCATTTGTTCCAACGTGGACAATGACAACTGGATCCACCCCGCTCTGGCCAAGAGCCTATCCACCCTTCCAGGGAGGGCTCCCACCTGTGCTTCCGGAAGGCAACACACCGTACGAGACTCTCTCTCTCTGGAGCACACCTGCGCTTCAATCCCCCTAATGATTGAGTCCCCAACTATCACTACCTCTCTCTTTTTGGGAACTGGTTTTGAGGTGGCCCGTTGGGGCTCCTCAACCCTGCCTACCACCTCAGAATTATCAGAGTCACCGTCCAGCTCCGCCAGGACATGATAACGGTTAGACACTTCTAATTCTGGGGTTGATGCCCCCGGACAGTGTGCACCCTTTACCTTACGCCTTGCGACCGTGACCCACCTATTCCTACCTGTCTGGTCTGGAATCTCCTCCCGCGCCACCTTAGGGGTGCACACTATCTCTAAAGGACACCTGGGCCAAGTCCGCCAATTCTCTATTACAACGCAGGTCAGCCAACTCCTCCTCCAGTTCAGCGACCCTGAGCTCGAGGTGCTGGATCAGCTGGCATCTCTTGCAGATGTAGCCCTCATAGACAACTGGCTCTTCCAAACCATCATCTAAAAAGTCCAACATCCAACAGGACTTGCATTGCACTGGCCTCATTATTATTGTATTGGGATTTGATTTGCTTTTTATTGCCTTGATTGTGTCAGGCAACAGCTTTTGCCTTTTTGTGTTATACATAGCTTACTTTATGTTGAAGAGCATTTTTGTCATAAAATAAACATTTAATTGTATAAAGATCCTGTGTTTGCACTTATCGCCTGCTGGGTTTGACAGTTTTTCTCTCTTGTGGACATTTTTGGGAGTTTGAGATTGTGAACTCATGAGAATCATAACATGGACTAATGCTCAAGAATTACATACATAAATGTTATCTAATATAGATCTAATACATTTTAGAAATACGGCCACAGAACAGTCAACAAGAAGGTGCAAGAGACAGACATTAGCAGTGAAGTTTAATTCTTATTATTGCTCTCCTTCATTGAAATGCACAGTTCTTTTTTGAATTATCTAACCAAATCTCACCTGTAAGAGCCAATCTTAGAAAGTTAAGGTCTGATGTTAAATTCATATAGTGTTCTTGTTTCTAGAGAATATTAATTTCTTATAGCTACCTAGAACATGGTATAACCTTTTACTCCCTGTAATTTAACTTTCTTGCTATATTTTTAGAACAGGGTGTTAATTAAGGCATTTAGGAAACAGTGTTACTGATAGCATGGACTATTAGTTATGTTTGCAAATAGGAGATGGCATACAATTTTCTGACTGTGTCTTATGTGCTTCAAGTACGACTGTATGACCAAATTTAGAGAAATGAAACAAGATTTATAAGCCTTAAACAGAGCTTTTCTAAAATAAGAACTTTTCTTTTCTTCGCTTTATCAATTTTTTCTCTAATTTACTGTTTTGCCTTGTAATTTTACTAAAACTTGTAAAACAAATATTTTGTCTGTGGAATTATTTGATCACGTGTCACAGTGGTGCTTGAATCATCCTATGAAGCAAACTAATAGCTGCAGAACTTTGGATGAATGCAGGTACACCACATTCAAATAGATATTCTGATGGACTCTAAGCAAACACTTTTTTGAGAGTCATGATTCTTGTATATAATAAACAACTAAAAAATACAACACTACTACCCAGTTGACAAGAACAACACTGTATCATGACAGTAAAATAACTATGTAATATGGAGAGAGAGAGAGAGAGAGAGAGAGAATTATAAATCTGCACAGAAATAACATGAAACACTAGAATATGTGTAAATACAGAATCTGTTCAGGCAAATATTATTTTTGCATTTGATTTTGATTTGCTTGTGCTCAGCACATCAATGGAACAATGCTTATTTTAATTTAAAAAAATTAAATAAAAAATTACGATCAAACCAAATTCAAAACCCATAAATTTAAGTTGGGGAAAAACATGTGAGTGCACAAGGAGCTCCAACTAAATAAATACATGTAGTACTTTTGTTTTTTTTCTGCAAATTAAGATACATAGGAAGCACTTTTGGTGACCTTCATACCCGCAATCCTGTGATGTCACTTACTTTTGGGTCATATTCTTTGCAACTTAGCAAAAACTGCTCCATAAAATGGCAGCACCCATGATAAAAAATATTCAGCTTTACAATAACACATTTCAGATGCAATTTAAGATCAGATCCAAAACCCTTAGATTTATAAACTTCTAACTAAATATTAAGAACAGGTACAAAAAAATACATAAAATGGAAATCAGAATGTCTTTGTCCTTGTACATTTTGTGAAAAATTAGGTCTACTTAAAAGGGTCTTGGAAAATTAAGGAAAAAAATAGCCTGAAGAGTGGGAAAAAGCCCATAATTTTTTAGTTATGTACAGTCAAAGCCAAAAATATGGAAATAATTTTTAAGATGGAGTTGAGATTTTGCTAAAGGAAATGATTTTTTTTATGATACATACCAAGGAATATGCCAATTCCAATTTTGACAAAGAAGGTGAAGTAACTTGACACAAAAGCACTTTTTTCAAACTACGAAGTAACTTCAAGTTTTTCTGACCAATTTATTAAAAGTAGCGTTTGGGAAAACTTGAAATTATGTACGATATCACATCAGTTTTAGTTGTCACTTTTAACACTTTCATCATCACAAATGATTATTACATAAGCGCTTGGAATGAGATATATATTTACATCCACTATTTAATTTCAATGAAAAATATTTTGACGCTGGATTTGGGTGGCACTGCTACATTCTTTGTATTTTTCTATATAACATATTACCGATATGTTGTAAATATTTTAAATGTAACTAGTATAATCTCTTTAATAACAATGCAAATATGTCTGTGGATCATCCTCCTGCCTTATCTTGGCTAAGCAGTCCCACACTGGGGCAAGAGGTGTCATTGTCGCTAATGGTTTTGTCTATTTCTCTTCCAGCAGCCAGGAGAAGACACCCAGTGAGAGCATTTCACCCCACCCCTTTCATTCGGAAGAACGTAAAAACGAGACAACCACAGAAGCTAGCTTTTTTTTTCTGGACCCATCTTCATGAGATTAGGAGCTCCAAACCAGATCTTATCTAACGAAAATATCTTGCCATCGGCATTTCTGTTTCATTTTTTTGCCATTGTGCACCATTTTTGTTTTTTACAGTGATTACTTTTAAACAGGGTGACCTGGTTGGCACTGCTACATTTCTTTAGTCCAAATGTCATACCTCACAAAACCACAGGGATTTTGTTTAGTTAGTTTAAATTCTTAGTTAACTACCTCTAAGCACAGAGCTAGGTTTGTTGACAATCTTCTTTATTTTGAGTGGTTTGCATTGCAAGCCTGCCTCCTGTCATTAGCAGAGAAAGAAGCCAAGTATCAATAGTATAACAGTGCTGAATTACTTTTTAATCTTATTTTGTTTATTACATTTTCTGTCACATTTAACTGCGTCTAAATATATTTTGTCTGTGTATTTTATGGTCCAAAAGAGGTGAGGAAGAAAACAAAAAAGAATATTTTGGAATTCTGAATCTTTCTATGGCAAACTAAGACAAAATCACATCAGTTGTAATAAGATAAAATTTTGCTGAAGCAGTTCTTTAACTTTACTGTTCATGAAAAAGGAAATTTCCATTGCCCGTTACTACAATAAAGCTGTCATATTCTTGGACAACACAAAGAAGGTATGCATAGCAACATAGTTATTTTTAAATGATATCATTAATGCGAAATTCCATAGAAACTTGGAAGGAAACCAGAAACTCAAACTAAACCAATAACTAGTAAACAAAACTAGAAAAAGATCAAATGATGTGCTAAAAGTTGGAAGATTCTACTTTTTTCTGACATAAATTAAAAAATATTTAGACGACAAAAATTGTAAAATTCCACCTGGCTTTACCTTCCTTTAAAGTCACATTTATTATAAAGATTCTTTTAATACTAACTTTGATTTGTTCTTGTAATATTTTTGTCCTGCATGAACAGTTCTAAATAGTTGAATTTGTTTCAATAGATAAATGAAATTACCAGCACACAGAATAATTAGCAACTATCAAAGCATATCAATCACTTGTTACCTTTTGTTGCATCCATGCCTCCCACTGCATAAAGTGATCCTACTGTTGACTTTCTAGGTTTTGTCCTAGGACTCTGCAACATAGGGCGACGTTCTGGCAAAAGGTGATACTTCATTGCTTCCATGACAAGTTTCTGGCATTCTAAATCATCAGCAAACATCTTGTTGTTTTCTAAGTCAGCTAAAAGCTAAATACAAGAAAGCAGATAAAGTGAATAATGTTTGCAATTGCAATTTTATAATTAATGAATTTATGAAATATTAATACTACAAGAGTTATGTGGAGTAATAAGGAAGCAAGCAGGCAAATTTTACTTACTAAGCATATTTAAAAACAACATGGTATAAGCCAAAGACCTGTACATATTAACAATAAAGGTGAGATAAAAAATGACAAGAATTCATCACCATGTATTCATTAGTGAAAGCACACCAAAACTGGGCTAAATGCGCAAACATGCATCTTTAGACTATGGGTGGGCCAGTGTTAATCTTGCTGATAAAAATTCGTTTTCACCTTTATTGCTGAAAAATACTTAACAACATTTTTTCTGTGACAAAAATGTAACGAAAACTAAATAAAAATGTGCCATTAATGACGAAAACGAAGACGAATGGTTTTAAAATCAAATGAAAATGTTACAAACAGACAACTGGACAATGAGTAATGTGAAGCTCATTTTGCACATCTCTATTACACATGACATGGTCCACCAACAAATAACGAGCTTGAATGCAGTGGCTCAATTTTAAAAACTTGTATGCACGTACTGTATGTAATTGGCAAAAACTAGTCTGACGCCATCAGGAAATCATCACATCAGCCAGAAGCCTGCTCCACTCTGGTCCTCTATGTTGGCCAATGTCAACACTGGCGAAAAATGCAGTCAGACATATGGACTGACTTTAATTATGACTGACAAAAATAAAGCCCAGTTTAAGCCATGTAGAAAGAAGCTCTCAGGAAAATACACCACAAAACTGAAGTTGGGCATAGAGACGCGCCATCCTAAGAGTCATACCAAGGTATCTAATGTTATCTGGGTGGCAACTTGCCCGATGCCAGTACCATTACCTCTGGCTCTTGTTCACCCTATTAACACATCAAGTGCATCCGTTTATTTTAGGTGTGCTGCTAGTTGGGATGTCACATCGATAGTAAGGTCAGTACTGCACTCTTGTGTGACTGGAAATATTTGAATAATATGTGAGTAAAAACTACATATGAAAAAGGCTGAACAGTGGTGATGATACAGCACCACATCAAAAAGAAAAGCAGCAGAAGTCATATCTGGCAATGCTGTGTGCTCAAAAATGTCAGTGTTCAATTTGGGAAAACATGCTTATTAATGAAAAAAAAGTCAACACAAAGGCTTTTGTAATTGCCAGTTTTATCCCTTTACAAGTTACGTAACAAACATATTTGTGTAGCTTTGAAAGCGCAGTCAGATGTCCTAGGCCTCAGATGTGAGATGTAACTGTTTTGCTTGTTCATGTATTTGTTACAATCGACGGGGCATTAATTGCTTTTAATACAGTGTCCTACACAGTCCCGATAAAGGAACGGAAGCTTTTCATTTGTTCTTTGATAGTAATGAGTACATCTACACATTTGTCCGCTCGTCCATCTGTTTTGTAATTGGTGGATACGGTTTAGGGCTGTGGGTGAAACCACCATGCACACATCCACTTATAAATTACGGGCACAGTGGCAGTGATGACAACAGTCGTGGCAATTAAAAATCGAGGCAAGTTTCAAATGATGTGGCTATTTGGCTTGTCACCATCATTGATGAATTGAGCTGCTCCATTTGTTAATACTAACACTAAATGTATCACGGATTTCAGTGTTAGATAGATAGATAGATAGATAGATAGATAGATAGATAGATAGATAGATAGATAGATAGATAGATAGATAGATAGATAGATAGATAGATAGATTATTAATCCCAAGGGGAAATTCACAAATTTGAATTTGCTTGAAGCACACCTCCCTATTAATATGATATGTATATGTACTGTACAGCAAAACAGCATTGCTTCATTACTGAATATGAATATGGAAACACTAAATTTGTGTTATTCATTTAGATTTTGTGGGTAAAGTAATGTTCATGACCATAACCCCTAAAATGTGAAGAACGTAGTAAAAATCACAGCATCATAAGGCATGTTGAAGGCCAGAAAATTGTGGTGACAGACCAGAGCTGCCATAATCTGACCAAGATCTTTTGGAATAAATCCTTTGTACACTTTAAAAAAGGGAAATGGCAGGTTGTTTCATTTACAAAAATGTATTTACTTTATATTACATGTATTGTTTATGTTCCAATTTTGAACATAACTTGATCATGTTTAATTTATTGAATATTGTGGGATGTACAATAAACTAATTTCAGTCATTTGGGTAGAAGTCAAAATAGTTATATGTGGTCCTCACCGGAAATTAAAAAGCACCAAGTGGATTTATCGTCAGCGGAGTCTGGATAACGTGACGGTAAAGTCATGTATCTTTCAAAGAAGCAACAGGTTGTGGGTTTAAGTTATTGTCGCTGGTTAAGAGCAAAAGGTTAGTGAGATAAAAGTTTAAAAAAAAAAACACTAAAATATTCAGGTATATATTTAAAACACTTAATCACACAGACTAATATTACTCTGTTTTTCATTTTTCCTTCTCTTAATATTTTAATGTTTCATTAAACTATGCTCACTAACTGCCGTCACAAGGCAGTAAATGTACTATTAAGTAATTTAGATTTACTCGCTTAGTACAGGTACGTTTACATACTTTGGGGGTGGATTCTGACTTTCGTTACAGGGTCAACTACATTCAGCATTGCTGTTCATTGGTATTATAACATTGTATAACCAGATAAATACTATTAAAACAGACAAATAAATAATACACCCGAATATAATACAATGCAGTTGCCAAATTTGCTCGTTTGAAAAAAAAATATTTGTGGATGATGGTATCTAGCTGCAGTTTTTGCACTTTATATTTTACTAATAGTTAACATTTATTCTATAATATACAAGTTACAAAAATATAAATACATGTATTTTATAATGTAACACTCTGTCCAAGGTGCATTTTATGTTCATATTTAGTTGTACATTGGTCATGACATTCTAACACAGCCAAAGAAGCAGCATTCTTGTACAACTTTTGTACATTTCAGCTTTTGAATACTAATCTTTTGTTTTTTTTGTTAGTTTGTATTGTTTTTACCAAATAAAACTAGTTTTGGTATAAGCAAACCTCTTTATTTCTTCTTAATAACTTTGAACATGAACTATAAAATCTGCGGTGGGTTGGCACCCTGCCCAGGATTGGTTCCTGCCTTGTGCCCTGTGTTGGCTGGGATTGGCTCCAGCAGACCCCCGTGACCCAGTGTTCGGATTCAGCGGGTTGGAAAATGGATGGGTGGACTATAAAATGATACTGGAACAAGTATAATTGACAACATAAAAAGGTTATAACTTGGTGAGGTGCATTTTTTAAAACGTTTATAGAACAATTCCTAAAGTAATATGCTCTATTGACATGTTCATGTAATGTAATATAATTAATTTAACAGAGAATGAAAAAGTTTAATTTTATATAAAAATATGTTGTTTCAAGATAAATTAATTTAGTGAATTAAGCATAATTATATGTTTTTGATAAAAACAATTTATGTGCAACCAATGTACATATTATTTTATTTTAATCTGACATGCCATTTTTTCAGTGCTATTCTTCATTTTATGTCCAATAATCACAACATATGGTTTGGCTCACTAATGTACATGTTATTATAATAGTTTATTATGAGGTACAGTATATTCTGTGCATATTCATATGGGAAATAAGATATCCATCTGATTTTGACTGTTTGACTAATTTACTTTTATTCAACTAAAACGAATTTACTTTTTCTTGACTAAAATTAATGTACTTTTTGTTGACAAAAACTAGATAAAACTAATAATTAAGTTACTAAAATGTAGCTAAAACAAAAATGCAATTTAATCAGAAGACTAAGAATAAAACTAAATCAAAATGTATTGTCAAAATTAACACTTGGGTGGGCAAACGTTTTGGTGCTGGGCCAAATTTCCAGTAATGACTTGTAAAGTGGACTGTATAAAATCTCCTTTTACCTGGGAACCAAGGCACTCAAGGCATATAATAATGAGAAACATTAACCTTAAAAATATTTGCTATAAGAAATTATTTAATTATAAATAAGTTTAGCAAAAGCTGTTAAGAGCAATGTCCAAATACCAATAAGCAAATAATTTCTTTTATAGCACAGTGATTTTGCTTTTTATTTTTCATGAACATGAAACCTTTTGCTTCAACTTAAAATAGGAATGTCGCAAAAATTATTTGCAAAGATTTTTATCTGTTAGTATTCTTATATACTTGTAGTTTTCTTTTGTTAAAATACCTGCTTACCATTCACTGTATGTCCTACCAAAGTATTATGTCATGTCATGAAAGTAAACAAACTTTGATAAATGTACTTATTACTATTGCGCTGGAGTTCAGTTACTTCCAGTGTTAATGGAACATTGTCCATTTAATCACCAAATAGAAAGGAAAAAAAAATGCAACACTATCAAAATAAAGTTAACTCTCAAATTAACAACAAAGGACGAACATCTGAAATGCATATCTGGCAAAGTGTGCATTTTTGTCTGAACACTATTTCTTAAATTGAGAAAATAACCAGGTTTTGCTCTTTTCAACTGATTCTGAAGAATGTAGAAGGCAAATTAACATCTGAAAACTGAAATTAGCTCACCCAAAACCTTTTACATCTAACCTCCTTCTCAGTCTCACTTTCTTCAGTCACATTTTAAACTGCACTCTTTATACTGATTTGTACAAAGACCTAGAGTCATACTCAAATTTCCACCTATCAGCCAAATTCACTGCTGATAAATTCAGTGACGCAAAATCTCAGATTATTTAATAACTGGAAGACAAAGGCAATCAGTTAAAAACATAAACACACAGCAGGGCTCTAGAGTGCGACCAATTTGGTCGCACGTGCGACCTAATTTCTCAATAGTGCGACTAAAAAAATTAAAGGTTGCACCGGTGCGACCAGCCGTTCGAGGGGGGAAAAAAAACGAAACTCCGTGACTCTTAAAGTCTCCCTGTTGTTCAATAACAGACACACATTAGGCCCATATCGTGGTCTAAACTAATCAGAGATAGTGAAGGGCGGATCCCGCCCCCCCTGATTGGCCGGGGTCCAGATATTCCTGTACGTGTGTGTACGTTTGAAAATACATGTGATGCAGTCAGACAGAGAGAGGTGAGTAGCCCATCAGGTAAACAGTGGATGTAGCCGCGGATTATGAGAGAAGATGAAAAGAACGATTGACGGCTTTTTCGTTAAAAATGTTAGTTAGGGCCTGATCTGTCCGAAAATCATAACCAATGCTGTGACACGGAGCCATCAACCTCCCAAGTTATAGCAAGCCCTGGTCCGGAGACGGCATTAGATAATGAGCCACATACGATCGAGTCCGAGCTCACTGAAATTAAAAGGGGTAAAGTGTATACATTTCGAAAAGAGTGGCTTGACCAGTTTCCCTGGCTAAGATACAGTAAAGCCGATAATATAATGCACTGTATTTACTGTAAAGAGTGTGGGAAGACCATGGCCGGCAGTAGTGCATTTGTGACTGGTTCTAATACATTTAGAATTGAAATGCTGAAAAAGCACAATGCATCTATAAAACACATTACATGCCACGATAAATGCACTGCTCAAGTGTCCCCTCTCCCCGCTGCCTTTCAGCGGCAGGCAGCAGCAAACAGATCATCAGACAAGGCCGAGATGATAATTAAGTTTAACGTTGCCTACAATATTGCAAAAGAAGAACTTCCCTTCACTAAATTCAAGTCCGAAATAATTCTTATGAAGAAAAATGGCTTGAACGTAAACCCGACGTACAGCAATGATGTCGCGTGCGCCCAATTTATAGGAGTCATCGCAGATACATTGAAAAAAAAGACGTCTGTGCAAATTGCGAACAGTGCGTACATGGCATTCCTGATCGATGGAGACACAGATATCGCCACAAAGGAATGCGTCATTGTGTACGGTCGTATCTTGCGGAGAGGAAGACCGGTGAATATACTTATTGGACAGATTGAAGTCGAGCATGCTCATGCCCAAGTCTGGAAGATTTTGATGCTAGAGAGAGTGTGGCCAGCTGGTTTAGTCAAGGCCAAAGATCAAGAAGGCCAAACTACAGGAGTTGGCCATCCGAGGGGCATGTGACTGCAATGGAGGATAGTCCATAAGATATTGAGCCATGAGATGTTCAGTTTGAAGCCCTTAAAACACTTAATTTAGATTTTCTTTTTAGTTAATTTATCTTGAGATTTTTTAAGTTTAAATTTCAGCTCAGTAAAGCACTTTAAGTACCAACACTTTTTCAGTAAGTTACCTTTCTTGTAGAATTGTGCTTGCCTTCAAATAAAGAACTTTGACCAGATTGTTAGTTAATCATTTACAAGGCAATATTGCCTATATGGACAGTGATTAAAAAAAACAACCAAATAAATAAATAAATAAAGTGAACTTGTAAAACTGTGGTGTTAAATGTGATGCGGTTGAAAATTTGAGTGCACCTAACTTTTGTGCTGGTGCACCTAAGAAAAAAAGTTAGGCGCACCAGTGCAAAAAGTTAGTCTAGAGCCCTGACACATCCTTGTATTTGGCAGTGATATAGACTGTCTGTATTTGGATGGTAAAAGCTTATCTTATTTAATTTTTTAAATGACAGAGCTTCACATTGTACAACACTCACACCAGCCAATGTAGCATCATCTTGTTAACAACTCAGAGGGAAGGAATATTATATATTACTATGAGTATGCCTTGGGCTGCTTGCACCTGTGTTATGGGCTAGATGAGTTTCCCCACTCTGATCTAGACAGATCCAAAAGATAAAAAGAAAAGTTGCATTTGCGAGGACTCACGTGATCTCTGGGAAGAGATGGCAGCCTAGACCATGTCATGTACTCCACCTTTGACTGCAATTTTATCTATAAGTTGCATTCACAATTTATATTCAGACAGCAGTACATTTTCATATATCCACTGGGAGTTCTCTGAATTATATCCAAGCCCTTCTATTAGTGAAATAAGCAGGATGATCTGGAGGACCATAATGTAAGTCTTACTGGATTACTGGAGGGAATGGAAGGCTCGGACACTGTTGACTTCATCACCTTCCGTCACTTTAGGAAAGGGGGATAGAAGATACTCGCTGCATGTATTAAGATCAGATTATCACACCCTATTACTTTCGTTTCTGTCTTCTTTGGCTTATCATTTGACAGCCAATCAAGAGGTCTTGACCTTTAAAGTACAAGGATTAAACATTTCACTTCTTCCCTGATTTCAGCAAGGTTCACAAGCACAATGTATCTAATTTACAATTTTCACTGATTCCACTGTATGCACCTAAGTACAGATTTAACATTACATTAAAAAAAAATTTCCATCCATCCATCCTCCATCCCGCTGAATCCGAACACAGGGTCACGGGGGTCTGCTGGAGCCAATCCCAGCCAACACAGGTCACAAGGCAGGAACCAATCCCTGGCAGGGTGCCAACCCACCGCAGGACACACACAAACACACCCACACACCAAGCACACACTAGAGCCAATTTAGAATCGCCAATCCACCTAACCTGCGTGTCTTTGGACTGTGTCATCAGTACTTAGTTGAGCCTCCTTTTGCAAATATAACAGCCTCTAGACGTCTTTGTTTTCAGATATCTTGAGAGTTGCTTTGAGGATCCCATGCTGTCACTCTTCAGAGGAGAGTCAAATGGAAGCACATCTTGCAATTGACCACCTTAAATACCTTTTCTCATGATTGGGCACACCTGGCTATGAAGTTCAAGGCTTAATGAGCTAATCCAACCAATCTGGTGTTGCTAGTAATCAGTACTGAGCAGTTACATACATTCAAATCAGCAAAATTACAAGGGGACCCAAATTTTTGCACAGCTAGTTTTTCACATTTGATTTAATTTCATACAACTAAATACTGCTTCACTAAAAATCTTTGTTCGGAAAACACCTCAGTACTCAGATGTTCCTAGGAAATTAAAAAGATATACCACTGTTATCTTTTTTTGTTGAAAGTAGAGTAAATATTATGCAGGCTGAGAGGGGTTCCCAAACTTTTTCATAAGACTGTATTAAAAGTGAGTCAAACTCTTTATTGAAGAATAAGGATTAATTTCAGTTATACATAATTAGAACAAAAAATGTAGAAAATATCTGTCTGTCCTGGATGTCACCTTTCCTTAACTCTACACAAAGCTTTTGTCTTCTATTAAAAGAGGTAAAAGGAACATTTAACAATGTCCTAAAGAAATCAGCTGTTTTGATCCTATCACTCCAAATTATTTTCCTCAAAAAATATTTTGACCCATGGAAAAAAAAATAAACTTATCTTTATCTTCCTTCTATCTCAGAATAGGCGGACACCCTAGTTTATGTTCTAAGAAGTTACAGTAAACACCTTCCCCCATAAATAAGGGCAAAGTCATGGGTATAGATGGGTTGCCACCTGAACTTACAGCATTATGAACATGTCGATACTGTACATCTTTTCTCACCTAAAATAAAGGTGACTAGGTCCTATAGTTTGTCTAATACTCAGATGACTGAAAATGTTATTTTGATGTTGCCCAACATCTCCCTACACCAACTTTTAAAACAAAAATGTTTTGAGCAGGAAGCATGGGGTTAGTAGCTCTTTTATTAATAGGTTCTCTGGTATTGATCAATAGGTTAGTGGTAGGAACTTGTTTGATGGAATTGTATGCTCTGGGTCACAAAAGAGTATATGAGATTCAAACATATGAGACAGTACATTGTTTTTTTACATTCTTATTGCTGGGGCTGCAGGTAATGACAAAGTTAAATCAGGTGAAAATCAAAGTCCAACAAGCCTGCCATGCATTCAGTCTTTGAGCAGACTTTAACACTTTGAACACATGTTACAAGTTAACTCATATCTCCGTAAGCCTTTCAAGATGCAATGTACAATATAACTAGTTTCTCAGTATCCAGCCACTATAGACGCTGCCAGCATGCTGGCCCAACTCAGTTACCTACTACAGCGATGTCATCTAGTGGGTAGTGATAGAATGTTTTTTTGGAGGTAACAGCTTATGGAAAATAGTATCTAGATAGCCTGCAGTTTACATTTACATTAATATTTACATGAATTTCAGATTTTTTAAAACAAAGCTGAATATATTCTGAACAAATGTATTTTAATACTTACCTGAGGAGGCAGAAGTGGTAGTCTAATGTATGAAAGAAGAAGACCTAGCTCCCGTTGTCTAGCAGAAAAATCATGCCTGACCCACACCATCAGTGCTTGAAATATAGTCTCTTCATCAGGCACATTTATGTCATCACTGGCTAACAGTTTAACAATCTCTGAGCTAGGAAGCAGGAGAAATTCTTGATTCTTTATGACTTCAAGGAAATGTTCCTAAAAGCAAAAAAGCCATTAAAGTGATTATGTATTAATCATTGTATTAAGAAATGTCCCAAAAAACCATCACCAAACATTGTTCATTAAGCTACAGAAGCTTCAATAAATTCAGTTCCTGGTGAGTTCTTGACCATTATGATTGCCAGCAAGAGAAATAAAACAAGATAGATCAGTCTCTCAGTTTAAGAGAAATCTGAACTTCTCATCCTTTACACTATGTTAATTCTATTGAGAAATTTGGAAGTTGGCTTTTCTTGTTAGTGAACTGGATGGAACAAGGTGATCACAGAGTCAAACATTTCCGCAAAATGCATATGTTTTTGGCTCTTTTTCATTGACTGCTCTCTAATTGTTTCTTTTCACTGCCATGCTCTATGTCAATTTGTTCCATCTTCAGGTATGAACCACCTCTCTAACATCTTCCTTCTGTCTTGTAACCTTCGTTCTTGTGTATCCTTTTGTTACTGCCTTTCTTCCTCATTTTAAGAAGTTGTGTCCTGGCCCATCACTTACGTGTCCTCTGAGATGTCACAAAACTTAGGCTCATCCCTTCATCACAGATACTCTCAATCAGTTTCTGCTGGTTTGATTCTTACTACCCTCATGATTGCAAGAACTGGAACTGTGCTGCAACCTTTGTCTAATCACAGATCCAACACATTTTCAAAGGAATTATTTCTTTCCATCTTTTTCAGCATCTAGTTTTAGCTTTCCTAGTATATATTCTGACCACATAAAAGCACTGAAAATGCCCTTAGAACTGTCGCCAGAGTCATCCCTTCCTACTTTCATATCACACACTGTGTGTGAGGTCCATAATCAGAGGACCAAAGTTGTCAACTGAGGGTTCAAAGTCCTCAAGGATTCAGGAACTCCACTGGATGGCCAATTGGATTGCATATTTTTATCACTTGGTTTAATTGACTTAAATGAGATAACTCTTCCCATAATGTGACTAGGCATTTTGCATAATATCACTGACGTATAATGCAAAGTAAATACCTCCTCTTTGGAGGAGCTGCCTCTTGATTCTATTGGGAATATTGCTGTTTCATGAGTCATCAAATTAACATCACTGGTTGTGATAATTTTCCATTAATGATTAGAGAGATGGCATCAAGCCAACACTAGTCAAGAGTACAGGAAAGGAAAAAAAAAAACGAAGCAGCATGTGCTGTATTTCCAAGTGTGTTTAGAAATCAAAATTTGTCTAACTTCCAGAATGCTAGCTAGCATTACATCAATTACCACCACAGTAGAGTCAGCAGTTTACTGGAGTAACAATGTTGTAGCATTATGTATAATAGTTTTGATATTGAGTGTTTAACAGATATTATCTAAAGTTGCAGTACCTAGCTGACACATTGTTGAGGATTATTTATTTCTGCAATATTGACCTCAGGCTCTTTACATGTTGTTAAAGGCTGATAAAGTTACTTGACATATAAAGTGCTCTGAGTGTTACTGCATTGAGAACATGTCTGAAAATTTCACCAACAAACTGTCTTTCTTTCTTACTACTTATTGAATGAATTGTGGAAAAGTACCATGTAAGCAACTTTGACATGAAAAATAGAGCAATTGGGTCATATTAACTTCAGTTGTTGGTTAATTTTATGAGCAGCTAACATTACTAATTTAATAAATGCCTTATTGCTATCTGCTGTCATTGGAAGGACAAAATAAAGTTTAGATAAATTCATAAGTGTAGATGATATATTTACATGTTCATTTTTAAAATATTTAACTATTTTACTTCATTTTGACCATGCATTTACTGCATTAGGTAAGTTGTATTAGTAGTTTTTATTTTATTATTATTAGTTATAGTAATATTGTATGTGTTAGTACTAGTGGTAGTTGTATTTTATATTATCTTTATTAGTAGTAGTAGTAATAATAGTAGTAGCAGTAGTAGTATTTAAAATTCATTATTAGTAGTAGTAGTAGCAGTAGTAATAAAATCGTTTTTGTTGTTATATCACGTTACAAGTAATACTGTTGGCTATATCAAGTTACAAAGAGTAACAGCACATTGATACCTTGGACTGCTACTATAACTTTTATTATTATTACTAATTAGGCCTTCATTTATAAAGGGAACAAATCGATTGTAATATCATTGCCATTAAATACCATCAAAGTTCAAATCTATGGGTTGCCATCTAGATTGAAGCAGTTACTAGTTTTTCAAAACTTAAGCTCATTACAACATATTTGAGGTCATCCATTGCACAACAATAAATAAGTAGCTTGGCTATCATCAGCATCAACTTGGACCTTGAACAGAGAGCTGTTGTGTGATGACCTCATAGATGATTTTGCCTTTGATATGCAACCAAGTGACTAAAGAAACTCCATGAGGTGAGAGCAGGGGGTCCAGATTCCTCTGTCACACTTCCGGTTTCGGTCACAGATGACATCACTTCCAGGTCTGGCATTTAAAGCCGCCATCATATCACTTCTTCATCAGTTTAGTTTGGAACTCAATGAGAGCACATCTCAATTTATTTTGATACCCTACTGCAGCCAGGAACAATATACAGTTGGCTGCCCTAAACTTTTTTTTGTGTGTTGAGACTGATTCTTTCACAGTGGTGCAGTTGACAGGATAATAGCCTCCTTTTGGAACCGGAAGCCAACTCAAGACAAAGTCTCAACACACGCTCATCCCAATCAACTGAACAAACAGTCAGGTAGGAGAGTATTGTTTCTGCGTTGCCGAGCTGGGCTCCAATGGTGTGTGTATACAGGGAATATGGAGTATGTTCCGACCCAGAAACCTTTAGGGAAAATCTGGGACCTAGAGGCGAGGGCCAGCTTCAGAAGGGAACACAGTGGAAACTAATTATGGACTCCTGAGGATGGGGACTTAACCCAAAACCACACAAAGGTAAAACCCTTTGCGAAAGATGGGGATGCCTCAGGTTGACAGGCGAGTGAAACGATGACGTGGGAATTTAATCCAGAAAAATCCTTCCAGGAACAGGCCTTTACCTTTTGGCACAAAGTCGGGTGTTGGCTAAGGCTAAACAAAGAAAACTGCAGGCAAATAGTCAAACAGATATCCTGTGCATCATTTATAAAGGCTCTACCATCTAAACTTGCCCAGCTGACCTGGGGACAGAATTATACTAGCATGATCTCTCTGCTAGGGATTATTAAAACCCTTAGGACAGAAACTAACTTGGTAGATCCAGAACAGAATCCCTGTTAACCTAGACAGAGTTGTGTCCCTGATTCAGAGTCCTACTCTTACATTGTGGAACATTCTTTGGCGGATGAACGGCGGAAGGCTCTGTGAGGTGACAAAGGGGTCTAAAGAGAGACACGGGGGGGTGGCGGAGTTGTTTTTAGCTGAATGCTCTTGCTAATCCTCTGGCCATTTTACATACAGGATAAGCACTAGCCAATGGCCACAAAGTGGCATCTTTGATTCTGGCAGTAACATTTCCATTGTTGCTTGCCGTCTAGTGTTGCTGTGACAATGGTTACAAGTAAAGAGAAGTCTAACTTGCATACATGGGGATGTTCAATCATACAAGTCCTCCATCTGTTACATCTGCCAAAACATCTGAAAAAAATGGAAGTGGCGGTACTTGAGAATCCTCCATTTCCTATGATACTGGGTAGAGATAGGTCAGACAACAACCACAGTATAACACTAGCTAATCCCACAAATTCACTAGGTCTTGTCATGGATGCTGATACCGCATCCTCAGCTACCTCTACGCCTGAGTTTACAGCCGGAAGAGTAGCAGAATTTGGCCTCTGACAATGACGTGGAAACGGGCCAATTACCTGAACCACTTCAGGATACTGTCTGGTATATATGTACACCCACTTCATTGAGGTAGCTAAGGCAACAGTGTCACCTATTCTTTAATAAGAAGTGATTGTAGATTTGGGAAGGAGCATCATATTTAAAAAGACATGCAAGGAATGAGAATAATTTTATTCATGGAGGCATGGCCACTGCATTTTGGCGCTTGAAACTAAACTGCTCTAAAAAATTAAAGGAACACTTTGAAAACACATCATATCTCAAAAGGAAAAAAATCATGCTGGATATCTATACTCATATGGACTGGGCAGTTTGTTAGGAACGAAAGTATGCCACATCGTTTGATGAAAATGAAAATTGCCAACCTGCAGAGGCCTGAATTCAAAGACAGCCTGAAAATCAAAGTGAAAAAAATGATGTGGCAGGCAAGTCCATTTTCCTGGAATTTCATTGCAGCAACTCAAAATCGTACTCAGTAGTTTGTATGGCCCCCACGTGCTTGTATGCATGCCTGACAACGTTGGGGCATGCTCCTAATGAGACAATGGATGGTGTCGTGGGGGAACTTCCCCCAGATTTCGACCAGGGCATCTCTGAGCTCCTGGACAGTCTGAGGTGCAACCTGGTGGCATTGGATGGACCGAAACATAAAGTCCTAGAGGTGTTCTATTGTATTTAGTTCAGGCAAGCATGGGGGCCAGTCAATGGTATCAATTCCCTCATCCTCCAGGAACTGCCTGCATGCTCTCACCAAGAGGCTGGGCATTATCGTGAACCAGGAGGGACCCAGGACCCACTGCACCAGAATAGGGTCTGAAGATGGGTCCTAGGATTTCATCCCAATACCTAATGGCAGTCAAGGTACCATTGTCTAGCTTGTAGAGGTCTGTGTGCCCCTCCATGGATATGCCTCCCCAGACCATCACTGACCCACCACCAAACCTGTCATGCTGAATGATGTTACAGGCAGCATAACATTCTCCATGGCTTCTCCAGACCCTTTCATGTCTGACACATGTGCTCAGGGTGAACCTGCTCTCATCTGTGAAAAGCACAGGGTGCCAGTGTTGGACCTGCCAATTCTGGTATTCTATAGCAAAAGCCAATCTAGCTCCACAGTGCCGTGCAATGAGCACAGGGTGCACTAAAGGATGTCAGGCCCTCAGGCCATCCTCATTAAGTCTGTTACTGATTGTTTGGTCAGAGACATTCACACCAGTGGCCTGCTGGAGGTCATTTTGTAGGGCTCTCGCCAGTGTTCATCCTGTTCCTCCTTGCTTAAAGGAGGCGATGCCAGTCCTGCTGATGGGTTAAGGACCTTCTACAGTCCTGTCCAGCTCTCCTAGAGTAACTGCCTGTTTCCAGGAATCTCCTCCATGCCCTTGAGACTGTGCTGGGAGACACAGCAAACCTTCTGGCAATGGCATTGATGTGCCATCCTGGAGAAGTTGGACTACCTGTGCAACCTCTGTAGGGTCCTGGTCCAGCATTGACACTGACCGTAGCCAAATGCAAAACTAGTGACAAAACAGTCAGAAAAAATGAGGATGGAAAAATGTCAGTGGCCTCCACCTGTTAAACCATTCCTGGTTTGGGGGTCATCTCATTGTTGTCTTTTGTTAATTTCATTAACACCCAAGCAGCTGAAACTGATTAACAACCCCTCTACTACTTAAATGACCAGATCAATATCCCAGAGGTTTCATTGACTTCATTGAATTTTTTGCATATTATATATTTTACTTAGTTACCCTTATTTAATGTAACTAAGAAAATGAAGTAATGCATACATATAGACTACAGCTAACATGCTATATTTCATAGGTGTAGCTAACATATCTTTATTAATGCTCAGTGAGGAATGAACAGAACTAAAACCTGGTTGACACAATAAAGAAAAAAAATGCAAAAAAAGATTTGAAAATTATTTCCAGGATGTATTTTGCTAAAAGAAACCTACAGTTTTGCAAACCCACTTTTTTTGGAGAACTTGTAGAGTAGCAGTTGTAAGGTAATATGTGTTTCATTCATTAAAAGAATTGGAATGCTACAGTATGTGTAAAGTAAACATATCTCCATTTTATTGAACAATGAAGACAGAAATCAACATTGGCAATTTGCCATTATTTTTATGGCTCTATATTTGATATTAAATGTTATTAGAATGGCACTACATAGCAGTGCCACATTTGTCCCTTTTTCTTTTCCAGTGTTGTAGACAACATGCAAACTCGCACTACCACTGTGCCACTGTGCCGCCCAGTTTTTATTTTATAAAATTTATTTTTATTTTTATTTCATTCGACTTTTCAGTGGAGTCAGCCATTTTTATTTTTATTTACTTCTGTGTTTAAAATTTTTGTTTTTATTTTATTTAGTTCTGGCTTTTTTACATAATTTAGTACAATTTTAGTTTTTTTTGTGTTGTAAGACTGCAAATATTGCCCTATACATATTTCAATGCATGTTATGTTTCAGTCAACAAAATACGCACACCGTTCATAATGCCGTTAAACACAGCTTGACTATCAATTATCAAACAAATTAAGTGGCCTAATGAGTATACTCAGCAAGGTCAAATGTTTCAAACCAAGAAACTAGTGCGTGCAAGCACATTGCTGTTAAGCTTTAAACAAGCTGGATGAGGTCTCCAGGACTCTAAAAATATCCAAACCTAATTATGTCATATCATCTACTGTTAAACCGTAATTCTAAAATTTTTATTATGCTGTCTTAAGGAATTGTTCTGTTGTGTATATTGTATTGTATTGACCCCCTACTTTTGACACCTACTGCACGCCCAACCTACCTGGAAAGGGGTCTCTCTTTGAACTGCCTTTCCCGAGGTTTCTTCCATTTTTCCCTACAAGGTTTTTATTGGGAGTTTTTCCTTGTCTTCTCAGAGAGTCAAGGCTGGGGGGCTGTCAAAAGGCAGGGCCTGTTAAAGCCCATTGCGGCACTTCCTGTGTGATTTTGGGCTATACAAAAATAAACTGTATTGTATTGTATTGTATTAAGCATGCATTCCGAGAGATTTGTTCATGGTGTAATGACATCCATTGCACAGATACCTAGAGCCTCTGCGTAGAAGAACAGCAGCAACAAACACCTGTTTGTCCCACATGCGCCCCCTTCAGGGCGGCATGGTACTGTTTGCCTCACCTTGTGCCTTTTCACAATGGTTTTATGTCCAATCAGCAAGACTAGAAATGTCACACACATTCATTAAAGATATTAGCCAGACTATGGAAAATCTGGGTGTATAATAAATGCGTGTGCAAACATTATATTGGCGACATACAGAAAGACAGCAACAGGCATGCACCAATTGCAAGAATCAACAAAGTGTGTGAAGCACAGCGCAGTCCAAGGTGAGGTGCCGCACCTCTCGTTTTTTCCCTGTATTTGATCAGGAAATGTGTAAATTCAGAGATTTTGACTATAAAAATGATTAAAATTATTGGAATCATATATAAAACAAATTTATAGCACAGACCAGTGGACAAATGTATTTTATATTATCATTATTCATTTTTTTGGTTTTCATGATGACAGGTGAGACCGCATATACCTCTATGAAGTGCAGTCATGGTGCCAGAGAAGTGCTGGACTTCCACCAAGTACTGATCTAGTTGGTCCTGCACTGAAACTCCAAGACTCTTCTCTTCTTCTCACATGCTATATTTGCTTTTATTATCATCTGTGTTGTAATTAAAGTATTTCCACACATTACTTTCTTGCTTTCTACCCGCAAACATCTGTGCAAAACCTGCCATCGTCAACCACAAGTGCTTACTACTTCAACCGGATGAGCGAAACGTGATAAACAAACAACAGTTCTTTATGGAAGTTGCGCCATGTGACTATAGTAAGAACAAGTTACAAGATCACCGCATAGTGAACAGGTCAAAATAACTAAATGCTCAGGGCGACCTATAAACAAACCCCTGTTCATGACTGAACCGAATTGAACGAAAATGCTTTTTTTCTTTCTTACTCAATTTTCATTCTCATTTTAGTTCGTTCTCATATCACTAATTTTTATTTAGTTTCTCTGTTTGCCTTAAATTCAGCTGTCCTTCTTGTAAAATGACAAACAATATTTTAAGTTCTAGTTCTTGTTTTCATTATGAAAATATCACTGTGGTGTATCTTTTATCACTTCAATGAACAATTTTTTTTCTAATGTACTGTACTAAAGTTAATTGCAATGCTGCCAATTAGGCTTACATACCAAGAAGTCAACCATCAGACAAAACATTACCCTGAAGTCTGCTTCCAACACTACTATTAAAAATAAAGAAATTCCTGGTTCAGCAAACCGCCTCTAAACAGTGTTAGTCAGACATATTGAGAATTACATATTAGTTGTATATTAACTGAATTAAAGTGCTTTCTGTTTGCTAAAGCAAATTCATTCTGTGATGGTGCCTTTATCGCAACATGTATACAGTTAATTGCACAAATCATATTAGGATAATTAGGAAAATCTGTAATTGCTGCAAAATGCCTTTTGATTTTGGCCTGCTCATCCTGACCATAAGGAAATTGATGTACCTGGGTAGCATCTTAATTATGACATCTCATACAGATGGCATAACATGGCTGAGGGATGACTGAGATTCCTGACTGCTCAACTAGTTCACGCTGAAAAGGAAATACCCTATGGGTGTTAAAACATATAACAAGACAGGGATCATGTTATTTCTGCATTATGCTCTATGCAATGTAGGCTCCAATTTAGCAAGCGACTCCAACAGAATGGCTAGAAAGTCTAATTTGCTTTATAATCCAGTCATCATCATCATAAGCCAAAAAAATCATTGTGATCCCTGAAAACTTGCTCCTTGTGTAGCTGGCCATTGGCATAAATACCCCAAAAGAGCTATTACTAGTTATGTTGTAGAGCACACAGCACTCTCTTTTTATGGACAAAGTAAGCTACACAGTAAGGAGTCAATACGTTTGGTGACATTTATGATAACTCAATCTTTTTCTTTCTTTCTCTTCAAATCAGGTCAGTTCTTAAAACAAGCAGGTTGTTAGTATATGCTGCACTCCCTTCCCACTATCTTTATAATGTTCCTGCATGTTTGTTTGTTATCTCCAGACTATAAACCTATAAACAAGTCTTTGGAAAGCATTTGCTAGACTTCTAACTTTATTTTCAGTCTGCCTTATTCTCCCTCTATCTTGCTGAAACCTATTTTTGATGATAACTCTCCATCCTCTAAAAACACAAATTAGCGCCATATTTAATTTAAATTCATGCATCACCTGTACCTCACTACTTGTAAACTTTATGCTATTCATTTGGCCACTGATCACCTCTGTAATTTGTGTCCTTTAAATGTCCCTAAAACTTTCTCCATATGTTTTGGGATTATCCTCCAGTCTCTGTTTTCTGGACTGATGCTTCTATTTAAATTGGCCTTTATTCCTCCTGTTTCCCTTTTGCTTTATACATTTCTTCTCCTGAACCTCTTCTTCTATTACCCTGACTTTTTATCCAGCAGAGGCTAATCTTTCGGCGTACCATCACTGCAAATCTAATCTTAACCTCCCACTTGATATCTCCTGAGTTGTTCTTTATAAAAAAACTTTACATCTTCTTTCTTTAATCTAATCTTACTTTTGCAGGAATGGGTAAAGGGGTCATCTGGTTCCAGTACAGAGAAATGGCAAGCTGCTCTGCATTTGTTTGGGAGCTCGCTGGCTATGGGACTATTTTATACTGCTAATCTTAATACAATTTATTAATCATAATAATATTATTATTATTATTCATCAGTCCTTAATTCCACCCTTTTCTAATTTCTTCTCTTGGGTTCATTGTGTCTGTCATGCCTGTCTCACTGGTATACTTAAGCATCAATAACTTTTAACCATATAAGGTCCTCTTTTAAACCGTGATTTAGGGGTAGGTGACCAGGAGGAAGTTGCATTTTCCTACAGCACTATAATTTGTTTTTTTTTTAATGTATAATTGTTGATTGCTATTTTTCCCTATTCAACTTAAAATAATAAAAATGATTAAAAAATATAGCTGTTTAGTTTTTTTCTTTTTAAGTTAAACCACAAACTGGTAAAGTGATTTGCTCTGGGACATAAACTGAAGTGACATCTTTAGCAATAACATCTCACACCCTAAGAATAAATGTACAAAGTAAATTAATTGTCCTGAGGATACCTTATTACACATTTGAAATTTGGAAATCTGGTGTTTTGGTATTTGGATGTTATGAAAATAGACAGAAATGAATGTTCAGGTAAATTAGAAGTGTGCTTACATGACTTAAGCAGTTAAAGGTTAAATCTAGTTTTTTCAGAATCAAGTAAAACACTTTTGAAATGTGTTTTGAGAATGAATGAATCAATTCTAAGAAGAAAAAAATAAGGACAACTGACAAGGCACTCATGCATCACAGAGTATCTAACATTAACTATTTTCTTGTTCTAGCTGTTTTTCAGAGTTTGCATATTCATATCATTCAGTGACTGTAGCTTTAGCAGTGAGAGCTTTCTAAGGGTTTTGAAAGACCCATTACACATGATTCATGCACTCTCAACAAAACAGAATATAACTATGACTAGATGGGAAACAAGCTGCTTTCTATTATGCTTAGATTGATACAATTTCAGAAACCTTTGTACAGAATATAATATTAACCGGCTATTAACTATAAACCTCATGTTAAAATATTAGAGATGAAAACAATTCCTTTTTTAGCAGTAGCAACAATAGAAATATATACCTTGATTTTGGTATCATTATTGATATGAAATTTGCTCATTGCATGCAGCACATGTAGATGGTTTATTAAGATTGCTTTAAGTAAACTGGTTCAAATACAGGTACATGCCCTAAGCTTAGCATTCTTAGATATACAGGTACTGTACTTCCAGTTCCAAAAACTACAGCAAGAGACACATTGTTTAACAATTTCAAGATCATTCATTGTATAGTAATGTTAGCACATAAAACCAAAATTCTTATTTTCAAATAAGATTATAACTCTCTAAAGAAAATAACTGTACATTAATGTTATTCCTACAACTCTAAAAAGGACAGTAATTCACTAAACAGGTTACTTGCATAATTGTTTTCAAGCAGACAGATACATTAAATATTAAGTAAGTTTACAGAAGTGGTAGAAGTGGGTTTCTTTGCAGACTTTTCTTATAATAATCTGTTTCTTGAGCATGAGAAGATAGAAGGTCAGTGTCTGAACTGCACAATGGGCACATCCTTTGTGAAACAGTACAAGGCTTTAGGAACTTCCATATGTCCACTGACAGTTGCTTTCTTGTCCTTTTACTTTAATGCAATCATGTTTCCTTTTTGCCACACACCTACTTTCACACGGTGAACCTTCAGGTAACCAAATTCACAGGGCATATCAAAGTGCTTCGATAGTACCGTGCCATTTGCATCAGTTTCACTATCCTTATGAACATCCAAAGACCAATTCACATTATCATCACTACGTCTTGTTTCGACTAATAAATCAGTTTCAGTTTGTTCCAGAACTGAATTTACAGCTTCTTTTTTAAATGTCATGATGTTTTGGTTCAAGGCTACACCCTACTCATGAATACTGATGAGTTATTTAAGAGTGGCAAAACACATAGAAATATTTTTTTTGCAGCTTATGAAATTTCATGAACTAGATGGCAGTAGAATACTATCACACAGAGTTTGACTTGGGAACAATCACATATACATAGAATTTGGAGTCAGAGTGAAGCTCTAGGTTAAAGTCAAAGAGGTTAATTTATAAATATGCAAAATTATGCAAAGAATTTATTTTAAAATGAAAGTAGATTTTACACAGGTCTTTCAACTTGAAGATTAAGTACAGAGACCTGTTTGAATGTAGTCATTATAACTTAAGACTTGATGTGAAATTGAAGGTCAAGACTTTTACTTTAGTTTACTTAAGACTTGCATAAGTTGGACAGTTCAATCTTTGGTAGAGGCAGTTATTATTATTATTATTTTGTGCAACTGATTCAAGAAACTACTTGTGGCCAACATTAAAGACCATAATCAGGCCTTAGATTAAAATATGTTACAAAAGGATGCCTGTTAAATTTGTTACTAATGAAAACCTTCAAAACAGAATGAATTGTTTACATTAAAATATTATTAATATGTTGTCTATTAAGCATTTGTATGTGTCCTTATTATTTTAAGTCTGATTATTGTTGTGTCACTCACTGTGGAGACAAAAATTCTTAGGAAAAAAAATCATTCTCTGAATGATATTGTAGAGACTTTCTAAATTGTGTCAGAGGTCTGATTTATTTTTATAATATGTTACAAAAATTATCACTTTTGATGTTAACATTCAAAATGTAATTGTCATATTAAAAAAAAAATCAGATCACTATTTTTCTTATTTTAATTTGCCCCTGACTTTGTTTAGTAGTGCTGATTTAAATATGAGACATAAATATACTATATACCAGCTTCCAATTAAAAAACTTCTTCAGACAAAGTAGCCCTGACTAAAAAAATAGATTTTTCATGATTTACTTATAATAAACCCTCTCAAGTTAGAATGTTAAAGATTGCAGGATAAAGAAAAATATGTAAATTGTGTGAGAAATTTTGCAAAAGTCCCACAAGCAAAAGATCATTGTAAATATCAACAGTTTAAGATTTTTAGAGCATTAGTCAGACTGACAAGTGATTCCAACTAATATTTGTAGCAATGAAGTTATAACAGATTTATTTATTACTAAATTATTGTTATTATTATTAGGTCTTTCAAATATAACTTACTATGTCACATCTTACACATACAGTACCTCAGTATATTTAAAATAAATTACAGAACTACAACTTTAATGCTTAATTTCAAAAGAAAACCTCACACCCTTTAGGCACCCTTTAGTCCAAATGGATTGTTAAAAAATAGCTCATCCAGAATATAATGAATACATCTTTTCTGTATTTTGTGTCATTCATTATAATAAGCCATTGTTAATGCTTTACTAAAGAAATATTAGCATTTTTTCAAAGGATTTATCTTTTCAGTATTATCACACAGGCAGGAAACTGTCCTTTCAAATTCTGATTCTTGGTGCCCCTTTTTGAATACAGAATGGGAGATCGGAAAATTGAGAGTAGACCTTATCAGAAGGATTTAGGAGTCAATAGTGGACTCTAAGCTATCGACTTCCTGACAGTGTTCAGACCATTAAGAAGGCAAACAAAATGTTTGGTTATATAGCACAATGTGTGGAGTACAAGTCCAAGGAGGTTAGGCTTAAGATTTATAATGCACTTGTGAGGCCTCATCTGGAGTACAGTGTGCAGTTTTGGCCTCCACATATCAGTCACCACTATGACTCCTAAATCCATCTAATAAAGGTGTACTCTTGATTTTCAGACCCCCGATTGTGTATTCAAACCTAACATTTTTACTTCCAATGTGTAATACTTTACATTTACTGACATTAAATTTCATCTGCCACAAATCTACCCAAGCCTGTATGTTATCCAAGTCCTTCTGTAATGATATAACAGATTCCAATTATCTGCTAATCCACCTATCTTGATGTCATTTGCAAACCTAATCAGTTTGTTACTTATATTCCTATCTAAATTATTTATATATATTAAAAAACAGCAGTAGTCCTAGCACTGACCCCTGTGGAACACCACTCTTAACAGCGGCCAGTTCTGATGAAGTTCCTCGCACCATCACCCACTGCTTCCTGTGTCTGAGCCAATTCTGCACCAATCTAAAAACATCACCCTGAACTCCCCTTTCTTTTAATTTGATGCCCAACCTCTCATGTAGCACCTTATCAAATGCTTTCTGAAAGTCCAGATAAATAATATCATATGCTCCACTTTGATCATATCCTTTTGTTGCCTTCTCATAGAATTCCAGCATGTTTGTAAAACTCGACCTCACTTTTCTGAACCCATGCTGACTGTTCAGAATAACTCCTGTTCTTGCCATGTGTTGCTCAATCTTATCCTTAATAATTCCTTCCATTAATTTTCCTGTGAAGCATGTTATGCTTACTGGCCTATAGTTGCTTGGATCTGCCCTGTCACCCTTTTTATATAATGGGATGATATTTGCCATTTTACAATCCTTCAGAATCTCTCCAGTATGCAATGACTTCCTAAAAATATGTGTTAAGGGTTTATATATGTACTCACTAGCCTTAAACCTTAAGAACTCGAAGATACATATTTTCTGGTCCTGGTGATTTGTTTGATTTCAGCTTTTTTAATCTTAGCTGCACTTCTCCCTCTACAATTTCCAAATCCCTCAGTACCTCCTTAGTAGTCACGTTTACCTCTGGGAGGTTATCCACTTGCTCACTTGTAAATGTCTCAGAAAAATGTAAGTTTAGGGCATCCACTATTTCACTGTATCTTTTAATTCCCCTTCACTATCCCTGATTCACTTGACCTCCTCCTTGACTGTTCTTTTACTAAAATACTGAAAGAATCTCTTAGTGTAGTATTTCGCCTTATCTGCAATATTCCTCTCCAACTGTCTTTTAGCCTTCCTGATATCCTTCTTAATGGTTGCCCTCATGTTTTCATACGCTCTATGATTCACTTTGCAGTCATTAGTCTTATATGCCTTATAAAGCAGTTTTCTCCTTTGCAACTTCTTTTTTAATCTTTATTAATCCACCACAGAGTTTTTTTTTAGTTTCCTATTAATTCCAAATTTAGGTATGAATCTGTCCTGCATTACATGTAAAACATTTTTAAACCTGTTCCACTGCTCCTCGACTGTCTCCACACTTAAAAGCTTATCCCAGTGTATCCTACTTAGACATTGTCGCATCTGCTCAAAATTAGCCCTACCAAAAGTTCAGCTTAACAATTTGAGTTTTTGCATATGCAGTCTTACAAAATACTGATAATTGTATTATATTATGGTCACTTGACCCTAGTGGTTCAATCACCTCTACACCCTCAATTCTATCTTGATTATTACAAAATACTAAATCCAGACAGGCTTCACTCTGTGTTGGTGCTTTAACATGCTGTGTTAAAAAACAGTTACTGATTACTTCTAAAAACCCCTGCTCTTGTGCTCCTCCATCTGCAAGGTTATCCTAGTTAATATTTGGATAATCAAAGTCACCCATGACTATAATATTTCCCTGTAAACTGGCCTTTTTGATATTATTAAAAAGATGTGTGTTTAAATTACTGAATTGGTTGGTCTATAACACACTCCTAAAATAAGACCTCTTCCCCTAATATTTTCCAGGCAAAGCCACCTGCTCTCATTATGATGGGGTTCATCATCCAACTGAAGACGACTTACATTTAAATCCTGTTTGGCATAAACAGCAACCCCACCTCCTTTTCTGTTCTGTCTATCCTTACTAAAAATGAGTATCCCTCTATGTTACTCATCCTCATCTTTGTTATTTAGCTAGGTTTCCGTTATTACTATAATATCACAATTATGCTATACTACATACATCTCCAACTCACTTACCTTATTTTTGATACTTCTAGCATTAAGGCAAGCTATTTTAAATGTGTTACTCTTTCTACATTTAAATGTTTGCTTAGAATTTACATTACAATGCATTTTTATTTCTACACCATTGTTTGCTCTTCCATGTATAGATCTAAACCTGGCCTGTCCTAAACTCCCTAATTCCCTAGTTTAAACAATCCTTGACTTGCCTACACATACGCCTCCCCAATACATCGGTGCCCCTCTGCTCCTCAGCTTGGCACCTAATTCTTTGAATCTGGATCGCAGAACTGACAGACTACCCTTATGTATGTCATTTGTTCCAACATTGACAATGACAACTGGATCCACACCTGCTCTGGCCAAGAGCCTGTCCACCCTTCCAGGGAGGTCTCCCACCTGTGCTCCCGAAAGGCAACACACCATACGAGACTCTCTCTCTCTGAAGCACACGTGTGGTTCAATCCCCCTAACAACTGAGCCCCAACTATCACTACCTTTCTCTTTTTGGGAACTGGTTTTGAGGTGGCCCATTGGGGTCCTCATCCCTGCCTACCACCTCAGAATTATCAGATACACCGTCCAGCTCCGCAAGGACATGATAACGGTTTGACACTTCTAATTCTGTGGTTGGTGCCAATGTGCACCCTTTACCTTACGCCTTGTGACCGTGACCCACCTATTTCTACCTGTCTGGTCTGGAATCTCCTCCCACACCACCTTGGGGGTGCACACTATCTCTCTAAAGGACACCTGAGCCAAGTCCACCAATTCTGTATTACAACGCAGGTTAGCCAACTCCTCCTCCAGTTCAGCGACCTTGAGCTCAAGGTGCTGGATCTGCTGGCATCTCTTGCAATGTAGCCCTCATTGACAACTGGCTCTTCCAAACCATCATCTAAAAAGTCCAACATCCAACAGGACTTGCATTGCACTGGCCTCATTATTAAAATTTGATTTGGGATTAGTAAACTGCCTTAACTTTTTTTTTTCTTAAAATTAAATTTGTTCTTCTTTCGGCTGCTCCTTAACTTAAATGGTAGCACGAAGATCTTCTACAGATATTTTACACCTTTTCCTCTTAAGCTTCTGTACTGTTCTCCCTCTCAGCTGCCTGCTATTTGCCTTTCTATGAGGTTAACTTTGGTTTTCTCTGTCTCTTCTCCTAACTTTGCGCTCCTCTTACTTATAAGCTCTCCACTTGCACTGTTTATATTCCCCCGTATTAATGAACCCTTACACTGTCGCCCATTTAGGGCTCGTTTATACTTCACGCTCAGAACGCGTACGTGCCTGCATCATGGCTGACACACATTCCCAGCATTCATTTGATGCGTCCCTTGAGCAGGTCCTCAGAAATTAATGCGACATGTGCGCGACTTGCGGTACCAGTAAAAAGTCGGAATGTTACATCAGAGTCTCTGGTTACTATCTACATGTGACAGAAAGCCTCTATGTGGATCCTATGGGATCTATATGCACGCTTCAAAGTTTGATGAATGGTTCGATGTGGTGAAGCAAAATGCTGACATACCAATGCTTTAGAGTGCTTTTACATTCAAGTGTCACATATTCCCGATTGTAATGACACGATACATTTTAAAAGTGTGAGGTGTATTTTTCTGCAACTTCACAACAGCAACATAATGTACAGAGCTGTATTTCAGCCACAGGAAAAAAAAAATTAAGGACATGGTGAAAACGTGTATTTTGTGATTAAAGTGGAAGTTTCGGCTTTAATCTCGAAATGTCCACTTTAACCTCGTAATTTACTTTAACATTAAAGCAGACCATCGTAAACGTCATCCCAGTTTTTAATTGCTATAAGCTACTTGGACCTGACTGCAGCGGCAAGCAGCAATGGATCACCACACAGAACACATTAAATATATGATATTCCAACTCTCTGCAAATTTAGAATCTTTAGATTTATACTTGATATCACTTTCATGATGAAATGTATTAAAGTATGTAAGTTACATTTTACAGATAAATTGTTAATTTCGTTTAAATAATGAATATTGTTAATAATTACACACATGGGAGTGACACGGTGGCGGAGCGGTAGCATTGCTGTCTCGCAGGGAGTCATGTCGTTGGTATTCCCTGCTTGGAGTTTACATGTTTTCCTGCTTGGTTTCCAAACTCTGCTCCGGTTTCGTTCCAAAGATATGCAGTTTTGGGGATTTGGTGCCACTTAAATGACACCAGTGTATGTGAGTGCTTGTATTCACCTTGCAATGAGCTAATGGTCTAGGGATTATTTCTGCATTGTGCCTAGTGCTTGCTGGAATGGACACATCCCTGGATTGATGAATTTAATCATTAAACATCCTTTTCAGAGATATTGTGGTAAGGTGTCATCAGAAGTTAATGGATGTTTCAGGCAATTTACAACAAAGCGAAGCCGAACCTTTTCTCACCGTCATGATATCTCGCACTGCCACTTGCTGGATTCCTCCAGATTTACGTAAAGTATGTGCGCAAGTTTAAACGGTAAAATGCTTGTGTAGCAGGAGCATCCGCTGCAGCATGCGTTGCGTCACGTGAAGTATAAACACGGCCTTAACTGTTCTACTTCTGGACCGCTAAGGACTGTTTAATCTAAAATAAAAAAATAAATAAAACTTTACTACCTTATTTGATCCTACAGCCCCTTGTGCCTGATCGGCATCTTAACACTGGCCGCTTACCTGTGCACTGCTGAGCCTTACCCTTTAACTGCTTTGAAGTCAACAACGGCCTTTTTTTTGTTTCCTTTAAACTAAGGAATCACCGTTACAACGACGCAGTTATTTACTTACAAATGCCGATATCAGTTACTGCTGCTTTCTACCCTTCTTCCTCGATGCTAATTCAAATACAGATAACAAGAACAAGTACAAGTAACTTTTCCAAGCGCACCTCCAAACACCCAGCTACTTTTGCTCTTGTGTGGGCGAAAAAAAACAAAAAAAAAAACCTTCTAAAGGAAAAAAGCTTTAAAAATTCCCACACGGTTCCTTAGTGGCAACCAAAACACACGTTTTTAAGAGTAAAATGTATTTTTTTATTTAAATCTCACACCACAGAACAGCCCAAAAACTCTCAACAGTCCCTAGCATTTGCAAAGCACATGTCAGCACAAAGCACACGTCAGCCACAGAATGGCAAATTTGAGGTCAACTCCAGCAACCTGAATAATAAGAATAGTAATAAATAATAAAAGCAATAAAGCAAACCCATTCATAAAACCAACCTACGCCCCTTTGTAAAAACAGGACATTAAAAGCATATCAACTTTAAAATGACTAAATCAGCAATAAATAATGTCTATTAAAAAGCAAAGTTCTAAAATGTCCTCATCAGGCTTGAGTCCCATGGACTCTTTTTTAAACAGTCAGCCCACTTGCTGTTTCGCACTGCTGCAAAGAACTTTTTTACAAAACATTCATACCATAAGCTAAGCATTTTTGAAATCAAACAATATTTAAATCCAATATGCTCCAATATGCTTAATTTAATAAAAAATAATCAAATGCTTGATAGTACAAGACAGTTTGTGAAAATATCAGCACACATATTTTAAATAAATTATTTATTTGGCTACGTACAGAAGAAAAATCGGTAACACTTTACATTAAGTGTCCATAATTACACTGTAACTACTATGTAATTAGCTGTATAAGTACAGGGTAACTATGAGTTATTACTCCGTACTTACTGTGTAATACAAAGTAACATTATAGTTAATTACTCAGTTGTCATTGTTATTCTACAGTTTACATAATTACAATGTAGAATTTTATCACTGATCCAAAAACAAATGTACTTACATAGTTACATTGTATCTGTACTTTCAAAATGTAATAAAAAAATCAGGGTATGTAACTACAACTATGTAACAGATGTTCCATGGTCTGGGAAATTGTAATGGAGAATTGCAGTGATAACTGCATAGGTTTTCAGTGATATTTCAAGATCTTTTCTAAATGGTGAAAATGCCTTTGCAAAATGGTTAACACTTTTTCCCCAAAATCTAGAGGGGCACCTCCTTAACATGTTTTGCTTAAACAAGCAATGTCAAATTCTTGTAGTTGTGCTACATTATTTATTGTTGAATTTTTTGGGCTATTATTATACCCATCTCTAACATAATACTGCCAAACTTGCATCATTCAATCAAGGTACACAGGGTCACAGAGCCATTCCTAGCATCACCGGACACAAGGCAGGCAATAGCCCAGGATGGGGAGCCATCCCATTACAACCGGGCACAAGGCAGGCAATAACCCAGGATGGGGAGCCATCCCATTACAAGACCCACTGACAAACATACCAACAGTCACACTCTTACACATATGGCCATATAATCCATCCTACATGTGCATGGGATGTGGCAGTAAAACCCATGAAGAAGACATAGGGACACATGGATAGAATGTTCAAATTTTACACACATATTCAGCCATCCATTATCCAGCCCACTATATCCTAACACAAGGTCATGGGGGTCTGCTGGAGCCTCCAGACAGAATTCCATCTCAGGATAATGGATCTGTGAGGCAAAAGGGTTAACTATTTTGCAAAGGTGATTTCACCATTTAAAACAGATCTTGAAATATCATCGAAAACCTATACAGTTATCACTGCAATTCTCCATTACAATTGCCCAGACCATGGAACATCTGTTACATAGTTGTAGTTACATACCCTGATGTTTTTATTACATTTTGAAAATACATATACAATGTAACTATGTAAGTACACTTGTTTTTGGATCAGTGATAAATTATTACATTGTAATTATATAAACTGTGGAATAACAATGACAACTGAGTAATTAACTATAATGTTACTTTGTATTACACAGTAAGTACGGAGTAATAACACTTCATTTCTGTAAGTGTTCCGTTATTTGTTTTTCCAACATATGTTTTCGAGTGTCCCCTCACCTGGAGGCACTGTCATATAATGTTTTAGAGTGTCATTTTTCCTGTAAAATTGATTTTTTGGGGGGTTTTGGGCGTGTTTTTGTCAGTCTGTAAAAGTGGCGTACAACTCAGACAAACTGGTTCTCAGCAGTGACTTGGGAGTCCAAGATGCATCCATACATCGTCCCCATGCTGTTCCCAGTCCATTTGGGTGGTGTTTCTGTCACTTTCTGACCTTTTCCAATGGACCAGGCACCCTCCCCTCTTCAGAGCAGGGGGTGCCTGGTTGTCTCCCATTGACTTACATTATACTTGAACATCGCAATGTGTTTGGACCGAACACTTTGGTGCTCGCTCATCACTAGTAATTAACTATAACGTTACTTTGTATTACACAGTAAGTACGGAGTAATAACTCATAACTATATATACATATATACTATATATGCACTGTACTTATACAGGTAATTACATAGTAGTTACAGTGTAATTATGGATACTTAATGTAGAGTGTTATAAAAAATCTTTTTATATTTAGAACTCAAGACATTTCTCTGTTTTTGGTTTGAATGGGAAAAAGGTTGCATATTAAGGAACACTGTAAGATATGTTATAAAGATATTCTTCTTACCATTGTGTAAGTATGAGCCACATTTAAAAGGTCCATACATCCTTGTGCGTCAGCAAATGATCGAATTCCTAAACAGTTGGAGGGATGTAGTTGTTTCTTTAAAAAGTTACAGCAAACTTGAATGACTTGAGAAAGTTGAAGAAGGCAGGCTGCAGCTAGAAGACTTTCTATTGTGTCTTCCTTCAGTTCCAGAACACCTGTTGATTTTTAAAAATTAAAAGGGATGTGTAAGCAGTTTAACTATGCTTGCATTACATCTAGAAATTAGTATGTCTTACACAGGATCATGCAATTTATGAAGACATTAATCCATTATAATTAAGATAATAAGTTACAGAATTAAAATAAAAACTTAGAAAAAATATATCACTTTAATAAATAATATTATTTTGCATTTATAAGAGAAATTTGATCTTGACACACCCATGTGCACTTACCTCTGTCTAACAGCTTTTCCTGTCCTATTCTATACTCAATGTTATAGTCTTTAAGAGAATAAAAGGGCTGGAGCAATGATTAAGAAAGGAGAAGTGCAAGCCACTTTATGAACTGTAAGAAAGGCAGATCCATTTAAATTTGTATACAGCAGGTGCATGGTTGTTTAAACAAAATAACTGGTGTGCAGTAGGCAGCATGGTGCAGCATATTAAAATAAAATTACTTATGATTTCATTATGGCATAGTTACATTCAGTTTTTGCAATTCAATGTTATATTGAAAGAAGAAATATAAATGTTATGTTTGTTCATGACTAACTGTTGCAGGTTTATATATATATTTATATATATATATATATATATATATATATATATATATATATATATATATATATATATATATATATATATACTATAAAATACTTCAGCGGAGAAGTAGTGTGTTAAAGAAGTAATGAAAAGAAAAGGAAACATTTTAAAAATAACATAAGATGATTGACAATGTAATTGTTTTGTCACTGTTGTGAGTGATGAGTGTTGCTGTCACACACACACACATATAAACATATATATATATATATATATATAGGATATCAATTAAATGTGATGAATAAGTCAGGGCGGCCATAACGATGAACATATGTCATTGCGTCTTGTGTACGCTCGTGCATATAGCGAGGTCCTCCAGTGAAGGAAGATGGTAATATCACAGCCTGACCAAGTTCTGTTAAATCAGTGTCGTTTTTGTCAATAGCATCTTTTAAGTGAATGTAATTTTCAGCCCGTAGTTTTTGATTTAGTCTGATATAATTTAGTCTTTCGGATTCAATTTTTGCGTACATATCAACTAAAAACTGATTTAATAAAGTTCTGAAGAAAAGGATATTATTAGCATGATGTTGTCTGATCATAAGGCGGTATGAATAGAAGCTTGCTGCAGAGACGGTTTTGTTCATAGGTAACCTATTGGTAGCATGAACTTGAGGCATACACACAGAATAGCCGTCTTCACCATAGCAGATAATGAGAGGATATTGAAGTGCATCATAGGATCTGTGGGTTTCTTTAATGCGTTGAAGTTTATTGTCTCTGGTTTTCAAGACAATATCTCTATTGTTGAACGTTTGCCCAACGATGACAACACCAACTTGATGAACTGTGGGTTTATTAAATCTGCCTTTGTGTGCATGTAATGGTTTTTTGTCTGTGTGAATGAGAACTTTGAAGTCTTTGTCATCATCTGAAATACTGTCCATTGTGGAGCAGAAGTCCTGGATGTAAGTGTTACAGTCATGGAGCATTTTTTGTAATTGCTTCACCAGGGGCATGTTAAGTCCAGAAAAATTAGCACAGCGGATTTGTGCTTCCTTTTCATCATCCCCGACGAAGTAAATTTGCAAAAATTTGTGTTCCTCACTTGGCATAGGTAAAAGACTGCCAATCAAGTGATACACTTGTCCCTGAACTTTAAATGAAGGCATAAAATTTCCCTCAACGATTTGGTTAGCCAGTTTCTGTAGCCGAGGATCAGACCGCCAAGGTCCCCGCCTTCGGCTACCACCCAACTCACACTGCACCCAACCTCCTTGGCCCCTCCCATAGGTGGTGAGCCCATGGGGAGGAGGACCCACGTTACCTCTTCGGGCTGTGCCCGACCGAGCCCCATGGGTGCAGGCCCGGCCACCAGGCGCTCGCCATCGAGCACCACCTCCAGGCCTGGCTCCAGAGGGGGGCCCCGATGACCCGCGTCCGGGCAAGGGAAAACGTTGTCCAAAGTTTTTGCTCTTCATCGGAGGTTTGTTGAACCGCTCTTTGTCTCATCCCTCACCTAGGACCAGTTTGCCTTGGGTGGCCCTACCAGGGGTATAAAGCCCCGGACAACATAGCTCCTAGGATCATTGGGACACGCAAACCCCTCCACCACGATAAGGTGAGCTTGGTCCGCATTGCCGGCAGTAAGTCGAGCCCGTTTCCAGTGACAGTTGGACTCCGCCAGGGCTGCCCTTTGTCACCGATTCTGTTCATAACTTTTATGGACAGAATTTCTAGGCGCAGCCAGGGTGTTGAAGGGTCGGTTTGGTGAACTCAGGATTGGGTCACTGCTTTTTGCAGATGATGTTGTCCTGTTTGCTTCATCAGGCCGTGATCTTCAGCTCTCTCTGGATCGGTTCGCAGCTGAGTGTGAAGCGGCTGGGATAAGAATCAGCACCTCCAAATCTGAGAGCATGGTCCTCAGCCGGAAAAGGGTGGAGTGCCCTCTCAGGGTTGGGGGAGAGATCCTGCCCCAAGTGGAGGAGTTTAAGTATCTCGGGGTCTTGTTCACGAGTGAGGGAAGAATGGAGCGTGAGATCGACAGGCGGATCGGTGCGGCGTCCGCAGTGATGCAGGCTCTGCATCGGTCTGTCGTGGTGAAAAAGGAGCTGAGCCGTAAGACAAAGCTCTCAATTTACCAGTCGATCTACGCTCCTACCCTCACCTATGGTCATGAGCTATGGGTAGTGACCGAAAGAACGAGATCGCGAATACAAGCGGCTGAAATGAGTTTCCTCCGCAGGGTGTCTGGGCTTTCCCTTAAAGATAGGGTGAGAAGCTCAGTCATCCGGGAGGGGCTCAGAGTAGAGCCGCTGCTCCTCCGCATCGAGAGGAGTCAGATGAGGTGGCTCGGGCATCTGATCAGGATGCCTCCTGGACGCCTCCCTGGTGAGGTGTTCCGGGCACGTCCAACCGGGAGGAGGTCCCGGGGAAGACCCAGGACACGCTGGAGGGACTATGTCTCCCGGCTGGCCTGGGAACGCCTTGGGAATCTCCCGGAAGAGCTGGAAGATGTGGCCGGTGAGAGGGAAGTCTGGGCCTCTCTGCTTAAGCTGCTGCCCCTGCGACCCGACCTCGGATAAGCGGAAGAGGATGGATGGATGGATGGATTTGGTTAGCACCAAATGATGTCATTTAAAATGCGCTGTTGTACTTTCGAATGTTGTTCAAGAAATGCTCACTTTGAGGATGTTGGCCATTTAACAGGCCCTCAAGAAGGTGAGGAAGGTTACATAAAGGAGTGAGAGATACTTTACCACCGTTACAGCACAAACCAGGAGATTCGCATTTCCACTTCTTTGCTTGACAATAGTCACAGTGAACATTCATAGATCCAATGTGTACTGTTTTGTCAGACTCATAATGTATGTTTGGGTCGTACGCTAATCCACAATTGGCTTTTTTGAGCCAAACCTTTTGTTTTCGTATGAGCCGCTTTTCATTATTGGGATCGTATCTAGAAACAGAAGCTCTATTAACTTGTGGATTTGCCTCCGTGTATTTAGTGACAGCATCTCTATGAACTTGTGGATTCGCTTGCGAGTATTTAGCGACAGCGTCCCTATGAACTTGTGGATGTGCTTGCGAGTATTTAGCGACAGCGTCCCTATGAACATTGTGGATGTGCTTACGAGTATTTGGCGATAGCTGCACGAAGTTGATTCCGTCTAGCTGTATCAGAAAATCTACCACGACGTCTGATATGTCTCCTTTTTACTGTGTTCTCATAGCTTGGATTGCCACTGTAATAATCAGCTGGATTTGTGTTGAAGTGACATTGAGCATGTATCAATCGATGTAAGTATACAACCGCCTTCATCAATAACTTCGCATCCAGCTTTTGAGAGTTGAAATATTCATAAACATCAAAGTGTCCACTACTCAAATTGTCACCTGTGAATCTAAGATGTTTAAGAGGCAGTGACGGTTCTCCAAAGGTGTAAAATATCTGCCCATTTCGGTACACTTGAAAGCGACAACTAAACAATTCAGCGGCAGCCATCAACTCACATGCAGAAACATAGGTGAAGGGCTTAAGCATTTCAGCCTTATAGTGCTCCTGTGTACTATAATTATCTCCTGTACCATCATCAGTCCACACTTTGAACCTCTCCTAGTCATTTAATACATAAGACACAATGTCCTTGCGGATATCAAAAGTGAGCCTGATATGTCCGTGCAATATGTAACACAGAGAATGGAAAAGGCAGGCGCCATCTCCGGGCATGGACACCACTCGGTAAGTGATAGTTCTTTGATTGATGGTGATCATGTCGATAGACATTTTAATAGGGGTATAGTTGGAAGAATAAAGGGAATGGGTACTTGATCAGTAAAGAAAGTATAAAATACCTATACAATAAGTATAACAATTGAAATAAACGAACAATAAAACAGCGGAGAACCTGTGGATTAAATAAAAAGGCTGCTTAGTTGGCGAAGCAAGGAAAAACGACGGCCTTATATGGCGTTTCTTTATAAAATAGCGGAGAAGCTATGTAAAGACTGCTTGACAAAAAAACAGCGGAGTGGCTTATATGGGCAGGCAGTCAGCCAAAGAAGGGAAGCAATAAATAACTGTAATCGTAATAAAGGAACAAAAAAATAGCGGAGAGTCCGCGGATTAAATAAAGGAAATGGGTATTTGAACAGAAAAGTAAGTCTAAAATAGCTACACAATAACTGTAAGAATCGTAACAAATGAACAATAAAATAGAAGAGAACCCGTCAATTAAATAAAACCTACACAATAAGTATAAAAATCGTAATAAATGAACAATAAAACAGCGGAGAACTCGTCAATTAAATAAAAAGGTTGCTTCGTTGGTGAAGTAAGGAAAAAGGACTTTCTTATATGTCGTTCGTTTATAAAACAGTGCAGAAGGTGTAAAAAAGCTGCTTCCTTGGCGAAACACGGAAACGATTGAAGACACCGCGGTGAACACAGAAGAGAACCTGTGGATTAAATGAGACCCACACAATAACTATAAAAATCGAAATAAATGAACAATGAAACAGCGAAGAACCCGTGGATTAAATAAAAAGGCTGCCTCATTGGCGAAGCAATGAAAAAGGACTTTGTTCTATATCGTTCGTTTATAAAACAGTGCAGAAGCTGTGAGAAAGCTGCTTCCTTCGCAAAGCAAGGAAACGACTCAAGACACCTGAGGGAAGAATGGCCGTATATGGGCAGGCAGTCAATTACATGGGAGGCGTGCTGAGTTGCGCAGCAGCCTTACTTATGAATATGCTAAGCACATTCCTTCAGCCGCCATGCCTCCCACGGCGAGCGACCTGCCCGCTATGGCCGTATACAGTATAGGAAAGAAGGTTTCAGTTATGACCATCAGGTTTTGGGAAGCGCTGATCAATGTAATCATGCACATTATTTTTTTTAATGCGTTATGGAGCACATGCATCGAAGCTTCTCATCTGTGCGATTGTCAATGCAACCTTTTTTTAATGCGTTATGGAGCACATGCATCGAAGCTTCCCAGCTGTGCAATTGTCAATGTAACCTTTTGTAAGTAGTGCCTGGAGGATTCAGTGTATATGTCACTCGCTCGCTTCTTATTGTTTCGCTGCCTTCTCAATTATATACTGCATGTTTTCTTCAGCGCGTTTTGGAGCTCTTCCTGGTTTTCTACGTAGTGCGTTGACAGTCAGTTCACGTGATTACGTGGGAGGCATGATGATGTCACAAGAAACTCTGCCCCCACGGCTTTCCAGCTGAACTCCATTACAGCATATGCCGAAAAATAGCTTCCAGTTATGACCATTACGGGTAGAATTTCGAAATGAAATCTGCCCAACTTTTGTAAGTAAGCTATAATGAATGAGCCTGCCAAATTTCAGCCTTCTACCTACACGGGAAGTTGGAGAATTAGTGATAAGTGAGTCAGTGAGTGAGTGAGTCAGTCAGTGAGTCAGTGAGGGCTTTGCCTTTTATTAGTATATATATATATATATATATATATATATATATATATATATCTGAAAGGATAAAATGTTGAACTTGTTATTTGAACACAGCATGATCTTTTAATAAAGAATAATGAAGATTACATGCCTGCTGGTCTTTGTTCCCTTTGTGACAGTGCAAAGCAAGCCCCCCGATACATCTGTGTGTTTAAGAATCTCTCACGAAAGTAGCAGCTTGAGTTGGCATCCTTAGTGGAGGTCCTGCGTTGAGTGAGTATCCTACCCCACATTTTACGGACAATGCCATAGCCAGAGATATTAAGGTCAACCCTGTGGCTAACAAGCAAGCCACCATAACAGTTCAAGAATCTGCCTTTAGTTTTGAGCCCCCGCCAGTCCAACACTTCTGTTAGGAGTCTGTCAGCGATTACAGCTCTCACATCCTGCCCCTTTGAAAAACCATTTGACAGAGACCACTATGTCTTCAAATGTCCTATTCAAAGTCCACACTCCACAGTTGGATGCCCTCAGGAGTTGGAGATGCCAAGGCCTCAAAGGCTAATTCATGCCAATCTAGCACCAGATTCTGCTTATCAGTCCTGTCTGACATCACCTTCTGTGACGGGGCAGCAGGTCACTTTGCTCATCTTAAGTTGGCACTAGGAAATCTACTGTTAAAAGATGCAACATAGTTGTTCAAATATCAGGTACTTTTACATCTTAAACTTGAAGAGGCTCACTTAATAGCTGATTTCTTTTTAAAGTCTGACACGCCATATCCATATACTATGGCAACTCTAACAGAAATTATGGCCAACCTCACCAGTTAGCCTTAAATAAAATAGCAGCAGTAATGGATGTGCCTGATGTACAGCCAGGAGATGTGTCCAGCTTTGAAAGGTTTGCCTTGCAGGTTCCAGCTTTAGTGGGTCATTTACAGACATAGGGCCCAGAGGGTGATGCTGAATTAAGGTGTGGTTCACATGTAGCCTGGCACCTTGCTAAGCACCCACAAGAAGCAGACAAGTGTGCCACAAACCAGGTAAAGTATACACACTGTGAGACTTAGGCAAGTGGCTTCAATTTGAGACTTGGTGTCAAGATTATGAAGGGCAGACCAGAAGTAAGAGTCAGATAGTGTAATGTATAAGGATGATAAGTGAAAAGACCTGGGCATCAAACCTAAGCAGACCACTATCCTTCATAGCTCTAACCAACCTTTTCCCTTAATAAACCAAGATGCCACATCAGAATCAACTCATCCAGTCCAAATGACAGTGACAGCAAGGTATTTTGTTCATATTACAATAATACAGAACACCTGAGTCAATGTCCCACCTTCACGAAGTTTAATAAGGAGCAAATGATTAGTTGGATTAGAAACTAATAATAGATGCTGAAGATGTGTTAGAAACCACCAAGCAGATCAATATACATTAAAACAACCCTGTCACTTATGCAATAAAAAAGCATCTTCAGTTTCTCCATGTATGGAATGACTGTACATCCAAAAAAGACCCTACATCAAATCCGTCAATTAGTGCCTTCAATGAAATCTATACCTAGACAGGCCAGAAGACTCAGGTCATGTTCTTTTGCATCATAATGATCAGACTTTAGATACCTACCCTATTTTAAATGATGGGGTTTGAGAGAACTATTCTGTTGACAGAAGCTGCATGCACATTGAGACTTGAAGGGCAACAGGAGGATCTAACATTAAAAACAATTCGTCAAGATCAAAAAAACTTCAGTGTCATTTGAAATATCTCCAATTTCACAGCCTCAAAGGAGCTACCCTATTTTGAAATCCTTCACTGCTGAGCAGCTTAGACTAACAGAACACACCAACCCTTTTGACAGTCTTCAACAAAGGTATTAGAATTTAAAGCATCCACCTATGCCTATCCACAAAGCCTGTCCCTTACTATTAATTGGTACTGATCACCCGTATCTGATTACTCCCATTCGAACTGTACACTTTGGTTCACCAGGAGGGCCAGCACCCATGAAGACCCGGTTGGGATGGACTTTGCAATGGTCCTACACGTTTGCTGCAAGGACAGCTTGAACCACAACAGTGTCTCCATGTCTCCCTTGCATCTGATATGGCTGATCTGATCAATGATGTTTAAAGAATTTGGCAAGCTGATACAACCCCTTACTAAAAAGAGAAGCAAGTTATAAAGTCTCGACAGGACAAAGAGGCCCTCACCCTTCTGCACACCAAGACTGTAAGAGTTATGGTAGAAGGAATCAATTACCATGCTACACCTTTGTTGCATAAGAAGGATATGCCTTACGTACAGACGCATAAACAAGCTGTTTTGCCTGGCTTTAGGAGTGCTGAGAAGCACCTGCTGAGGGAGCCAGTTAAGGCAACAGTTTATACAGAAGAGATTAAGAAGATGGAGCAAGATGAGTATGTCCTTAACCTCCTGCTAGAGGGTAACCCGCCCAGTGGTGAGTCCTGGTTAGTTCCACATCACTTGGTCCAGCACAATGGAAAGAAAAGGGTAGTGTTTAATTATTCCTTTAAATATAGAGGCATTAGTTTAAATAACTGCCTCCTACCAGGTGCCTGCCCCTCACTTTTGAGTGTGCTGCTACGTTTCTGTGAGCATACAGTGGCTATAAGTGGGAGACATTAAGGCAATATTTCACCAGGTCTGTCTGTTACCAGAAGGCAGATGTCTTCTTCGCTTTCTGCCAGGTGATTCAGAGTCAGATTCCACACTCCAGGTTTACAAATGGCAAGTGCTTCCATTTGGCACTTCTTGCAGCCACAGTTGTGCCATCTATTCCCTCTAGCAGCACTGCAAAGACTGTACAGAACCTGGTGATGACATGAGATCTACAGTAGAGTGGAGCCTTAATGCGTAAAATTTACTGCAGAGCCTATGTTCACCTACTTCAGCGAGGCAGCTGGTAGACAAATTGAGAGGGCACCTATCTGCTCGTCGATCTGAGATTTTTCCAGTGGACCAGTAACATGCCTAGCATAATCAAACACCTGACCAGAGGCGCCTGTTCTAACGGAGCTGAACTTTGGCTGTATCAGAACTGTTCATGTGTACAAGAATCCACCTTAGGGCTGAAATGGGACTGTCAGGTGGATGTACTGGAATATGCCTTTTGCCCTTTAAACCATGGAATACCTACTATGTGCTACTTATACTGAGCACTAACCCACAAGTTTGACCCTCTCGGACACATACTTCATTACACCACAAGAGCAAAGATGCTGGTCCAGTGGCTGTGGGATAAGCAGCAGGACTAGGATGACCCAAAGCTGCCAATGGACTTGCTGCAAGCTTGGCAACACTAGGAAGGAGAGTTTCCAACCTTAACTAGTATGACTACACCCTACCAGGGGCCTCATGTATAACGCTGTGTGTAGAATTCGCACTATAACATGGCGTAAGCACAAAAGCCGAAATGTGCTTACGCACAGAAAAATCCAGATGCAGGAATCTGTGCATACTCCAGCTTCCATGTTTTTCCGCTACATAAATCCCGGTCAGCATGAAAAATAATGCTCGTGCACATGGTTTATGTAATGCCCCAACTCCTCCCAGAATTACACCTCTTTGAATATGCAAATGAATATAAATCGCCCTTAAGCTCAGCCTTCAGTGAAAAGACAATGGGAAAAGCACGGGGGGAAATATAAGAATTTCAGCGAATACCAAGTGGAGGCAAAGGAAAAGCATACAATTTCTTTATTTAAACCATGATATAATCAACAAAAGGAAGTTGATCAAGTGACATAGCGTGCTGGAGAAACTTGAAAGCTCAGATATCAAAGTCGCCGTGAAAAGGAGAGTCGTACTCCACCGTCTGTGTCATAAGAAAGCTTATTGCCGTACAGACAAAAAAAAAATAGGCACACAGTGGGAAAAAAGGAACGAAATGTCAACTTCAATCTCGAAATTTCCACTTTTATTTTGTCATTAAACTAGAACATCATAAACGTCATCTTAAAATTGTTTAATTAACCAGTTTCTCAAATCACATCGTAATTAAAGTTAAATGCTTTGTTTTGTATGTGATTTTCTATGTGCTCTATGTGTGTGAATCACTACTTGCTTCTTAAACCCTCTCTTCCTCCGACTGGACACAGAATCCATTACATTTGTGATATTACAGCTCTCTGAATAACTAAAATACTGAGATGTATACGTGATATAATTTTCATGATGATAGGAGTTAAAGTACAATACTAAACATGGGTTTTACAGGGCAGTGATTGTGTGCGACTTTCGATGAAATTATTCATTGCAGCAGTACTCATGGGCGGCTCTAGGCAGAGAAAGAATCGGTGGCCCCTTCGCTCGCCAATGTCAATATGGTATCTTATGCATGGTGGATGGCCACGTCCGTTGTGGACACTGCATAGACGCCTTGTGCTCATGACACAAGCATTTAACTTTTGTCAAAATTTACCGCTGCATTTTTAGCTGTGTCGTTATTTTCTCTTTCTGTTTTATATTCAGTATATATTGGCGTGGCCGCCCCTGCAGTCCTTGCTTTTCTTTCTCCAAGTAACCGATCGCCACACAATCAGCTCTGTAATAGATGTTAAGCCATCTGTAAGCTTAGAGCGCTGATTCTTCAAAACGTTTAAGGAACATTGAACTATCCTCGTAGTACATGTTTAATTATTCTATTCTTCACGCCATTCCCAGTGAAGAATATGGATTATTTAAATGAAGTTAAAGTTTTACCTGTATAATATAATAAACATATTTTGCTGCATTTCATCTTAAAAGTGATATCTTCATCATATATAAATACGCGCTTTATAAAGTGGCTCAGGTTGTGCAATATTATAACTTTACTGCAAGTTTACAGTGAGGTAATTGTACTTATAAGTACAAACAGTTCTACAGGGAGCAATTGATTGAGCGCGTTTATAGTTCTTGGGATGAAACTGTTTCTGAACCACGAGGTCCGTACAGGAAAAGCTTTGAAACATTTTGTTGTGGCTGAGTTAGCGTGTGCTTGACTCTGTATCCTGATAATTCTCTTTATGATCAGCTGCTTCTGTGATTCCCCACTCAGATACAGTTATATAAATACTCTGAGTTGTGCAGTGAGAGTAATATGGAAAAAGATGATCCACTGTGGCAACCCTACGGGGGCACGGGAGCAGCTGAAAGAAGAAGAAGAAGAAGAAGAAGGTGCAGTGAGAGTAACAACACTAAAGCAGGTGGTTGGATTGGATTACTATTTCTATTCCCTGGACCATTATATTGTTACAAGTTAATTACAATCAGATGCATTACACTAATAAACAATATGCGGTTAGTTTCAGTGTATTTATAAAGGCGCGTCAGGAAAATAAGGAGTAACCACACAGGAACAGTAGCATTGCTTTAACGCTGGGTGCCGCCAGTCTGCAAAATCGAGTGGAGAACTTGCGTACGACAAGGTGTGAGTGAAAAAATGTGTGTGGCTTTACACAAAGTGTAGGTTTTATACATCGCTATTTTAACGTGGAAAAGTTCTTACGCAACATTTCTGTGCGTACGCACCGTTTATACATGAGGCCCCAGGTGTTTGCCTGCCTACCTCTACTAGACAGGTTCATGTTTTTTGCAGTGCCTCAGAAAAGGCCTGTTTCTTACTTGTGCACAGAAGATAAGCACATAATGGTCAGGTCTAGCATTGCCCCTAAATGCCAGCATACCATATTTAGACTCAAACTGTGTATGGCCCTTAATGGAGCTCAGCTTGCTAAACTTATTTAATCTGAGCTGAAGATAGAAATTCGCCAAGCAATCCTGTGCTCTGACTCCACTATTGTACTGTCCTGGATAAACTCAGTCATATAAATTTAAAGTGTTTGTTGGAACTAGAATATCGGAGATCCAGGAGCTCACAGAGGACTGTGTCTGGAAATATGTACCCTCTGTCTGCAATCTAGCAGATGACCTGGCCAAAGGAAAAACCTTGACTGAGTTTTCTGTGCCTAACCAGTAGAGCCAAAGCCCTTCTTTCCTTTAAGCTCAAATCTGAGTAGCCAGATGCACCACGTATTGAACCCACGGAAGAGAAGTCAGAACAACATAAAGACATCTTCTGTGATGTCACTATCACTACTACCCCACATATTCCAAATCTCAGTGATTATAATACTTGGAGTGATTTAATAGATGTTGTAGTTTAAAAAAGCAAAGCAGATGCTGAGCCGGAGGGATGACTGAGTGCAGCAGACTACCAGGTGGCAGAGCTGCAGATTTTCCAAAGAGCACAACAGGACAGTTTCCCTCAACAGTACAGTTACAAAACAAGAGGGCAGTACCCGCCACCAACCATTTGCATAATTTGTCACCAGAATTTGACCAGACCAGTCAATTTATTAAAGTGGGAGGTTAACTGCGTTGTACTATAGGATTGGAGTTTGCAACTGTTCACCCAGTAGTTTTAGAGCCTCATCATCCTGTCACCAGACTAATCATTCAAGGCTGTAAGTTTGCCATCCAGGGCCTGAACAGGTTTTTTTAAGGGATAAAGAAAATGTTTCTGGATTTGAAGGCACAGAGAAGCCATCTGGAAACTCCAACATACATGTCACAACTGTCGATTGTGGAAGCCTAAACCTGTCATTCTCAAAATGGTAGACCAGCCACCTGCTTTCTTTACTTTCTATAGCACTGATATGGACTGTTGTAGGCCTTTTCATATCAAAATAAGACATTATGAAAAGAGATAGAGTATAATTTTTAAGTGACTTACCACTAAATGTGTACATTTACACCTTTTTACAAGTGTTGATACCAATTCCTTTTTCATGGTATTAAGAAGGTTTACTTACTATTGTCTGATCAGAGTACAAACTTTCATGGTGAGGGGCGAGAGCTTAGAGAAGCCTTTGCAAGTCTAAGCTCTGACTTGCAGCACCACTTAGCTAAAGAAAAACATATGTTTTGGTTTAACCCACCAAGTGTTCCTCATTTTGGTGGTGCACGGGAAAGGGGGATAAGATCAAAAAAACAAGCACTCCACACTGTAATTGGTTCACAGGCTGAGATGGAGGAGGTACTCCGGACCATACTCACTGAGGAAAAGGGGATTTTAAATAGTAAATTGTATCCTCCAATGTAGTGGATATTGACCTGGGGCCTCATGTATAAACAGTGTGTATGCACAAAAATGTTGCGTAAAAACGTTTCCACGTTCAAATCGCGATGTATAAAACCTAAACTTGCCGTAAAGCCATGTACATTTCCATGGTAGCTGATACCCTGGCGTACACAAGTTCTCTGCTCGGTTTTGCAGACTGGCGGCACCCAGCGTCAAAGCAGTACTACTGTTCCTGTTCCTTTCTTTTTTAGATCCACATCCCTGATGCGGCTTTTGTAAATACAATGAAATTGTTTATTGCATCTCATTGTAATTAACCTGTAACAATATAATGGTCCACAGAATGGTCAAACTATTCCAAATACCATAACTACTTTAGCGGTGTTACTCTCACTGCACCTTGGATCCCACATCGGATTATCTTTTCCAATATTACTCTCACTGCACCACTCAGAGTATTTATATTATGTATCTGAGTGTGAATCACAACTGTACAGCAGCTGATCAGAAAGAGAATTATCGGTATACAGCATCAAGCACACGCTGCCTCAGCCATGCTGTCTATTGAACTGCTCTCATATGACAAACGCTTCTAAGCTTTTCCAGTACTGACCTCGTAGTTCAGAAACAGTTTCATCCCAAGACATCTAAACGCACTCAATCAGTCCATCAAGTGCTCCCTGTAGAACTGTTTGTACTTACTAGTACAATCACCTCACTGTAAACTTGCACTACAGTTATAATGTTACACAACCTGAGCCACTTTATAAAGCATGTACTTACATATGATGACGATATCATTTTTAAGATGAAATGCAGCAAAACATCTTTATTATATTATACAGATAAAATTTTAACTTTAACACTAGAATTACCAGAGCCTACGAAAAAACTCGTAATTCCGTCCCACCTTAAACTGCTTCTTAAATCCCTTCACACCTCTCCGCCAGCGCCCTTTGTTTTCTAAATGTGCTGATAAAGAGAAGCTTGGAGCAGCCGGCTATTCCATCCCCCTACCAATTTAGAACGTGCACGAACTTCTCTCAGCTCATGCCTTGATTGAGTATCTGGGAGTGAAGTGGAGTTTTAGAGTGGAAATAATAGATCGTTGTTTGGAACACACGCATTTCATGTCTGTTCCGTTTCTACAGTAATCTGTGTCAACACATTGTTAAAACAGAAACGTTTTTTTATATTCTAGTAGTAGATGACAAAATATAGGCATAAACTATATAATGTATGGAGCCTGAAGTCCAAATAGCAAAGAAATATTTTCACAAGAATAACACAATTGCGCTTTTATTCAAAAATATAACTGCAGAAACAAAAAGCCGCCTTAACATGCGACATTGACACCAGTTTACTGTAACTGCCTCCGTGGTTCAATAGACTCAGCCCCCGCTTGGGAATCAAGAGGTCACAAGTTCGATCCTGCGCCCCTCCGTTTTGAGAAGTAAACTGCTCTTATTCTTACTATTTTAGAATAAAAGCATACATTTGATTTCAGTCTGTAACAGCCGGTGCAATTTATGATCCTTGTAAAGGTTAGCTTTTTTTTTATTCACTTTTCATTCTCTCAGTCGCGTACAACCCCATCTGACACGGCTGTTTTCACTAAAGACGCGCTATAGCTCTGCAGTGTACCACGATGCATACTAACGCCAACACCCCCCCAGGAAATTCTCTGATGCGGGACCTTTCCCCAGGGAAGAAAGTACAGTGTCAGGTGCTCATTCAGTGTAATAGAAACCATAGCACAGAGAGTTGTGTGCACGGCAACAAGTACACGTGTCGTAAATGTAGGAAGGACGGTCCTTGGGGGTGTGGGAACTGTTAATATTTGAATGTGATGATTTTATATAGCACGGAATGAAAATCTGCACTTCTTAGCATTGCACCATGCAAGCTGTCGTATCAATCGCCTACTGTAACTTGCTTTCTTTTTTCTTCGGTTATACAGGTAGTTTTGAATAAAAGTGCACTTGTTTTGTTTGCGAAATGAAGTGTCTGCGTGCAGTTTTCGTGGCGTTACACGTGTATTTTTTGAGCACGATGCATACTAAAGCCCAAATCCCCCCAGACGCTGGCGAAGCTGCCTTCTTCGTATCTCACCGTCACTTGATTTTCTTTTTATTCAGTTTTATTGAGTGTCCCTGCCAGTCCCCGCATGTTGCTGTATGGTGGATATGTTCACATGTATTGTCTCTTTCTTTCAGGTGTGTAATAGAAACCACAGCATAGAGAGACATTGCTTCTTACAGGAAAAGGCGATGGAAAAGTGCACTTGAATAAAAGTGCACTTTTGTTATACTTTTACACCAATATATGTTCCTGTGTTTGAACGACACGGGCAGATGGGGAGTGTCTGATGATTGCATATAGCGCCGAAGTTACTGGTCTTTACCATTCTTTCCTCTGCATGTCCTGGAGTACAAAAGAAACAGCATACAGCAACATGCGGGGACTGGCAGGAACACTCAATAAAACTGAATAAAAAGAAAATCAAGTGACGGTGAGATACGAAGAAGACAGCTGCGCCAGCGTTTGTGTGTCAGAATCCGGGGGGGGCGGGTTTGGCGTTAGTATGCATCGTGGTACACTGCAGAGTTATAGCGCGTCTTTAGTGAAAACAGCCGTGTCAGATGGGGTTGTATGGATTGAATCTGAATGCGACTGAGAGAATGAAAAGTGAATAAAAAAAAAAGCTAACCTTTACAGGGATCATAAATTGCACTGGCTGTTACAGACTGAAATCAAATATATGCTTTTATTCTAAAACAGTAAGACTAAGGGCAGTTTACTTCTCAAAACGGAGAGACGCAGGATCGAACTCGTAACCCCTTAATTCCCAAGCGGGGGCTGAGTCTATTGAACCACAGAGTCAGTTACAATAAACTGGTGTCAATGTTGCATGTTAAGGCGGCTTTTTGTTTCTGCAGTTATATTTTTGAATAAAAGCGCAATTGTGTTATTCTTGTGAAAATGTTTCTTTGCTATTTGGACTTCAGGCTTCATACATTATATAGTTTATGCCTATATTTTGTCATCTACTACTAGAATATAAAAAACATTTCTGTTTTAACAATGTGTTGAAACAGATTACTGTAGAAACTGAACAGACATGAAATGCGTGTGTTCCAAATAACGATCTATTATTTCCACTCTAAAACTCCACTTCACTCCCAGATACTCAATCAAGGCATGAGCTGAGAGAAGTTCGTGCACGTTCTAAATTGGTGGGGAGATGGAATAGCCAGCTGCTCCAAGTTTCTCTTTATCAGCACATTTAGAAGACAAAGGGCGCTGGCGTAGAGGTGTGAAGGGATTTAAGAAGCAGTTTAAGGTGCGACGGAATTACGAGTTTTTTCATAGGCTCTGGTAATTCTAGTGTTAACTACGCTGTGCCGCAGCGCTAGCGAGCCACTAGGGCTCCGTTCACAGATTGTTCCTGCCTTGTGCTGTATTCTTAATGGTGCTGACGTGACACTGGAAGGAGAGATGGATAGAATAATTAAACATGTACTATGAAGATATTTCGATGTTCCTTAAAAGTTTTGAAGAATCGTGTTCTAAGCTTACAGATGGCTTAATATCTATTACAGAGCTGATTGTGTGGCGATTGGGTATTTGGAGAAAGAAAAGTAAGGATAGGAATTGGAGGTTAGTACTTTTAAAAGAGACAGTACTGCTACAAAAAAGTATTCCATTGAAGGTAGCACACAGCACAGCAAGCATCTTGCGTGAGACATGAACAATCACTGTGCCACCGTGTTTCCATGTTTAATAACATGCTTTAACTTAAATCTTCATGAAAATGATATCACGCGTACATCTCAGTATTTTAATTATTCAGAGAGCTGTAATATAACAAATGTAATGGAATCTGTGTTCTGTCGGAGGAAGAAAAAGCCCAGAAGCACATAGTAATTCACACATAGAGCACATAGATGATCAAATACAAAACAAAGCATTTAACATGCTATTTTAGTTACGATGGAATTGAGAAACTAGTAAATTAAATGATTATAAGATCAAGTTTAAGATGTTTTACTTTAATGACAAAATAAACTACATGATTAAAGTGGAAATTTAGAGATTAAAGTTGAAATTTCATGCTTTTTCCCCACAGTGTACCTTTTTTTTTTTTTCTCTATACCCTAATAAGCTTTCATATGACATTCAGACGGTGGGCTATAACTCGCCTTTTCACGGCGACTTTGATATCTGACAACTTCTTTTTTATTTTCGGCACTGTGCAACTTTGTGAATTTGAGCTTTCGAGTCTCTCTGACACACTATATCGCTCGATCAACTTCCTTTTGTTGTTAATACCACTGTTTAAACCAACAAATAGTACGTTTTTCTTTGCCTCCACTCAGTATTCGCTGAAATTCTTCTATTTTTCCTCTTGCTTTTGCCATTGCCTTTTCACAGAAGGCTGAGCTTAAGGGCTATTTATATTGATTTGTATATTCAAAGAGGTGTAATTCTGAGAGAAGTTGGGGCGGGACAGCAGGCGCGTGCATGTGCGTTACTTTTCATGCTGACCTGGAATTATGTAGCGGAAGAATGTGTAAGGTGGCGTACGCACAGATTTATGCATCTGGATTTTTTTGTGCGTAAGCACATTACCGCTTTTCTCCGTACGCCATGTTATAGTGTGAATTCTATGCACGGTGTTATACATGAGGCCTCTGGTTACTCCAAACGTATTACTTATTGGGCAATAAGATATTTCATTAGCACTGGTGGTGTACTTAGCTACAGATTATGGGGAAAATAAGGTGGATGTAAAGTCAAGTGATTGCGGATCACTTCTGGGGAAACTTTATTAAATACTAGCAAAATACCCACGCTTCGCAGCGGCGAAGTACTGCCTTAAACTTTTTATTAAGAAGAAAATTAAACCTTTTTAAACTGAGGGAAAATATACCAATAATTATTTGTTAAGGATCTCTTTGTATACCATGTTGTCAGTTCGGCCCTCCGGTTTTAATATGACCAAGCTGTGCACTGAGCTTACTCTTGAACATGCAACATACATGCAACATGAAAAGCAATCTTGCCTCAAATCTCACAGTTTGGATTGTTGCTGTCATAATCGGTTTGAGTTTCATGGTTTGTTTAAATTACGACAGTATTTGGAGGACTTACTGTGTTGAAGTGACATTCGGCATCTGTCAAGCGTTGTAAGCATACAACCGGTTTCATCGATAACTTCGCATCCAGCTTTTGAGAGTTTAAACATTCATAAACATCAAAGTGTCCACTACTCAAATCGTCACCTGTGAATCTAAGATGTTTCAGAGGCATTGTTGGTTGTCCAAAGGTGTAAAATATTTGGCCATTTCGGTACACTTGAAAGCGACAACCAAACAATTCAGTGGCAGCCATCAACTCACATGCAGAACCATAGGTGAAGGGCTTAAGAATTCCACTCTTATAGTGATCCTGTGTAGTATAATTATCTTCTGTACCGTCATCAGTCCACACCTTGAACCTGTCCCAGTCATTCAATACATAAGACACAATGTTCCTCTGGATATCAAGAGTGAGCCTGATATGGCCGTGTAATAAATAACAAAGAGAATGGAAAAGGCAGGCGCCATCTCCGGGCATGGAAACCACTTGGTAAGTGACAGTTCTTTGATCGATGGTGATCACCTCGACAGACATGTTAATGGGGGTACGGTTGGAACGATAAAGGAAATGGGTACCTTAACAATGTAAAGTAAGTCTAAAATGCCTACACAATAACTATAATCGTAATACACGAACAATAAAACGGCAGAGAAGCTGTGGATTAAATAAAAAGGCTGCAGTTATCAGCAGGGAGACTTGAATCCCGTGGCGAAGCAAGGAAGGGAATGTAGAGACCGGCCCTATATAGGTAGGCAGCCAACAACGTGGGAGGCGTTGGGATGGGGGACCCAACACCGCCTCAGACGGCGACCGAGCTGCAGGCTATGGATGTATATATGTACGTAAGTAGGATTCAGTTAGCGTTGGGAACCCGCGTACCAAATTTCTTGAAGATGGGCCCATAAGTAACAAAGACCGTTGGAAAGTTCAAGTTCATGGCGGCTGACAGTGGTGTCATACCACCGAAATAAGTACATATATTGGTTTCGGTTAGCGCAGGGAAGCCGCCTACCAAATTTCATGAAGATGGGGCCATAAATTAGAAAGTTCAACATGGTGGATGTTGTCGAGCGTTATGACCATTACGCGTAGAATTTCGAAATGAAACCTGCTTAACTTTTGTAAGTAAGCTGTAAGGAATGAGCCTGCCAAATTTCAGCCTTCTACCTACACGAGAAGTTGGAGAATTAGTGACGTTGGAAAGTTCAACATGGCGGCCGACAGTGGCGTCATAGCACCAAAATAAGTACATACATCGGTTTCGGTTAGCGCAGGGAAGCCGCCTACCAAAATTCGTGAAGATGGGGTTAGCCTTCTACCTACATGGGAGGTTGGAGAATTAGTGATATTGGAAAGTTCAATATGGCGGCCGACAGTGGCGTCATACCACCAAAATAAGTACGTACATCGGTTTTGGTTAGCGCAGGGAAGCCGCCTACCAAATTTCGTGAAGATGGGGCCATAAAAAAGAAAGTTCAAAATGTTGTTGTTGACCGTTATGACCGTTACATGTAGAAATTCGAAACGAAACCTGCTTAACTTTTGCAAGTAAGCTGTAAGGAACGAGCCTGCCAAATTTCAGCCTTCTACCTACACGGGAAGTTGGAGAATTAGTGATGAGTGAGTGAGTGAGTGAGTGAGGGCTTTGCCTTTTATTAGTATAGATTATCTGCCTAACTTGAAAGTACGCCAGAAATGGAGTAAAGATTCAGTAGAAGTCAAGTCAAGTTATGATTACAGATCACCAGCTTCCCAGATCCCTCTGGTTGATTGGTCGAGTGGTCATGACCTTTCCCAGCCAAGATGGACGTGTCAAAGTTGCAGAGGTACGAGTAAAGCATAAAGTTTACAACTGTCCAGATAATTGTTTGATTGCACTGCCAGAAATCCTAGAAGAGCGCAATGAAGAGCATGTAAACCTTAACTACTGTCTCTGCCTTTCAAAGGGACAGATATGCATTGCATTTTTGGGGGCAGCAATGTAAGAAAGGCAGAGCCATTCAAATTTGCATACAGCAAAAGCAGATGCAGTGGGCGTATGGGTGTTTAAACAAAATAGCTGTTGTGCAGTGGGCAGCGTGGTGTAGCATATTAAAGCAGAGTTACTTGCAATTCCATTATAGCAGAGTTAAGTTCAGTTTTTCTAATTCAATGTTATATTTAAAGAAGAAATAAAAAGGCCAGACGCTGATTACCACACAATTGAACTTGTTATTTGAACGAAGTATGATCATTTAATAAAGAATACTGAAGATTATGTGCCTGCTTGTCTTCGTTCCCTTTGTGACGGTGCAAAGCAAGCCTTCCTGATACATCTGTGTGTTTAATCTACACACTGTCGTAAATGCAGCAGCCAAAGTCAGCATCCTAAGTGGGGGTCTTGAGTCAAATGAGTATCATACACCATAAAAATACATTATAAAGAATCTGACAGCCAACAACAACAACAACATTTATTTATATAGCACATTTTCATACAAAAAATGTAGTTGAAAGTGCTTTACATAATGAAGAATAGAAAAATAAAAGACACAGTAAAAAAATAAAATAAGTCAACATTAATTAACATAGAATAAGAGTAAGGTCCAATGGCCAGGGAGGACAGAAAAACAAAAAACTCCAGACGGCTGGAGAAAAAAATAAAATCTGCAGGGATTCCAGACCATGAGACCGCCCAGTCCCCTCTGGGCATTCTACCTCACATAAATACAGTCCTCTTTGTATTTTGGGTTCTCATGGAAGGACTTTGATGATAGTGGTCATGTTGACTTCTAGCTTTTAGTCCATCAATGTTGGAGCATCATGATGCTTTGAGTAAATGGTGGTGGTGCAGGCCGCCACCACAAAGAAACCAGAAAAAGAAACAGAAGAGAGAGTAGGGGTTGGTACGGATTTTAGAGCCACCATGAATAGTTATTATAATAAATTGAACATACAGAGTATCAGGATTATATTAAAGTGAGGTTATGAGAAGGCCATGTTAAAGTAATGTGTTTTCAGCAGTGTTTTAAAGTGTTCCACTGTATTGGCCTGGCGAATTCCTATTAGCAGTCTATTTCAGATTTTAGGTGCATAACAGCAGGAGGCTGCCTCACCACTTCTTTTAAGTTTTGCTTTTGGAATTCTAAGGAAACACTCATTTGAGGATCTAAGGTGGGGAATATATTTGGAATATAGGGTATCAGACATTCCGATATATAAGATGGAGTGAGATTATTTAAGGCTTTATAAACCATAAGCAGAATTTTAAAGTCAATTCTGAATGACACAGGTAACCAGTGTAGTGACATCAGAACTGGAGAAATGTGTTCGGGTTTTCTTTTCCTAGTTAGGATTCTAGCAGCTGCAAACTTACTACAAACGATTTATGTCTTTTTTGGGTAGTCCTGAGAGGAGTGCGCTACAGTAATCTAGTCGACTGAAAACAAAAGCGTTTAATTAATTTCTCAGCATTTTTTAATGATATAAGAGGTCTGACTTTTGCGATGTTTCTTAAGTGAAAAAATGCTGTCCTAGTGGTCTGATGAATATGCAATTTAAAATTCAGGTTACAATCAACAGTTACCCCTAAGTTTTTTACTTCCATCTTGACTTTTAATCCTAATGCATCAAGTTTATTTCTGATAACCTCATTGAATCTATTATTGCCAATCACTAAAATTTCAGTTTTCTCTTTATTTAGCTTGAGAAAATTACTATTCATCCATTCACAAATACAAGTAAGACATTGTGTTAGTGAATCGAGAGAGTCTGAGTCATCAGGTGCTATTGATAAATACAGCTGTGTGTCATCAGCATAGCTGTGGTAGCTCACGTTGTGCCCTGAGATAATCAGACCTAACGGAAGCATATAGATTGAGAAGAGCAGCAGACCCAGGATAGAGCCTTGTGGAACACCGTATAAAATATTATGCATCTTTGAGTTATAATTATCACAACTAACAAAGAATTTTCTCCCTGCCAGGTAGGATTCAAACCAATTTAGGACCCTGCCAGAGAGGCCCACCCATTGACTAAGGCAATTTCTAAGAATATTGTGATCAATGGTGTCAAATGTGGCACTCAGATCTAGGAGGATAAGAACAGATAAATGGCCTCTGCATTTACCCGCAAGTCATTTACTACTTTAACGAGTGCAGTTTCTGTGCTGTGATTTGTTCTAAAACCTGACTGAAATTTATCAAGAATAGCATGTCTATTGAGGTGGTCATTTAACTATATAATGACTTCCTTCTCTAGAATTTTACTTAAGAAGGGCAGGTTAGAGATGGGTTTAAATTTCAAAAGCAGAGGGGTCAAGATTATTTTTCTTTTTAGGGGTTTAACTACAGCAGTCTTAAGACAATCTGGGAAGACCCCCATATCTAATGACGAGTTTACAATGTCAAGAATATCATCAATTAGCACGCCTGATACTTCTTTGGAAAAACTTGTTGGTATTGGGTCAAGGACGCAGGTGGAGGGTTTCAGTTGAGGGATTATTCTATGTAAATCATGCAAATCTATCCTGCTGAAAGAATTTAATTTGTTTATAAAGGAGTACTGGGGCTTAGGAGGATCGGCAGTGTTAGGGAGATGTACTATGTTATTTCTGATATCATTAATTTTATGATTGAAAAATACAGCAATAGTCTCACAGGTTTCGCTGGAAGTATTTAGGAGGCATTCCTTTGTGTTACCTGGGTTTAGCAGATAATCAATCGTAGAAAATAAAACTCTGGGATTACTAGCATTGTTATTTATAATCTTAGAGAAATAGCGCCTCTCATGACGGACTGTGTTATTGTATTCTGTTATTTTAACCTTCAATATATCATAATAGGTAATCAGTTTATTTTTACTCCATTTACGCTCAGCTTTTTAAATCAGATTCTTCCATGGTATAACAATGCTAGAAGATTTTTTAACTGTCTTTTCAGGTGCAGCTATGTCAACAGCAGCTCTCACTTTAGAATTAAATTTTTCCACCTTACTATTTACATTACACTCGCTATTAAATTTGGTACAATAAACGGACTGATTGCTCAGAATGTTTGTCATTTTTAAAGCTGCTGATGAGTCAAAGAAGCGTTTTTTAACAATATACTTCTCATGAATGTTTTCTATCATTATTTCTATATTAAATAGTAGAAGAAAATGGTCTGATAGACCAATATCAATGATCTGCTTCGCATAAACTTTTAGTCCTTTGGTAATTACCAAGTCTAACGTATGACCTGCTTTATGTGTAGGCTGATTAACGAGCTGTATCAAATCAAAAGATGGATGATGACCTTTGATCATAAAGGAAAAAGACTAGTAGCATCAGGGATTTGAGTTAGTATGCATGTCTTTTCACCATTTTTTTAGTTTTTTGCCTTTTGCCAGGGCTTTTATTTAAGTTATAGACTTAGTTGTGATTCTATTTTGGTAATTGTTACAACTTCTATCAAATATGTCATAAATTCACATTACAGGTATGCACTGCAATTCTGTAAATGTCATTGCTCATGCTCACTGTGATGTGAAAGATACTATTTTATAAATTTTGACCAATAATAATTACCTATTGCTGTTTTTTATTATTATTATTTTTGATCTTATAAGATTTTTCTTGGAACATAAGATTTTTGCCTTTTGCACAAGGTCCAGGATATAAGAAATTGTTCATACAAGTAGTCAGAATTGTTAGCATAAAGTCAAAACTGGAAAGTTAAAAATACTAATCGTCAGAGCCAAATCACTATCCATAAATCCAAGTTGAAGGGCATGCAAAAGGGCCAGTTCTCTGAAATATTTTTACTGTAGCTAGCAGGAAAAGTTTTGTACATAATCCAGAAACTTGGACACCTCTCATAGTGTGTCACTATCTTAAATAGTGGCTGCCAAATGACATTGCACATTGCAACTTCTGGTCGCCATGCAATAATAATGGTGCACCTCTGTCAATAAAATTATTTTCCTGATGTACCTTTCATCTCTCCTTTGCAAACCATATCAATATAGCCTCTCTCACTTTGTCACTGAACTGTCATACCTGTGAAGTAGTAAATAATGTAGATAATGTAAAAACTACAAAATTTGCAGAGGTTCAGCCATCAGGAAAATACATAAATGGCATTTGATTGTTAGTGAAAATAAAATACAAAATGGTGGTGCAAAATTCAATTTATATGTTGAAAAATTACCTTTTCATGAAAATAAAATTATAAGATGTAAAAATGTAAAAGTATTTCTGCATTCCTCAACACTAGAAGCACTATTTACACACAGATTGGTGTTGTGTTTTCAAATGTTTTAATTATTTTATCAGTCGCATGCCACACTTATTTTGTTCCTTGAATTTTTTGTAAATACAGTAGCTGCAGCTGTTGTTACCACATAGAATGAAAAAATGCATCCTTCTAATTTTTATTTTTTATTTATTTATTGTTTTTTTGTAAGATCAGTCTAAACTTTTTTATGGTAGATAAATACTTTTAAATCTTTGACATATAATAACATAATATACACTCCATCAGCAAAAGAGCTTCTTTTGTTAGTGTTATTGATAGATGCAATGAAAGCCTTTGACAAAGATGAGCAAGGTTATGTACGAGGGTTGTTCAAATATAAACACGAATTTATGAGCTATGCTTGATTTATTGAATACAATGAAACGACTTACACACTATTTTTCTGTATAGTCTCCTGCCACTGCAATACCCTTCTTCCAGTGCTCAGGAAGCTTCTTAATCCCCAAAGAGAAGTCTTTTGACTGCATGTTGACCCATTCTTGCACAGCGTCAATAACCTCCTCATTCAGCTTGAATTTCTTTCCTCCTAAAAATTCCTTAAGTGGACCGAAGAGATGATAGTCCCAGGCACTAATCATACACTCTAGACTGAGAGAGAGAGAGAGAGAGAGAGAGACTCATTTTTATGTGTCAAATAAATCTGAGATGGAATGACTCCTTCATTTATCAAAAATTGAATAATAATGTGCTGTGCAACACTACTGTGTACCTTCTGCTCTGTCATGTTGATTACAATTGACAGGAAGGGGGGAAAGTGCAGCTTGCACTACTAACGACAAGTTCATATATGCGTGTGTTTATCCAATGAGTCAGGTCTACTTTGCACTCATATTCACTGTATTAAGGAAATATGGGTTTAGGAGAATTGTAAGCAGACAATGTGAATGAAAAGTATATTTTGTAAATGATACGATACTCTGAAATGGTGACCCATACTTTTCATATTCATATGTATTAAATGCTTTACAGGACATCCACAAAATCTCAGAGTTCAACGTTAACTTGAAAAAGAGCTTATTATTTACAGTGAATATATTTGCACATCAGCTTAAATCAGCAAAAAAAAACACTCTTAAAAGACAATCACATACTGTATTTCTGCCACCCAAATTACAATATTTTATTATTGTGCCTTTTTATATTTTTATATTTACAGTATGTTCACATACTCTCAACAACTGTGCCTTCAATGCAACCTTTTTTCAACAAATTTCTTTCATCACATTCAATTTATAGAAAACTAATAGAAATACTAATACTATACAGTCTAACAGTAAAGGAGAGTAAATGTCTCTCAAATTTCTCCTTCTCTGTTTTTCAAAAGTGTCCCCTATATCCGAAACATTGTCATGCAGTGATATATTTCAATTAGAATCTCTGAAAATGAATATAACTCAGCTATTTATAAAACACACTTCATCAAGTTGTATAAATAGTTTTCTTCGTTCAATTTTTACCAAATGTTCTTGGATTAAGATTTTCCTGGTGTGTACAATCATCAAATTTTGAAGCTACAGACTGCTTATATTAAGTTTTAATTGTGCTCAAATGAAACATGACAAACTATAAGGCAATTTAACAATTTAACTACAATGTAACTACAGTGGCAATTCACATTGGTTGTATTCTTTTTTATATATTCTTCCTGTATTACCCCAATAATTTACTATCTGTTTTAGTCACTTTTTAACTTTATGGTAGAGAGAACAGAAAACAGTACAGATGCCACAAGATCAAAATTTGTTTCAGTCTTTTTAGAACTTGAGAATGGAAAACATTATGGATGCACACAGGTGTTTACCTGTTTACAGCTGTTTCAGTCAGTTTAAAATATAATAGTAAAATGGATACACTCAGGAACACAAATCTGAGCAGTCATTTATATCAATGACAGCTTGCCAATGAAATATGTGTAATGTCCCAGAGCTGCAATGTGGAATTTCAACATAAACAATGCCCCATCTGAAGAAACACCATAAGGAGCAGAACAATGTCAGAGACTATGAAACATCAGAAAGAGAAAACAGTGAAAATTTAAAGTGAATGTCAGCAAAAGTGAACTTATGCTTCAAGCCGGTTGCTAAATTATAAAGCCCAGGACAACATCCACTGTTAATGTTGCTGATCTTCAGTAAGCTTTACTAAGACTATATCCAGACTTTTTGCTGTCTTATTTTCTATTATACTTTCTTCTATTTGTATTACTACACTTTGATAAATATAACAGTGGTAAGAAATTCAACATTGCTTTAGCATTTGATACTTTGTATTTATATCTTTAGTGATTCAAGTAAGTATTAGGGTACCTGGTGTGGGAAGATGGCGTTTTACTTGCCCACAGGGTTTATCAAGACTGAGAGATCACACCTCAACAGAAAAGCAAGTGTGGTAGAAATAAGTGGCATATAACCAAAAAGGTGTTGAGCATACAAGTGTCTCAGAGCCACAGTACTGTGAAGTGACAGGCTTGATAAATCATTGTTATGTACTTATGTGGAAAGGATCCTATGTGGGATTTTACAGTGTGACTGGCAGTAGGGCATCACTCATATGTAGACATGTAATTATGATCAATGTGAACGAGTATGACATCCTATGTAGAATAGTACAGAGTGACTGTCAGTAGGGCATCACTTATATGTCATGTGTGTTAATCTTAAGCTGCGAGAGTAGACCAAACTAGTAACAGTCTTCTTAAGTCCTAGCTAGCACTTCTTGCCTCACTGGTTGTCATATTTGGGACAAACCTACACTCAAACCTTAAGGGAATTAAATTTTGCTAATCTTTCTCAATTATCTCTGATTATAAATATTACAGTTTAATGAGCAATCTACTCTGGTAACTTACAGCATTGCTATTATGTTGCATTATATTATTCGACTGGAAGAATCCTTACCCACCTGCCATAACACAGTGAGAAAGGAATGCCCTCTTTAACTTATATAAGAAAAAAAAATCAAACTCACTTCATGAGAAATTACCCTAAACCTTTTCAGTTTTTGTCAAAAATACCTTAATTTTGTCATCAATTCATTAAATATTCAGCACCTCTGCTGTTCTTTAAGATGTATATTTATTTGTTTTGCAGTTGCTTTTATCCAAAATGACTTATAAAAGATGCCTTAATATCTTTGGAGGATTACCTCATTTTAGGTCTTATGATTTCTTGTATCTTTTGATTGGAAATGGCGGGGACAACAGATTTTATCTATAGAAGATGGAACAATTTTCAGTGACTTACAAATGAAAACTAAAACAAAATCAGAAAATGTAACATTGGCATGTATTATGTGTGTATAAGAATATGGAGCAAATAAAAAAGATTTATCTGTTGAAGAGTAGATGAAGAAATCTTCAATAATAATTGGTTTGAAAGTATATATAAAACAGGAAGTAATAGTATAAAAAATACAGCTGGATTTCTTTTTCAGATTAAATGCTAAATAAAATTGAGTTTGTGGGAAAAATGGTGAAACATATAAAAGCAGCATTTTAAAAGAGTGGAGAGGTAATATGAGTAAATAGGAAGGATAAATAAATAATAGATAAAAAAGTGAACAGTGTTTCTTATCTTTTCATTTTTTCATGTTCAAAGGAATGACATATAAAAGTTAAAATTATAATATTCTTTGCAGAAATGTTTCAAAAGGAGAAGTCAGAGATGAGTAAAATAAGGATGAGTACAGTGGCATACAGCATATTCTTGTGTCTTTTTTAAATTTAAGGAATTTAAAGATAAAAATAATAGAATAATTAAACTGTAATTCAAGAAATATGCAAGTTACATGAATTATTAGTTGAAATTATTACTGTTTTTACCCACTGCGCCACCGTGCCGCCCTATATCAGAAATCACTATTTCTTATTATTAAGTAGTAATTAGTAATTTATACAAATTGTGGCCACTAGGGAATGTTCCAGCACCCCAAACCCCACTTTTATCTTTAGTAACATATACCTTTTACAGGTTTCCTTTCTTCAGTGTCGTAACAGCTCTCAGACAACACACTACAGCCTGATAATACCAACAGTCTCTCTCTTTGCTCCTTCTATTTTCCTTCACTTCTCCCAGGGGAGTATTGTCCAGCTCCTCTACCATTTCCAAATTTCTGATCTAAGTGGAGGGCTCACTTTTAACTCTGACCCAGGAATACTGCTGGTGCTTAATCAATTGCCTCCAGGAAGCAACATTGCTACATTGGTCCTTGTATCATTACTATCCAACACCTTTCCCTAGCAGCCCCCACAGAACCTGACAGGGCAGGCCCATAGGACCACAACTCCCATGCTGCTCTGTAGGTGTCCATAATGGGGCTTGTCAGATGAGATTATGCCACCCAGTGTACAAGGCGACACTCTGTACTTAGCAGGTAGTTTCCCACTGTGCTGTCCTTACCTTTAGTGGTCGTCATTAGGATGCCAGCCCCATTATAGCCATCGCAACGTCCTTCCACATACAGGTTCTGGTATAGAAAGGATGCACTGTTATTCCCTCCCTGACTTTTGTTATTAAAGCCACCTGGCCAGGTAAGTAAGTGGAGTTCACACCACCAGGTCGTCCTTCACAAGACATTGTCCTCAATATGTTTACAGAATTGTACCAATTCTATATTGGTACACTACATTTAATCACCAGATATATCAGGTCTACTCAAAACAGACCAGGTCTGACTGATCAGATGGATTCTATGTTTAATATGTGCCTCTATTTGCAGGATAAAAGGCAAAACCTAATAGATCCAAAGGTCAATTTGTAGAATGGGCATATAGTGCCTCATAACTATACACCCAGAATCTCCTTGCGTGTCTTGCTGATTTTAAATAATAAGCCAAAACCTGTATGATACTGTGCTGTGTCCTTTTTTGTGCATTGTCAGTGTCCAAAAGACTCTTGATCCATACACCAATGGAAGTTTTGAATTGGTCTGTCTAATTCTGGTGAACATGCAATAATATTACCTCTGCACACAGAGTTTTTTGTTACTATGCGGTGGTGTGGACACGGCACCTTTTATACAAATTGCTGTATTTCAAGGAGAGGCTGGAAACGTGGATGCCAGAATGATGAATGAAGGGCTGCATATGACACCACAGGACACCAATTATGGTGTCCTGTCGTGTCATATGGAAGACACCCAAACATATCAGAAGCACATGTCTTCATCATGTGGTCACACACTCACAAGAGTATTATACTCTCCCTCCATTCACCACTTTTTGTTAATGGACCTGAAACTCCTTCTCTTTTTTTCCTGTTAAAGTCAGTCATACTATGCTCAAATTCCATCAACAGAGCCTCACTTTCTCTGCTGTGACGTTGTTAGGTTTACAACATGGGCCAAAAACTGTCACCTACTGACTAGGAAAATATCAATGTGCTGATAGAAGGGGCTTTACGCAGTTAGTATCCTACTAACTGTTATGAGCTGTTTCCATTCATATAGGCTGGTGGGCAAGTTGAGACGTCTCTTTCAGTTCTCTTTCCTGCATTTTTTTGTGTACTCTTCAATCATTGTGTGGAGTTCTGTGTATTTACAATATCTATGAAAGTGTTTTTTTTTTGTATTTTTCTTGTGTGTGCCTTGATCCCTTTCTGATGATGATAAGAAAAAGAAGAAATTAAACAAAGGAGGTAGACCTGTATATGTGGGCATAGTACATGCAATACAAGTGTCCCTGTCTGAGACTTTAAAAATCTGGTCAACCTGTAATTTTCCATCAGAGAATCACATTCACCTGTTATCTATAATGCTCACTCACTGTAATAAAATGTGCCTTTTAATTTTTTTTCTTTAATATCTGTCATAACATAATAGCTTTGCTAGTTTAATTAGGTTTATGCTAATTGGCAATTGTAAACTAGTCTACATTGCCTGCACAGCCCTTGAACACACTTTAATGTTACACCTTGCATATATTTTCTATCTTGTCTTACTTTTATGTTACCATAAAAACTCAGTAGCTCATTTTCTGCCTCCAGATTTTTCCAAGATGTGTTATTAATTGTGTGCAGCTTACTTATCTTTTATCTATAGAATTTTCAAGTTTGATGTCGGCACAATATGAATTATATCAGGTTAAAAAGTTGTGTTATTTCATGGTGTTCATACTCTATAGGATTTCAAAGATATGAATGGTTTAAATTACATTTCATTCATTATAAATATACAAAAGAAATTGAATGCTTCGGTGTCCAGAGATTTATCCTTTTGAGTAACGCAGGGGTGCTCATTTGCAAAGTGAAGAGCCTCATTTGTCCTCATATGCTCTACTGTAGAATTAGACAGGATAATGTGTGAAGCACCTATTGCTATAGCCCATGTGTGTTGGTCTGCATAAAACAACTTGAACCCCCAAGGACCAATTGTGTTGAAATATATCAAGCTTACTCTTCAAAGACATTTTGTAGACAGTTCTGTTTCTTCTGATATATCTTGAACAGATTGTGCTATACACAGTTTAAAATATTCGAATTTTTCTATTGAAAAGCATTGGTGAATTTGCAAATTTGTCCATCTTAAAATGAAGAAACACTTTGTGTGATTTCTGCTGTGAATTAGGTTACTTTTTCAATTTTACCTTGACAGCAGTTACATCAGCTTGTATATTTTGCTGTTTTTCTCCTCCGACAGCCTGTAGGCAAATAGATCCCCAATACAAGCTAAAAGCTACACTGGCAGACTATGTTTGAGGGTTGGAAGTCACTGTCACTTGCTGCTTGAGCATGTGTGATTGAGCAAAAGCAGACGAGAACAACTGCCTAAGCACCTCAGTCTACCCAATGGTTTAATTCATAACAGATAAGTTAAATGATCTTCCTCATGGTAAAGGCATAAAATTCAAGCAATGAAAACAAAATGTCATCTATATTGATGAATAAAGAACCTGTGGTGTGCAAGCCATTCTGCACAGAGAACCAGAAGAAGGGCTTAATGTTCAAGGATTCTTCACACTCATTCAAAATATTACTCTAAAAGTTTTCTTTAAAAGCCTTCTTCTATGTGGATTTTCCTACCTAATCTCGCTTTTCGCAAAGTGGGTAGGCTGCACTTTAAGCTAAGGTGTCTGCTTAATTATCAAGATATAGTTCGTTCGTTTTCAAATAATATTGCATTAATGCGATTATATTTTCACATATATTGTCTCTTTCTTTCAGGTGTGTAATAGAAACCACAGCATAGAGAGAAGAGTGTACATTGCTTCTTACAGGAAAAGGCAATGGAAAAAGTGCACTTGAATAAAAGTGCACTTTTGTTATACTTTTACACCAATATATGTTCCTGTGTTTGAACGACACAGGCAGATGGGGAGTGTCTGATTATTGCATATAGCGCCAAAGTTACTGCTCTTTACCATTCTTTCCTCTGCATGTCCTGGAGTACAAAAGAAACAGCATACAGCAACATGCGGGGACTGGCAGGGACACTCAATAAAACTGAATAAAAAGAAAAGCAAGTGACGGTGAGATACGAAGAAGGCAGCTTCGCCAGCGTTTGTGTGTCAGAACCCGTTTGTGGGGAGGGGGTTCGTTAGTATGCATCGTGGTATACTGCAGAGCTATAGCGCGTCTTTAGTGAAAACAGCCGTGTCAGATGTGGTTGTATGGATTGATTCTGAACGCGACTGAGAGAATGAAAAGTGAATAAAAAAAAAAGCTAACCTTTACAAGGATCATAAATTGCACCGGCTGTTACAGACTGAAATCAAATGTATGCTTTTATTCTAAAATAGACTAAGAGCAGTTTACTTCTCAAAACGGAGTGGTGCAGGATCGAACTCGCGACCTTTTGATTCCAAGGCGAGAACTGATTCCATTGCACAACGGAGGCAGTTATAATAAGGTGCTGTCAATGTCACATGTTAAAGCGGCTTTTTGTTTCTGCAGTTATATTTTTGAATAAAAGTGCAATTGTTGTGTTATATTTGAACCTTTTATGAAAATGTTTCTTTGCTATTTGGACTTAAGGCTTCATACATTATATAGTTTATGCCTACATTTGGTCATCTAGTACTAGAATATAAAAAACGTTTCTGTTTAAACAATGTGTTGACACAGATTACTGTAGAAACGGAACAGACATGAAATGCGTGTGTTCCAAATAACGATCTATTATTTCCACTCTAAAACTCCACTTCACTCCCAGATACTCAATCAAGGCATGAGCTGAGAGAAGTTCGTGCACGTTCTAAATTGGTGGGGGGATGGAATAGCCAGCTGCTCCTAGCTTCTCTTTATCAGCACATTTAGAAGACAAAGGGCGCTGGCGGAGAGGTGTGAAGGAATTTAAGAAGCGATTTAAGGTGGGACGGAATTACAAGTTTTTTCGTAGGCTCTGGTAATTCTAGTGTTAACAGTATGTAAAAATAATAATTCAGAATTCAGCAGCATGCCTACAGTAAGATAATTCAAAATGCTTATATCTCTAGTAATAAAAAGTTTGTAAATTTGTTGCTCTTTACCCTCGGGAACCAAAATCTGAAACGTGATGGCAACAGCTGAAATTTAGAAAAAAGAAGATGGTCAGACAGAATTACTTACTTGTTAGTAACACAGCTCAATGAAAGAGGTCTGCTGCAAAACCAAAAATTTTACTACTAATTTTTACATACAGCCATATCCCTGGTCTTAGAGATTTAGCTGTAAACAGGAACAATTAGACCTTTAATCAAACCATTAACTAGAATGAAGTGTTTTTCAGTCCAATCCACAAGTCCTCAGGACTGACCTTTATGTTATTTCATCAGTGACAATAAGGCATTGTGCTAATTAAGCTAATTTTCATGGTTACTTGCTTAAAATATGACAGCAACAATATGTAAACAGAGTCAAGAAAGACAAGAAAAAGCATTAACATCTTAAAGATTGAGTGCCAAAAAGTATTTAAAGAGCAGAAATTAATTCTGATTGTTTCAAAACTTTAACAGGAAGGTAAAAGGAAAATAAAATTAGAAATAATTCAGAAAAAAAATATTAAAGATCCTTACTATATCAGTTATGGTCTACTTGGAAATGACACACTTTTCCATATATATTAGAACAATCTAGACGAGAACAGGCCATTCAGCCCAAAAAAGCTCGCGAGTCCTATCCACTTGTTTCCTTCAATAAAACATAAAGTTGAGTTTTGAAAGTCCCTAACGTCTTACTGTCTACCACACTACTTGGTAGCTTATTCCAAGTGTCTATCGTTCTTTGTGTAAAGAAAAAATTCCTAATGTTTGTGCGAAATTTACCCTTAACAAGTTTCCAACTGTGTCCACGTGTTCTTGATGAACTCATTTTAAAATACAAGTCTCGATCCACTGAACTAATTCCCTTCAGAATTTTAAACACTTCAATCATGTCACCTCTTAATCTTCTTTTGCTTAAACTGTAAAGGTTCAGCTCTTTTAATCTTTCCTCATAATTCAAACCCTGCAGATCTGGAATCAGCCTAGTCACTCTTCTTTGGACCTTTTCTAGTGCTGCTATGTCCTTTTTGTAGCCTGGGGACCAAAACTGCACACAGTACTCAAGATGAGGCCTCACCAGTGCATTATAAAGGTTGAGCATAACCTCCTTGGACTTGTACTCCACAGATCGTGCTATATAACCTAACATTCTATCAGCCTTCTTAATGGCTTCTGAACACTGTTGGGAAGTTGATAGCTTTGAGTCCACTATGACTCCTAAATCCTTCTCATAAGGTGTACAGTACTCTCGATTTTCCGACCGCCCATTGTGTATTCAAACCTAATATTTTTACTTCCTATGTGTAATACTTTACATTTACTGACATTAAATTTCATCTGCCACAAATCTGCCCAAGCCTGTATGCTATCCAAGTCCTTCTGTAATGATATAACGGATTCCAAATTATCTGCTAATCCACCTATCTTGGTATCATCTGAAAACTTAACCAGCTTGTTACTTATATTCCTATCTAAATCATTTATATATATTAAAAATAGCAATGGCCCTAGCACTGACCCCTGTGGAACACCACTCTTAACATCGGCCAGTTCTGAAGCGGTTCCTCGCACCATCACCCTCTGCTTCCTGTGTCTGAGCCAATTCTGCACCCATCTAAAAACATCACCCTGAACTCCCACTTCTTTTAACTTGATGCCCAACCTCTCATGTGGCACCTTATCAAATGCTTTCTGAAAGTCCAGATAAATAATATCATAAGCTCCACTTTGATCGTATGCTTTTGTTGCAACCTCATAGAATTCCAACATGTTAGTAAAACATGACCTCCCTCTTCTGAACCCATGCTGACTGTTCAGAATAACTCCTGTCCTTGCCATGTGTTGCTCAATCTTATCCTTAATAATTCCTTCCATTAATTTTCCTGTGATGCATGTTAAGCTTACTGGCCTATAGTTGCTTGGATCTGCCCTGTCACCCTTTATATATAATGGGATGATATTTGCCATTTTCCAGTCCTTTGGAATCTCTCCAGTGCACAGTGACTTCCTAAAAATACGTCTCAAGGGTTTATATATGTACTTACTAGCTTCCTTAAGAACACGAGGATAAATATTATCTGGGCCTGGTGATTTGTTTGATTTCATCTTATTTAATCTGAGCAGCACTTCTCCCTCTACAATTTCCAAATCCCTCAGTACCTCCTTAGTAGTCGTGTTTACCTCTGGGAGGTTATCCACTTGCTCACTTGTAAACACCTCAGAAAAATGTAAGTTTAGGGCATCTGCTATTTCATTGTCTGTATCTTTTAATTCCCCTTTACTATTCCTGATGAACTTGACCTGCTCCTTATCTGTTCTTTTACTACTAAAATACTGAAACAATCTCTTGGGGTCTTCTTTCTCCTTATCTGCTATATTCCTCTCCAACTGTCTTTTAGCCTCTCTGATATGCTTCTTAATGGTTTCCCTCATATTCTCATACACGCTACGATTCTCTTTGCAGTCATTAGTCTTATATGCCTTATACAGCAGTTTTTTCCTTTGCAACTTCTTTTTTAAATCTTTATTAATCCATCGTGGAGTTTTTTTTAGTTTCCTATTAATTCCAAATTTAGGTATGTATCTGTCCTGCATTACATGTAAAACATTTTAAACCTGTTCCACTGCTCCTCGACTGTCTCCACATTTAAAAGCTTATCCCAGTCTATCCTACTTAGACTTTGTCGCATCTGCTCAAAATTAGCCCTACCAAAGTTCAACTTAATAATTTTAGTCTTTGCATCTGTACTCTTACAAAATACTGAGAACTGTATTATATTATGGTCACTTGACCCTAGTGGTTCAATCACCTCTACACCCTCAATTCTATCCTGATTATTACAGAATACTAAATCCAGACAGGCTTCACCCGTGTTGGTGCTTTAACATGCTGTGTTAAAAAACAGTCGCTGATTACTTCTAAAAACTCTTGTGCTCCTCCATCTGCAAGGTTATCCCAGTTAATATTTGGATAATTAAAGTCCCCCATGACTATAATATCCCCCTTTAAACTTGCCTTTTTGAGATTACTAAATTGTACTATTACTATTTACTATTACTATTACTATCCATCTGTGCAACCACTTCTGGTACCACTTATCACGCTTGGGTCACAGATTTGCAAAGAAACACAGGTGGTTGTAGAAAACAGAAATTTTATTCAAACACTGCAAACAAACATTTGTTTCTTTTTCAAAAGCTTAAATGTGCTCCATGACAAGTCAGAGATGACAGTTCCGCTAGGAGCAGAGAATGTCATAGAGAGAGAGAGAGAGAGATAAAAGCAAACAATCAATTCCAAAACTTACAGGCGCTGCACAAGGCTTTAAAGTTAGCAGAGTATCGCGCGAGGCTTGTATTACGCATTATAGTGCAAGTGAGAAGGTAAGGAGCAATGTGAGGGTAGTCAGTGTTTCAGGGTTTGGGGTTTTCCCAGGGTCGTCTGTATCTTCTTGGGGTGCAATCAGCCCTCTAGCTCACACCCGCCCATTCAGCTATATTCACATTTCCTTGAATCAAGCGTCTATCTGTACCAGGTTCATGTAGTCGTTATAATACGTCTGCGTTGACGTTTTCAGAAACTGGTCAATGTTTTACTGTGAAACTGTAAGGTTGTAAGCCCAGAAACCATCTCATGAGGCGAGAGTTTGTATCTTTCTGTTGGTTTAACCATTGAAGTGGAGCATGATCAGTTACCAAAGTGAAGTTTCGTCCCCATAAGTAATAGCGAGGTGCTTCCACAGCCCACCTAATTGCATAGCATTCTTTCTCAATTGTAGAATAATTAAGTTCCCTAGGAAGTAATTTCCTACTCAAATATGTGATTGGATGTTCTTCTCCATCAAAAATCTGTGACAGGACTGCGCCCACACCAAATGCACTTGCGTCTGTTTGCAAGATAAAATATTTTGTTTCTTAGAACCGGGTAAGAAGACAATGCTTTTTTTAAATCACTGAAAGAACTTTGCAATTTTCTGTCCACAAGATAGGTCATTTTTTTCTGCCTCTAGTAAGTTCTGTAAGAGGAGCAGATCTATGTGCAAAATTTGGAATGAATCTTCTGTAGTAACCAGCAAGCCCCAGAAAACTGTGTTCTTGTTTCTGTGTCTCAGGTCTCGGGTAAACAAGCATTTTTTCTATTTTCCTTAACCGTGGCCTAAGTAAACCCTTGCCCATACAATAGCCTAAGTAATGAGTCTCGGACATGCACAGTTTACATTTCTTAGGGTTAGCAGTAAGGCCAGCCTGTCTCAAGCTTTCAAGAACGGCTTGAAGCTGCTCTAAGTGTGATTTCCAATCATTGCTAAAAATCACAAAATCATCAAGGTATGCCCAGGAATATTCAGAATGAGGATGCAGGATCTGATCCATCATACGCTGAAAAGTTAGAGGTGCCCCGTGAAACGGGAGTCTTGTAAATTCATAAAGTCCGTCAGGAGTCGCGAATGCTGTTTTCTCACAACTGCTAGCCTCTAAAGGCACCTGCCAATAGCCTTTCGTGAGATCTAGTGTGGAGATATAGCTCGCATGACCCAGTTTTTCCAACAGTTCATCGACACGGGGCATGGGATAAGCATCAAATTTAGAGACCTTATTCAAGTGTCTGAAATTAATACAGAAGCGAACTAAACCGTCTTGCTTTGGGACTAATACGACCGGGTTGCACCAGTCACTTTTACTTTCACGAATTATCACCCAATGTCAGCATCTTTTTTACCTCTTCGCGCACAATATCTCGCTGCGCTTCCGGTATCCAGAACAGCCGCATCTGTACGCGAACATCAGGTTCAGTAGTGATTTTATGTTTTGTAATGTTAGTCTTGCCTGGTAAATCTGAAAAGACATCAGTGTTCCGTTCTATCAAAGATAACAGTTCTGTCTTTTGCGTGTCAGTAAGATCGTTACCAATGGTAACATCAGTCTGAGAAACAGCACCCAAGGAAGTGTTAATCTCTTGCCGGTCGTGCAATTCATTCAAGAGGTTAATGTATAAAATCTGGAATGGTTTGCGCTGGCCTGGTATTCTAATCTTGTAATTTATCGGACTCATACGCTCCTCAATAACGGCGGGCCCTGCCATTTAGCTAAGAATTTGTGTGGGTCAGACGGAACCAGTACCAAAACACGATCACCAGGTTTGAATTCACTGAGCTTACTGCGCCTATCGTAAAGACGCTTCTGAGTTTCCTGTTCTCGTAGTTGATGCTCCACAGCAATAGAGGAAAGCATAGAAATTCTGTCTTGCGATGAAATTAGCCGATCTGCAAAGTTTGGCCTTTGAGCTGCTCTTTCATTTCCTATCCATTCCTCTCGTACAACATCCAGGATGCCTTGCGGCCGCCTGCCGAATAGCAACTCGAACGGACTCAAGCCAGTGGACGTCTGTGGTGATTCTCGCACGGCATACAAAACAAAAGGCAGGACAGTGTCCCTGGTTGTGGGATCTTTATGAGCGACTCGCCTGATCATTTGTTTCAAAGTTTTGTTAAATCGCTCAGTCAAACCATTCATTTGTGGATGGTAAACAGTGGTACTCAATTTCTTAATAGCAAAGCTGTCACACAATTGTCTCATCAGGTGAGAAGTAAAAGGTGTGCCTTGATCAGTTAAAATTTCTCTAGGGATACCAACATGAGTAAAAATATCATACAGAGCTTTGGCTACATCCGAGGAGTTGGCCTTTTTCAGGGCAATCACTTCAGGATATTGTGTTGCATAGTCAACCAACACCAGCAAATATTGGTACCCATTCTTAGTCTTAGGTAAAGGGCCTACAATATCTAATCCCACCTGCTGAAAGGGAACTTCTAAAATGGGCATAGGACAAAGGGTAGCCCGAGGAGGCTAATAAGCAGAGACGATCTAGCAGTCTGCACATGAAGTACAAAACCGTTCAACATCTTTTCCCATATTAAGCCAATAAAATCGTTTTGATAACCGCTCTCTGGTTTTGTCAGCACCAAGGTGCCCTCCCAAGATATGAGAATGTGCTAGATGCAAAACAGTTTCCCTATGTGCTTCAGGTACAACCAGTTGTTCAATAAATTCCCCCTTTAAATGATCTGAGATTACTCTGAAAAGGCAACCGTCCTTTTCTATAAAGTGTGGGGTTTTCACGCCCACTGAATCACACTCTTGGTAATAAGAGTCATTGGCAGAGCAAGCCTGTTTAAATGCATATTCTAATGAACTATCAGTATGCTGCAAACGCACAAAATCTGATTGTTCGTTAATGCTCGGTTTTTGTTCGGAGGCGTTTTCAATTTGGGAAGATATAAAAAGGTCAGCCCATTCTGGAAAATTGTTGGGGGTGACCTCCGTGTCACTGGAGAGATCAGGTTCAATATCTAAGATGGGCTTTAGATTTTTCCTGGCCGCTACCAGTTCTTCGTCTTGGTTTTCTTCTTCTCCCCCCACACTAAGTTCAATATTAGACTGGACTACTGGTCCTTGACATTTATTAATCAGTTTAGGAAAAAGGGCATTTCTCTGTCCTATGAGTAATGGCCATGGGCATGAGTCTGAAACGGCAGAACAAACCTTAAAGTGGTGACCCCTATAAGTTAAAGGAAGAAGTAATGTCTAATAATCTTTAACATCACCATGTAACAGCGTATTTTTACAGTCTCACAGTCTCTAAGGTATCTTTCATCAAGACAGTCTCATCTCACAATACAAAGGTCACTTCCCGAGTCTAACAATGCTGAGATTTCTCTGCCCCCCGATTTTACTGGGATCAATAAGCCATCTTTTCTATCCGAAGAATATGTAATATTTGAGCAACAAACCTCGGCCAGTCCAACTTCCATTGATTGAACTGGAGACAAGCAATATTCTCTTGCCAAATTGCCGAGTTGATCACACTGGAAACATCTACGGTCGGCTCCGCTTCCGAAATATCCTCTGTGACGTCCACGGTTTCCTCGGCCTGCTGTTGCCGTTTCCCCAGAAGTAGGCATCTCTTCTACGACTGGATTCCCCGGGGTCCTACCTGACCCCATTCAATTTTCCGGTCCTGCAGCTTGTCGATGTTGTAGCTGTCGATTGAAACAAGGAGAATGTCCTGGACGTTCGTTCACAGGTTGCGAAGCAGCACCAAATCCACCGCTCTTTCTCTAAGCGGACTGTGAACCCTCCAATTGTCTGGACATAATCTTTAATGATTTAATATCATGACGCAGAAATTCATCTTGAAGAACTGCAGGTATCCTGGTCAGTAGTATATTCATGACAACTTTTTCTATCACTTCTACTTCAAACCAGCGGTGCACTTTATGTATCAAATCTTGAATTTGCGCACGGACTGGGTAATCCATGTTTAGTTTTCAGTCTTTAAGTGCATAACTTTTAGCCATTTGAAATAAGTCTTCGGCAGTATCCATCTGTGCAACCACTTCTGGTACCACTTATCACGCTTGGGTCACAGATTTGCACAGAGACACAGGTGGTTGTAGAAAACAGGAATTTTATTCAAACACTGCAAACAAACATTTGTTTCTTTTTCAAAAGTTTAAACATGCTCCATGACAAGTCAGAGATGACAGTTCCGCTAGGAGTAGAGAATGTCAGAGAGAGAGAGATAAAAGCAAACAATCAATTCCAAAACTGACAGGCGCTGCACAAGGCTTTTAAGTTAGCGGAGTATCGCACGAGGCTTGTATTGCGCGTTATAGCGCAAGTGAAAATGTAAGGAGCAATGTGAGGGTAGTCAGTGTTTCAGGGGTTGGGGTTTTCCCAGGGGCGTCTATATCTTCTTGGGGTGTGATCAGCCTTCCAGCTCACAATATTTATAAATAAAGCATATTCAGATATGCCAAGGAGAATTTACATTGTACATTACATAATGTACAAGACAGGTTTGACACAAAACCAACCAATCTCATTGGCCTTATAAGGTATTTTTAATAAGGTACAAAAAATAAATCTAGTCTACAAAGACAACATGTACATTCGTTACATGGAATACATCAGTACATTATGTGAACAATAGTTTTCATAGTATTCTGTGTATAGTTTTGGTAAATTAATTCAATACAGTAATCCCTTGCTATATCGCGCTTCGACTTTCGCGACTTCACTCTATCGCGGATTTTAAATGTAAGCATATCTAAATATATATCACGGATTTTTCGCTGGTTCGCGGATTTCTGCGGACAATGTGTCTTAATTTATGGTACATGTTTCCTCAGTTTGTTTGCCCAGTTGATTTCATACAAGGGACGCTATTGGCGGATGGCTTAGAAGCTACCCAATCAGAGCATGTATTACATATTGACTAAAACTCCTCAATGATATAAGATATGCCTTCCGCGTGGTGCTTGATTGTTTGCTTTTCTCTATCTCTCACCCTCTCTGACATTCTCTGCCTGACGGAGGGGGTGTGAGCAGAGGGGCTGTTTGCCTAGAGGATACCGACGCTCCTCTACAAAAGTGCTTCGGCATACTTAAAAGCGCATATTGATTTTTGATTGTTTGCTTTTATCTTGCTCGCTCGCTCTCGCTGACATTCTCTGCTCCTGACGGCACTCTTTTGAAGAGAAGAATGTTTGCATTCTTTTAATTGTGAGAAAGAACTGTCATCTCTGTCTTGTCATGGAGCACAGTTTAAACGTTTGACTAAAGGGTGTTATTTCATGTCTAGAGGGCTCTGCTAAAGTTAACAGTGTGGGTGAGTTTATAAGGGCTTAAAATATATAAAAATAACCATACAAACATATTGTTTCCACTTCGCAGATTTTCATCTATCGTGGGGGGTTCTGGAATGCAACCCCCGCGATCGAGGAGGCATTACTGTATAGCATATTAGACATACACTGAGTTTACTAGAAATGTGCCCACATTTTTTCACTCTATTTATTTTAACTCTATTCCATGAATGGAGAATTTCACTTTATGAATCCGATCTTCACTGTATCTCCTGCAAGCTTTGCTGGGGCAGAGTTTGAGTTGCTGCAACTAAGTTGGGCAGTGGCTGCATTTATCACTGAATAACTGTAATCCATGAAA